>NC_086100.1:128166753-128487753 GCF_963921235.1 Mobula hypostoma
GATTTTGTTATAAGATGCAAGTTCCATCACCTAGGCTATGCCCTCCTAGGTGATGGGACTTCCATCTTATAACAAAGTCATCAATTTCCCATCAGGAAAGAGGTACAGAAGCCTGAAGACACACACTCAGCAATTCAGGAACAGTTTCTTCCCCTCTACCATCTGATTTCTGAATGGACATTGAACCCATGAACACTACCTCATTTTTTTAAATAATTTCTGTTTTTGCACTACGTATCTTAATTTTACTGTTTAACGTACATATATACTTTAATTTTTTTCTCTATATTTATCATGTATTGCATTGTACTGCTGCTGTAGAGTTAACAAATTTCATGACGTATGCAGATGATATTAAATTTGATTCTGAAAAGTTAGATGAGTTTAAAACAGATTTTATTTGTACTTCCCTACTGTCTCAGAATCCTGGATGTTTCTCAAAGAAGAGGGAAGAATAAAGGTGGACATTAGATAGAGGTTTTTTAATCTTGCTCTGTGCTTTGTAATGGCTGGAATATCACAAAAAAATAACTGCCACCTGTTTCCAACTATGTAAACAGTGGAGCTGCTCCCTCACAACTCCAGTGATCCAGGTTTCAATCCAGATCTGTGGTGGAGTCTGCACTTTTCTCCTTGTGACTATGTGGCTTTCCTTTGAGTTTTTGGGTTTCCCCTCCCATATACAAGGTGCATGGGTTGGTAGCAACGTCCTCTCTCTTTTTTTTGCACCTGCATGGACCAATCATTGTTCTTAGTAGGAAATTTTTACACGGTTTGAAAACTGCGTGGCACTTTAACTAAAGATTATATAAAAGAGAATTCCAACTGCGCGGCAACAAAGGCTATGTGCGTGGGAGCATTTCAGTTACTGCGCGGCCTCTCACCCGTACAGCTTGGAGCAGTGGTAGGTAGCTTAACTGGCCACTCTAAATTGTCCCTAGAATATTGATGAGTGGTCGAATCTGAGAACAGTTGACAGGAACGTGGGGAGAATTATGTGGAATTTATTTAGGATTTAGTCAAACTACTGATTTGTTCTTTCCCCCCCTTACCACCTTCCCCCACCATCACAGGATGGACAGTGGCATCTTGAGGCCTCTCATGGAGTTGGAAGATGTTTGGATGAGTGGGAGGGAGGAACGGGGCTTGTTTTGCTGTTGTTTTCTTGCTTGTTGCGTTCTGCGCTGCTCTGCTGAGCATCATGGGTATGCTACGTTGCCGTGGCTATGGGAGGTGATACTTGCAGGCTGCCTCCAGCTCAACCCTATGTTGTGTTGGTTGTTAACTCAAATGACACATTTAACTCTGTGTTTCGACGTACTTGTCATAAGTAAATCTGAATCTGAACGTGAAGCACCTTTTGATTTAAGAATTCTTTGCTGCACTCAGTTCATCCTTCCCTCCTGTGACCCGATGGTATTCCAGTTTGCTTCCTCCTCCCAAGTAGATTAACTGGTTACTAGAAATTTCGGTATTTCAGCTGAGTAGCAGAATAGGGGGTGGGGGAGGAGTAGAGTCTATATGAGAGAGTAATTGACTGGAAATTCAGTGTGGAGATGGGATGATGGGAATTCTCATCAATAAACTGTAGTTTAAAACATATATAGAGTTAATCTTGCATCATTTGTATCTGAATAATTAGTGATGTTTCTTGGGGGACAGTCAAGGAAATTATGGATATGTTGAAAGAATTTATTGATTTTTTTTTATTAAGGTACAACACAGAATCGGCCCTTCGAGCTGCACCACCCAGCAATCCCCAATTTATCCCCAGCCTAATCATGGCACAACTTAGAATCACCAATTAACCTACCGACCAGTACTGTGGGTGGAAACCAGGGCACCTGGAGGAAACCCACATGGTCACTGGGAGAACGTACAAACTCCTTACAGGCAGCGGTGGGAATTTGTACTTACTAACTTGGCTTTTTTTTTAAGGAATTGATAAGTGGGCCATTGAGTATTTAATGAAGCTGCATTTAATACAGCTCCATGTGATTTGGCACCTAGGATCATGGCGCCCAGGCCAAAGGATTTAGTGGGCTTAATGCAGTGGAATTTCACAGAGTTCAGTGTTAGGCTCCCTGCTTTTCATGGTATATTTTGTGGACATTTCTTGGACTCTATATTTAAGGACGCTTGTGGATAATACCAAAATTGTCAGTGATTGCAAAGGAAATTGTATGCTGCAGTAGGATATTGGTGGATTGTCACATGAAGTTCAATCTGGGAAGTGCGAGGAGAGGCTGTTCCAGAAGGCAAACTAGGAAAAGGAATTAATAGAAACTGAGAAGCTTAGATCTTGGAGTGCAGACTTCATGTTCCCAGACGTAATGGGATTGGCAGATTAAAGGGTTTTTGTCCTTATGGCCAAGGTGCTGGGCTTAATGTGATGATCACAGTGTGCACAGAAGATATGAAGGCACTAGAAAGATAGAGGAAATTTATGAAGATGTTGTCGGGGTTGAGGAATTTTAGTAGTGAGTGAATAATCAATCTGCAGTTGTTTTCCACATAAATAATGATAGTGAGCAGATTTAATTGAAAAATGTGAAATTTTACAAGGCTGAACAGGACGAACAGGAATGGACTATTTCTCGCAGCAAAGAGGTCCATAACAAGGGAAGCCATCAAGTTAATTTGGTAGGAGAAGAACCAAAAAAAAAACTTCTTACCAGAAATGATGGGGTTCTGGAATTTATTGAACCTGAAAGGTCGGTGTTAGTAGAACTGCTCGTTGCATCTAAAATATAGCTGGATGAGCATTTGGAAGTTCTGAAGCACGCAGGGTTATGGGCTGAGCACAGGGAACTAAAATTGCTTAGGTAATCCCTCTTGGCCGGTGTAAATGTGATGAGTTGCATGACTTCTTAACATGATGTAAATTTCATTGTAAACTACAAGTCTCACCTTCTGTGATGCAGGTCTCTGCCTCAGACAGGAATCAGATCTGCTATCTTTAAAGACATCCAGCTGCACTGTATTTCGGTTGCTCCAAACATACTTTCTGATCTCTGAACTATTCTATGTGTCTCCTTCAGCTTGCTTCAGTGCAAAAATTGTCCTAAAGTCAATCTTAGTTGGAGGTTCTTAAAGCTCAGATACCTCTTGGTACCACTGGTCTGATTCCTTTCAAAGGTAACCTTTTTGCCTGTCTTGGGATTGACAAGAAGGATGTCATTGCTTCACAGGGTCCAGGGACTAAATAGTACCTGTTATATCAGGAATAGTATTTGAAAGTGTCAATCGTTTTGGGAAGTCATTGGACACCATTGAGATCAGAGAATTGGAAACAGGATAACATGGTGTTTGCATTCAAAGAGGTAACGTGATAAGTATGAACAGTCATGAAGTCATTATTAATTTACATTGAGGGCAAAATAGAGGAATTCATGATTAGAAGTAAACTTGAAAATCATCTGTATAACATTTACCAATTTATGTTTCATGAAGGGAAAAACCCTGCCTGAGGAACATCAATGATTTTAACCGAGAAAGTGCTGTGGTGACCTCTATGATATTGTGAAACGTCCAGTATCAAAAGATTCTTTATGAAATTTCACATGAAGGGTCACTGCATTAAACTCTGAGCTTTGTGCTTTCAGGGTAAACCCTGGGAATGAACGAGAAATAAGTTGGAGGATAGTTCAGTGAGTGCTAGCTCAGAGAATCGACGGATTGTCCCAAGGATTAGATCTGCACTGCTTCTACAGATTATTGAAACTATCTAAGAAACTGGGGCATGAGGAATTTTTCCACCACTTTTTCTTTGTGAACTTAAAGAAAGAAATATTTTGATGTAATTCGAGTGGTTCATGCTTAATTTATCGGAATTCTGAAGTCTATTTTTTGAGAGAAAATTCTTAAGTAACTAGGTCTTGTCATTTTAGAACCATACTGCAGATGTTGGTCTTTTTTTCAAAATGGTTTAGTAATGTAATATCTTTGTCTCATGAACTTTGTCAATTCTATAGCTGCTGTACGTAAACCCATTTCTCTGTCTCTCATAGCTTGTTCTCAATTAAGTAAATCATGTGGGAACTTGCGCCCTTTTCTTGCCAACCACAAAGAACATTGTTCCCATATTGAAAGAGACTGATCATTTTTCATGTAAGCGATTAAGAGATATTTGTAGGAAGAATGCTAGTAGGTATGCACAATTCATTACATTTTTGATTATAATTTATTTTTGAACTTTACATTTCCTTCAAGCACAGCTTGAACTTGTCAGAAATATTTGATACTCTGTTAGCACTGAAGTTATCATTCTGTAACATTTAAGTAAATTATTTGATAAGCATGGTTTATGGGTTTACAAACTCAAATAATTTAGTAGAACTCTCAACTTAGTCATGTGAGCAGATATTAAACTGAGATTAAATAGAATGACCAGATTTGGCCTTTTATTCTTGATCTTTACTGAGTTAGTAGATGTAAATTTGGTGAGAAGTAGGGGAAAATGTTGAAATTTAACTCAAGTTATTCAATGTCTAATACTAAATGAATTCCAATTAATTCTGCTTGGTACCCAAGTAACATAGATGTGGAATCCCAAAGTGACAACACAAAATGCTGGAGGAACTCAGTGGGTCAGATAGCATCTATGCAGAAAAATAAATAGCTGATGTTTCAACCGAGTCCCTTCGTCACGACTGGAAAGGAAGAGGGAGAAAAGCCAGAATAAGAAGATGGGAGGAGGGGAAGGAGTACAAGCTGGCAAGTGATAGGTGAAAGAGTGGAGGGGAAGGTAGGTAGGTGGGAGAGGGGGAATGAAGTGAGAAGCTGGGATGTGAGAGGTGGAAAGGGTAAGGGACTGAAGAAGAAGGAATCTGATAGGGGATGGCATTGGGCCATGGGAGAAAGGCGAGGAGGAGGGGCACTGGGGGAGGTGCTGGGCAGGTCAGGAGAATAGGAGAGATAAATGGGGAATGGAAAAAGTGGAGGGAGAGAGAGAGAGAGAAAAAAAATTACCAGAAGTTAGATAAATCAGTGTTCATACCATCGGGTTGGAGGCTACCCAGAAGGGATACGAAGTGCTGCTGCTCCAACCTCATTATGGTAGCAGAGGAGAGCATGGGCCAACGTATCAGAATGAGAATGTAAATTGCCAAGTTGCAGTCTCCATTCTTTTTTCTGCATAGAGAAAAGGCGCCAGTGAGATGTGAAGTGATTCTAATATTTAAAAGTCTGTATCTGAAGGAGAGACCAAATCCACAGAAGAAATTAGAACCTTGCAACTAATATTTTCACAATTTTATTGTTAATTTATGAAAGGTGTGGAAAATGGAAATTTTAACAAAAATGAAAGCAGATTTGAAAATTAAAGAACTGCGGATGTTGGACATCTGAAATGAAAATGGAAATGCTGACAAATCTCAGCAGGTCTGGCAACATCTGATGAAGGGGCTGAGACAGTCAGTTTTCCCGTTCTATGGATACCACCTGACCTGCTGAGTTTCTCCAGTATTATCTCTTTCCAATTCAAGTCTCAGGTCATTTTTGGTAAATGTGTTGTGGGAATCCTGGCCAATGTTTGATCCCCACCTACCCCAAAAAGTGAGCCTTCAGTAGAAACTATAAGGAGTTAGTCAGTTTTGAGGGAAATACTCAGGATTATTCCCTTAGCTAACATGAAGGGATTTTTCTTTTGATCAACAGATCCTGGTGCTTTGGTGGATGAATCATGAAAAAAATATGACTATTTTGGGACATTACACTCTTCGGTGGATTGCATGCCGAAAATCCTGTGAATGATAGAGCTTATCAGCAAACGTTGGAACAATGGCAGTGAATTAGCCTCAGCCTTTAAGGATCTTGCAAGGGGTTGGAAAAAGCCCGATTATTTTTTCTTTTCTTGGATTACAATGCAAGTGATGAGTTGCCTGTCATTTGTAAATGACAAAGAGAATGCAAGTTCTGCATCAATCTCTGATTTAATCCCTGAGGCATCGACGCCACCACCCTCACTCCCAGGGCCTCCACCACCTCCTCCACCTCCACCTCCTCCACCGCCACCGCCACCAGGACTCCCTCCTCCGCCATCGGGTTCCCGAGCTGGTCGTCAAAAACGAATACGCAGTTTCTTCTGGAAAACCATCCCTGAGGAGCATATTCGTGGAAAAACAAATATCTGGACAATTAGCGCAAAAGAACACTCCTACAGGATTGATACAAGGACTATTGAGGAGCTGTTCGGTCAGCAAGATGAAGTCAAAATTAAATCTGAGGCAGCAAGTTCAAGATCTTCGTTTAAAAGCAACAACAAAGAGGTAAAGATCAATTTTCTGTGTTTTAATGCAAAATATGAACTATTTTTGAATAAGTTGCTATAGTTTGTTCCCTGATATTCCCCATCCTGACTTTTCACTTGCCACCTGCCTATTACTTTCCCCTGGGACCCTCCACCTTTCCTTTCTTCTATGCCCCTCTCTCCTCTCCTGTCAGAATCTTTCTTCTCCAGCGCTTTGCCGGTTGTCAATTTCAGCCCATTCCCGGAGGGTTGATGGCATGATCCCATGTAATATTGAGGAAGTCCTGAACAGTTGGCATCGCTACCTCCTCAGATTGGCATAACAAACTCCACGGCAATATACTGAATGTGCAGGGTAGTTACCTTCATGTAGCGTCATATGACATTTGCTTTGTTCTTTTACCGGGCTTTTTTTTAATCCTAATGGGACTTTATTCTACAGAAACTGCTTCATGTTTTCCTGCATTGTGACATCAAAGTTCCTCACTCTCTGTGAACTAGATTGGGACACTGTGGGATTAAAAAAACAAACATTCAGTAGGTCTGAAATTACTTTTTTGTATTACAGATGCTGCTTGATCTGAGTGTAGCATTTTCTATTTTGTGTAAATGTCAGTTTCTTCTTTTGTCATTTTCAAAATCATTTAATAAAATGTGAGCATTTGTATAGAATTTGCAAAAACAAATGGTTAGTAACTGTGACTTCTTTTCCTGGTGAACAAATTTACCCGCCCCAGTTCCTCTATTCCCCATCCTGACTTTTCACTTCCTACCTGCCTATTACTTTCCCCTGGGACCCTCCTCCTTCCCTTTCTCCTCTCTCCTCTCCTATCTTTCTTCTCCAGCCCGTGGTCTTTCCCAGCCACCTGATTTCACCTATCACCTTCCAGCTAGCCTCCTTCTCTTCCTCCCACCTTTTTATTCTGGCATTTTCCCCCTTCCTTCTCAGTCCTGAAGAAGGGCCTCAGCCCAAAATGTTGACTGTTTACTCTTTTCCATAGATGCCGTCTGACCTGCTCCTTTCTTCAAGGTTGCTGGTGAACGCAGCAGGCCAGGCAGCATCTCTAGGAAGAGGTACAGTCGACGTTTCAGGCCGAGACCCTTCGTCAGGACTCCTGAAACGTTGACTGTACCTTTACCTAGAGATGCTGCCTGGCCTGCTGCGTTCACCAGCAACTTTGATGTGTGTTGCTTGAATTTCCAGCATCTGCAGAATTCCTCTTGTCTGCTCCTTTCTTCCATCATTTTGTGTGTTGTTTTACATTAACTTGTTCTCTTTGAACTATTGAACTTGAATAATGTGCTGACACAATTATAAAATGACAAATGTTTAAATTATTCATAGGAAAATGATAATTAACATTCTAAGGGACAGATGTTTTTTGTTTTAAATTTGTGTACCCTCTCCCCAAGTTTCTAGCAACAAGCCCTTTGGAATACCCATAACCAGCTGTTCAGCTATGTATCTAGAGGGACACGGCTGACTGACTTATCAGTTGATAATAGTGGTTGGCATGGATGCAAAGAGAGAGTAGAGGGTGCAGTCCAATCATAGTGATCAACAAAGACTCAGGTTTTGGTGAAATCCAATTGTGACCTAACACTTTACACATCTGTGGATTTCAGAACGTGATTTAAATTTCATTGCTGTAGCCTGTCCTTGCTATCCTGATATCAAGATTTCTTTAAATCTGTGACTCCAGGTATTCTGCCCTTAGGAGCAGGGTTAGTTACCCTGACAACTCTTGCCCAGTAGCACAAGGCAGGAATTAACTCCTGCCTGAGCAAGGACGTGGACCTGCTGCAGTTTGTCTGCTGCGACAACTGTTCTCCAGCAGATGTGACCTCAGTGCCTCTCCACTCTGCTTTGAAGCACATAGACAGCTGCAGACCATACATCAGCCTGCTGTTTATCAATTACAGCTTAGTACTGATGACAAAGCTTCAAAACTTGGGCCTTTGTACCTCCCTCTGCAACTGGATCCATGACCTCTTCATTGGGAACCACGGTCAATGTGGATCAGTACTGACATCTCCTCTTTGCTGGTAATCAGCACAGTTGTGTGCTTGGCTGACTGCTTTGCTTTAGTTTGCACTCTTGTGGCTAAGCACAGTTTAAATGCCATCTAAGTTTGCCCATGACACCACTGTTGTTATAGAATCTCAGATGATGACGAGTGAGATCGATTTGCTGGTTGATTAATGTTGCAACAAAGACCTCACACTCAGTGACAGCAAGGCCAGGAGATTGACTGTGGACCTTGGGAAGGGAAATTCGGGAGAACCCACACGTATTGTTCTCATTGGGGTGGGGGGGGATCAGTGGTGGATGGGGTGAGCAACTTCAAGTTCCTGGGTGTCAGCATCTTGTAGGGTCTATCCTTGGCTCAATAGATTAATGCAATTATGAAGAAAGCATGCCAATGACTCTACTTCAGGAGTTTGAGGAGATTTGGTACAGTATGTCACCAAAGACTCTAACAGCTTATGGTTGAGAGCATTCAGACTGGTTGTATCACAGCCTGGTGTGGGGGCTTCAGAGGATTATAGACTCAGCCAGCTTCATCACAGCCACTGACAACATCTCCAAGAGGCAGTGCCTCAAGAAGGTGGCATCCAACACTAAGGATCCTCACCATCAGGACACACACTCCTGCTGCCAGCCCTGGGGAGGAAGTACAGCAAGGAACCTGAAGACCCGTTCTCCATAATTCAGAAATGCTTCTTTCCCTCCGCCACCAGAGTTTTGAATGGTCCATAAGCCCAGTGCATTATACTATTTTATGCCTTTGCACCGTGCTGCCGCTGTAAAATAGCAGGTTTGAAGTCAGTTGTAATATATCTGATTCTGGTTTCTCTGCTGGGATCTGCTTTGCTGTCCACCCCTCCACTCTTTACTGAAACCCAGTGCTTTCGGCTGTAATCTTGTGTCACAGACTGTCCTGCTGGTCATTCTGCTTGGTGGGAGACACTGCAGATAATGAAGTTCTGCTGATAAATTTAGCTGAACTTCCACATCTCAGGCTTTAAAAGGATTTTTCTTGACCATAAACTGGTGCTCTTTTCATTCCTTCTCTTCCTCCTTCAATACTGTTGCCCCATTCTCTTGATAACGTCACAATATTTAGCCACTAAAAGCAATATTGCAACCTTTAACCAATCTATCTGATTTCTACCATCTAAAAGAATATTCATACAAATTATAAGCATAGTTTACAGCACATTTAAGTACAGATCTGCAGGTTATATTTATTCATCCTCTTTACTCTCCTCAACCATTCCGAAATGAAATGTAAATCTATTCAAATGTTTAAAAGCACAGGTTTTTTAAAGATATTTTAGATGGTGAATTTTGTAAACCTTTTAATTTTAAGATAGATTAAACGTGCGGTTTTAGTGAAACAATATACTCCCAATGTAAGAGTTTCTCAAGATGTTATACAGATGTGCCAAGGAAAAAATTGCAAAATCGATACTATAGCAATAAAATTTAATGGTATTTTAATAACATTAATATGAAGTTAGTGACCCAAGATTGTGATTTGTAGGCTGCGTTCTTTTTCCTGAATAATAACTTGGCTAAAGCAATGTAGAATTCCAAAACCTGCCAGCATTTTAGCTCGTTAAAAATGATTCTGGTATACTGGAGTGACTGGGTCAGCCAGAGAACTGGGAAGATGAGGAGAGGTACAATTAGTCTAACTTGTGGTGCTCTTGGTTTCCTGGTCATTAAAGATAATCACTTTAAAATCAGGAGGTGGAACAGTATGATTACTGTTACTCCAATCTCATGATAACGTCACAATAATTAGCCAGTAAAAGCAATAGGGCAATACTGGACCATTGAATCTAGCTTCTACTATCAGATTCTGATGAATCTGATTTCTAAAATCAGTATGACCATCCAGATGCTGAGTTTGAAATTCAGCTGCCATTCCGGCATGACGTGGGAACTGACTCTGAACGTTTATTGCTGAAGAGTAAGAAAAGACCATTGGGTGGTCAGGTAATTAAAACTGCTTCCCTCTACATTTCTCCCCAATGACCTGCATTGGCTGGCTTTGAACAGGCATGATGCTATTCCAGTATTTATAGTCTTGTCCCAGAAGCTGATTACTTGTCGTCTGTAACGTGCTGGAGCTGCAGGGCGGGGAGAGCAGGAGTAAACAAATGTAAGTGTGAAAAGAGACCACGAAGGGGTAGAACGCCGTTGAGGGAAGAGCTGCAAACTGTAGTTTGCACAAGCAATAACAATGCCAGAGGAAAGGATGAAGTGGGCCAGCAATAGAGCTTAGAGACTAAACATGGTTCCAGAAAAAAAAATGGTGGGTTATGACATTGTGAACATTCATTCTTCTTTTCAACTTTGCAATTTGCGCACTCAGTGCATAGTTTTTAGACAAAGGGAGACGAGTAAAATGGTTATTACATTGTACTCTTGAGCGAGCCGGCTTAACAAGGTGGTCTAATACTGTGTGCCCGAGGTAGTCATGCTCATCAGGAGGTGGCGATCATCACCCCGCCAAGAAATGCATCCCTTTAGTTTGCTACTGCCAACGTTGGTTAAGAGCACTTAGCTTAATTTGACAGAAGTGTATATTGATTTTATAGAAAATGTGTTGCTCCGAGAAATTCACCTTGTTCCGATCTGAATGTTCGTTGCCTTTTGAATGGAGTGAACATTTAAGATTAGGTAGCTCAGTTGGGATAAGAAAGGAGTCAGTTAGCTAACTGATGGACGGTTGCAGACGGGGTAAGAGTGGGGAAGTTATAAAAGCATTATATTGACTGGCTAAATGCCACAAGATGAGAGATTTGAAGAGCAGATGAAGAAAAAATATTAAATGTTGAAATAATTTGTGGAAGAATATCTTTACACCTTATTTCAGAATTATTATCACCGGCGTGTGTTGTAAAATTTGTTAACTTGGTTTCTTATCATTGGGAAATGAGGAAATTCAAAATGGGTAGGACAATAAATTGACAGTACAAAATTTGTGTAAATGCCAAATGAGATTTTAAAAGGCACATGTCAGAAAGAAATCCTTCTTTTCAACCGTGCACTGCCTTACTTGAAGTTTTGTGTCATCATTTGTGATATACCTTGGCCATAATTTTCCACTACATTCGGCACATAGTTTTAGTTGGCACTATGCACACTGTAACAATCTATTTCAAGTGCTGTGGCTTAATACAGTATATCATAATTGTTTAATTGAACCCAATGGTTAATAGAATTCTGGCACAATTTCAGTTGTTTCTGTTCTGAGTTGTTTTATTCCTGTTATCGCAGATCAATATTCTGGATGCGAAAAGAAGCATGAACATTGGAATATTTCTGAAGCAATTCAAAAGGTACGATACTTCTGAGCCACTGACATTTGTTGTATTTTCCCCTGTACGATAAACTCAGGCAAAGCTTGAAATCTTGCTATTCTGTGTCTGCCATGAAGTGCTGGTGTAGAACAGACTAATTATATTGCTTCAACTTTAGGAGGTGTATATTAGAGAAAGTAATCTTTTGCTTTTACTAGTAATTTTAATGCCACACTGGACACATACTAACATACCGTTTGAGTTAGTTTTAGGGGATCATTTTCCAAAACTAGAGCAATATTGTTGAAGCTTAATAACCTAATGCCTCAGAGCAACATTTACTGCCTGGAACTAAAATTAAAGGTCAACACTTAGCATTGTGTGAAAGGCATCAGAAGTGTTCCCTGTCATCAATGACTTTCTACTGTAGTAGCATTGGGATACATTATGCTTTTCAGTCATATCAGTTAAATTCAATCTCCGTGCTAAACCCAGTCAAATGATCTATGTTGCTATCTTTGCTTCCTGGAGCTCTCAATGTAGCTCGAGTTACCATTCCCCAAACCCTGGTCATCTTCAGCCTCATGTTCAGTTAGTTATTATCTTGGAAGTCTATCTTCTACATTAAACCATGCCATCTATTTATTCCTCATCGACAAGCAAGCAAACAACCGGGCCCGAAGAGCACTGGAGTTGTGTTCTTGTTTGAACACAGGCCGATAATGTTGTTTGGCACTCCCTCTCTAACTCTCAACTCCTATTTACCTGAGTATGTTTGGAGCCACATTAGTTGCTGGTTCAGTAAAGGCTTCAAGCTGTAATTCTCATCCTTGTGTTCAACGTCATCCAAGGCCTCACCCCTATGTCTGCAGTCTGCTCTAACCTTGCAGTCCTCAAAGACCTGTGCTTCCACAGTACTGGCATCTTACAAGTTCTGTAATTTTTTTCCTGTAATCTCTTCTTCTCCATTTCTCTCTTGTAAGATGTTCCTTAAAATAAACCATATGGTTAGCCAAAGAGGTAATCTCATGTTTTTTCAAGTTTGCTTATGGAAGCCATCTGGCCAATCTCTCAGTGTCCCATTGTGTTGCTCACACGCTTATCAATTCCACCCAAATTTTTCTGTCCCTCACCTACACTAGTGGCACTTTGCAGTAACTTAAAAGCATGTCCTTGGGATGTGAGAGAAAATCTGAACCGAAGCTCATCGAGCTGCAGCTCCAGTTCCTTAACACGGTCTCTTAAGGAGCTGAGGCTTGGTGCACCTTGAGCAGATGTAGTTATCAGGGAGACTGGAGACTTCCCAAAATTCCCAAGTCTCACTCAAGGAACATGCCACTAACTCTGGACACATTCTCAATGCACTAGCTACATACTAACAGACAAAAATGTGCTGAAAACTTACTTAGAACCTGCGCCTGTGCTTGTCTAAGCTTGTTCTTGATCAAGCTTGTTGAGGCAAAGCTGAACCACTCTAACACTGCCTCGCTCAAACAATGGCCATTCTGCTTACACTCCCTTCTTTTTATTGGCCCAAATAAAATTTACACTCGACGAAACTTGCAGTTTCTAAATGGCTCACACCCTGCAAGATGTCGCTGTCTCACTTGCTACTTCAGTGACTCACTCCCGAAGGGATTTGCCGTTTTCAAATGGCTCCTGCCTTGCAAGATGTTGTTCTCTCACTTGCTACTTCAAACAGTGACTTCTCGAGGATGACTGCAGAAGGTCCTGTGGCAGTCTTTCGATGTATACAGTATACAACCTGAAATTTTTGCTCTTCGCAGACATTCATGAAAATAAAAGAGAAACCCGAAGAATAGATGACATTAAAATGTTGGAACCCCAAAGCTCCCTCTCCCCTCTCCCATGCAGAAGCAGCAATGAAGCATCAACCCTCTCCCACTTAGCTCAGCAGGAAGCATCAGTGCCCGCCACCCACCACGCAAGCGATAGCAAAGCCCCTAAAGTAGAGGCCACGATCTGCAGTCCAACAAAAGCTAATTGTTCACCCGACAATTCGACATACAACAGGCTCTCTTTCTCCCTAACAAGGGACAGAGAACTGTCAGCACAGTGCGAGGGAGACCAAAAAGACAAAACAGCTCACAAACTCCCCCATCAACGAAAGAGAGAAAGCAATCGCTCAAGTACAGAGGCCTCAGACAGCCGAACTGCTGATAGCAATGTTCTGTATCTCCTATGACACCGTAGTTGGTGACACTGGCATAGAATCCAGTTCATCCACAGGGCCTTACCCTGAAGGCAAGCGTCTTCCAAGCCGCATCCTTGTGATATCAAGAAACGGCTGGTCGGTAAGATCTGGGAGCAAGAATCACCGCTGTAAAGAACTGCAATTTGAGTGCAGCTGTAGATCATGGACTCTGACAGAACCCCATCCACCTTGAAAAGGAAAACAAAAAGACATTAAAGGGAAGTAATTAAGCTGTTGCGCAGATGGGCTCGAAGCCGCCCTCTGGCAAAATTCTAGCTCCAATTTCCATGTAGCACAGAAGAGTTTTCTGTATTGTCATTGTTAAGGTACAGTTGCAAGGAAAGGTTTGTAAACCCTTTGCAATTACCTGGTTTTCTGCTTTAATTGCTCATAAAATGTCTGATTCTCATCTAAGTCACAATAATAGACAAACACAATCTGCCTAAACTAATACCAGATAAACAATTATTGTACTATTTCTCATCAATACCGAGCACACCATTTAAACAATCACAGTCCAGGTTAAAAAAATAATGAACCTTTGGGGTAACACCTTCTACAAAAGCTGTATTTTAGAATGCATCAGTGGTGGGGAAGATGCTGGAGTCAATTATAAAAGATGAAATAGCACATTTCGATAGCAGTAACAGGATTGGTCCGAGTCAGCATGGATTTGCGAAGGGGAAATCATGCTTGACTAATCTTCTGGAATTTTTTGACGATGTAACTATGAAAATAGACAAGGGAGAGCCAGTGGATGTAGTGTACCTGGACTTTCAGAAAGCCTTTGATAAGGTCCCACATAGGAGATTAGTGGGCAAAATTGGAGCACATGGTATTGGGGGTAGGGTACTGACATGGATAGAAAATTGGTTGGCAGACAGGAAACAAAGAGTTGGGATTAGCGGGTCCCTTTCAGAATGGCAGGCAGTGACTAGCGGGGTACCACAAGGCTCGGTGCTGGGACCGCAGCTATTTACAATATACATTAATGATTTGGATGAAGGGATTAAAAGTAACATTAGCAAAATTGCAGATGACACAGAGCTGGGTGGCAGTGTGAAATGTGAGGAGGATGTTATGAGAATGCAGGGTGACTTGGACAGGTTGGGTGGGTGGGTAGATGTATGTCAGGTGCAGTTTAATGTGGATAAATGTGAGGTTATCCACTTTGGTGGCAAGAACAGGAAGGCAGATTACTATCTGAATGGTGTCAAGTTAGGAAAAGGGGAAGTACAACAAGATCTAGGTGTCCTTGTTTGTCAGTCACTGAAAGTAAGCATGCAGGTACAGCAGGCAGTGAAGAAAGCTAATGGCATGCTGGCCTTCATAACAAGGGGAGTTGAGTATAGGAGCAAAGAGGTCTTTCTGCAGCTGTACAGGGCCCTGGTGAGACCCCACCTGGAGTACTGTGTGCAGTTTTGGTCTCCAAATTTGAGGAGGGACAT
This sequence comes from Mobula hypostoma, assembly GCF_963921235.1. Lineage (NCBI taxonomy): Eukaryota > Metazoa > Chordata > Chondrichthyes > Myliobatiformes > Myliobatidae > Mobula > Mobula hypostoma. The sequence goes on from NC_086100.1 coordinate 128,181,983, forward strand.
TCTTGCTATTGAGGGATGCAGCATGGGTTCACAAGGTTAATTCCAGGGATGGCGGGACTGTCATATGTTGAAAGATTGGAGCGACTGGGCTTGTATACTCTGGAATTTAGAAGACTGAGAGGGGATCTTATTGAAACATACAAGATTATTAAGGGATTGGACACGCTAGAGGCAGGAAACATGTTCCCGATGTTGGGGGAATCCAGAACCAGAGGCCACAGTTTAAGAATAAGGAATAGGCCATTTAGAACGGAGTTGAGGAAAAACTTTTTCACCCAGAGAGTTGTGGATCTGTGGAATGCTCTGCCTCAGAAGGCTGTGGAGGCCGATTCTCTGGATGCTTTCAAGAAAGAGTTAGATAGAGCTCTTAAAGATAGTGGAGTCAAGGGATATGGGGATAAGGCAGGAACGGGGCACTGATTGTGGATAATCAGCCATGATCACAGTGAATGGCGGTGCTGGGTCGAAGGGCCGAATGGCCTACTCCTGCACCTATTGTCCATTGTCTATTTAGAGTCAGGTTTTCCAGTCAATGAGATGAGATTGGAGGTGTGGCTTGTAGAGGTAATGCTGAAGGAGGTGAAAAAGGGTAACAGCAAAAGACCTGCAGAAATCTCTAGAATTTGCTGAAGTCTCTGTTCATGTGTCCACTATAAGAAAAACACTGAACAAGGATGGGGTTTATGGAAGGACACCACTGCTCTCCCAGAAAAGCATTGCTACATGTCTCAAGTTTGTAAAAGACCACCTGGATATTGCACAATGCTTCTGGGACAGTGTTTTGCAGACTGATGAAACGAAAATTGAACTTTTTGCCAGAAATGCACATTGCTATATTTGGAGGAAAAAGGGCACTGCACACTAACACCAGAACCTCATCCCAGCTGTGAAGCATGGTGGAAGGAGCATCATGGTTTGAGGCTGCTGTGCTTCCTCAGGGCCTGGACAGCTTGCAATCGAGTGAACAATGAATTCAAAATTGTATCAAGACATTTTACAGGAGATGTCAGGGTAGCAGTGTGTCACCTGAAACTTAATAGAAGTTGGATGATGCAACAAGACAGTGATCTGAAACACAAAAGTAAATCGACAACAGAATGGTTTAAAAAGAAGAAAATTCACGTTTTGGAATGGCCAAGTCAGAGTCCAGACCTTAACTCAATTGAGATGCTGTGGCATGACCTGAAGAGGAATGTTCATGCAAGGTATCCCAGAAATATTAATGAACTGAACGAGTTTTGTATGGAGAAATGGTCTAAAATTCCTCCTCGCCATTGTGTAAGTCTAATCAGGAGCTACAGGAGACATTTGATGGAGGTTATTGCTGCTAAAAGAAGTTCCTCCAGATATTAAGTACAAGGGTTCACATACTCTTTCCAGCCTGAACTGAGAATGATTAAACAATGTGTTTAAAAAAGACCTGAAAAGTACAATTGTTTGTGTGTTACTACTTTAGGCAGATTGTGTTTTTCTATCATTAAGACTTGGGTGAAGATCGGACCACTTTTTTATGAGTAATTAATGCAGAAAACCAGGTAATTGCAAAGGGTTATCAAACTTTTTCCTGCATCTCTATATCCGTTCACCATTTGCTGAAAGAAATCATCTTGTTATCACTTGCTTGGCAAGATCTTAGCGATGGCAAAAGCGTGTCCTGGAGCTTCTTGCCTTACCACAGAGATGGCATTTCAAACCCCACTTTACTGTGTTCACAACATTCCTGAGGATGTGAGGAGTGGAATATAAATAAACACATGAAGCTACAGCCCATGCCTGAAAGTAACAAGAGTCCAGTGGTTGATGTATGGTGTGATTATTGCTTCCTTTAATTGCCAAGTAGAGAGTCCAGCCATTCACCATTAATGTCTCCAGGTCATCTATGAATTGGTAATGGCCTTACTAGCAATTCCTACATCCTGGCGAACAAACAAGGATAAGACCTAAGTTCCCAAATCAAAATCGAATAGGAATTTGTCTTCAAGTAAGCATACACCTATTTGTATTTGTCACCCTTAGGTTCTAATTTATTCCCCCACACCCTGTAGCTTGTAGGCTTTTAAAAAATAATTTGGTGCTATATAAACATTGTTTCTTGAATTATTGATATTGTGCTTCTGGAAATTGTGAGTCATGGTGCTTCTGGAGGTTTTTCATGAACTGACCATGTTCCTTCCTTCAATGCTGACTTCAGTACAACCCTTAATATCATCAAAACTGGTAGTAACAATGGTTATTAACTTGCTCTGACCGGCAATATCCAGGTTTACCTGTAATGTTATTAGCAAAAACATGGGACTCAAGGGCCCAATTTCTAGCGCTGCAAATTTTTAATGAGTCATTTCCCAAGCTGCTTTTATAACTCCATAGGTTAATTAAATGCAATAAATAACCACACAGAAATATGTAATGTTTGGTTTTGGCTTCTCAGTAGTAAATATGTCATTTCCTGGTGAATGATTTGTCATCTTTTACCTCCCAACATCCTCTTGTATTCAAAATCTTGCAATCCTCTTAACATCTGTGCTGTTGCAGAATTTGTTTTCCTTTTATAGATGTATGTTAAAAGGCCAAACCGCTTTATAAAATTAAAATTTTAACCATGAACAGTATATCGTGTGAACTTGCTATTGTAATACTTTTGAATAAAGATGTGTAGAAGTGAAGGAAATAAGATAGTGGCTTGCATCTCGCATATACCATTACTAATTCTGTCTCTAGGATCACTTACCAGAACTACAGTGGTGAGAAGAAAATGATGAAGCAGTGCACATATGATGAAAAATACACCTCAAGCATCTTTTCCAAATGAGTTAAAAATACCTGTGATATTTTGTTGATTTTAAACACAAATACCTAGCAAAGGCTCAGCCAGCATTTGTCCTCAATAGGGTTAAAAAAAAATGATTGACTTGTCAACCAGCAAACATGGACTGAAAAGGACATTAAAATATGTATCTCTTACTTGTTAATTCCATTGGCCTTTTAATATTACTCCAGTTTACCTCAAATTGATTAGTTATCAGGTTATTAGGGATTACTTATGGGAGTTGTTAAATTAGTTGCCATAGATCATCAGGTCCATTGATTAGTTTGTGTTATTGCAGTGCAGTGGTGAGAAGAATGTTGCTTTATATAGCTGTTGGCTCTGAGTCTCTTCTCTGTATGGTAACTACTGATTTTCCCACCTGTTTGCTAAAATATAAACCTGCTTCAGCTGGGATGAAGTCACAGAAAAATAGAGTGATCCACTTGTACCGCTAACCTAGTGGGTTCTGTGGCAATGGTGGTGCTCATTCTGTTGATTCAAAAGACTCTGGGTCCAAGACTTGCTTGGAATTTGCAAACACTTACGCTGATGATCTAGGAGACCTGCATGTTAGAATATTGTATATTGGATTGCATGGCAAACTGAATTTCAGTTTATAAAATTTAAAAGGTTCGGAGGCACTCCTTGAGTGCTTTGTAATAGCCGGTTTATTAGGTACACCTTTACACCTGGTCATTAATACAAATAATTAATCAGCCAGTCACTTGGTGCAGTAACTCATAAAAGCATGCAAACACAGTCAAAAAGTTCAGCTGTTGTTCAGACCAAACCTCAGAATGGGGAAGAAATGTGATCTAAGTGATTTTGACTGTGGAATGAATGTTGGTGCCAGGTGGAGTGGTGTGAGAAACTGCTGATCTGTTGGGGTTTCCATGTACAACAGTCTCAAGTGTGCACGGCGAATGGTGCGAGGAACAAAAACATCCAGTTTTTGTCCTCTCTCACACCATCACCGACTTTGTCCGCTCAGGGGATCTCCCATCCACTGCTACCAACCTTATAGTTCCCACACCCCGCACTTCCCGTTTCTACCTCCTACCCAAGATCCACAAACCTGCCTGTCCTGGCAGACCTATTGTCTCAGCTTGCTCCTGCCCCACCGAACTCGTTTCTGCATACCTCGACACGGTTTTATTCCCCCTTGTTTAATCCCTTCCTACCTATGTTCGTGACACTTCTCACGCTCTTAAACTTTTTGATGATTTTAAGTTCCCTGGCCCCCACCGCTTTATTTTCACCATGGATGTCCAGTCCTTATATACTTCCATCCCCCATCAGGAAAGTCTCAAAGCTCTCCGCTTCTTTTTGGATTCCAGATCTAATCAGTTCCCCTCTACCATCACTCTGCTCCGTCTAGTGGAATTAGTCCTTACTCTTAATAATTTCTCCTTTGGCTCCTCCCACTTCCTCCAAACTAAAGATGTAGCTATGGGCACCCGTATGGGTCCTAGCTATGCCTGCCTTTTTGTTGGCTTTGTGGAACAATCTATGTTCCAAACCTATTCTGGTATCTGTCCCCCACTTTTCCTTCGCTACTCCGATGACTGCATTGGCGCTGCTTCCTGCATGCATGCTGAGCTCATTGACTTTATTAACTTTGCCTCCAACTTTCACCCTGCCCTCAAGTTTACCTGGTCCATTTCCGACACCTCCCTCCCCTTTCTAGATCTTTCTGTCTCTGGAGACAGCTTATCTATTGATGTCTACTATAAGCCTACTGACACTCACAGCTATCTGGACAATTCCTCTTCTCACCCTGTCTCTTGCAAAAATGCCATCCCCTTCTTGCAATTCCTCCGGCTCTGCTGCATCTGCTCTCAGGATGAGGCTTTTCATTCCAGGACGAGGGAGATGTCCTCTTTTTTTAAAGAAAGGGGCTTCCCTTCTTCTACCATCAACTCTGCTCTCAAACGCATCTCCCCCATTTCACGCACATCTGCTCTCACTCCACCCTCCCGCCACCCCACTAGGAATAGGGTTCCACTGGTCCTCACCTACCACCTCACCAGCCTCCGGGTCCAACATATTATTCTCCGTAACTTCCGCCACCTCCAACAGGATCCCACCACTAAGCATGTCTTTCCCTTCCCCCCCCCCCGCTTTCCGCAGGGATTGCTCCCTACGCGACTCCCTTGTCCATTCGTCTCCCCCATCCCTCCCCGCTGATCTCCCTCCTGGCACTTATCCTTGTAAGCAGAACAAGTTCTACACATGCCCTTACACTTCCTCCCTTGCCACCATTCAGGGCCCCAGACAGTCCTTCCAGGTGAGGCAACACTTCAGCTGTGAGTCGGCTGGGGTGATATACTGCGTCCGGTGCTCCCGATGTGGCCTTTTATATATTGGCGAGACCCGACGCAGACTGGGAGACCGCTTTGCTGAACACCTACGCTCTGTCCGCCAGAGAAAGCAGGATCTCCCAGTGGCCACACATTTTAATTCCACACCCCATTCCCATTCTGATATGTCTATCCACGGCCTCCTCTATTGTAAAGATGAAGCCACACTCAGGTTGGAGGAACAACATCTTGTATTCCGTCTGGGTAGCCTCCAACCTGATGGCGTGAACATTGACTTCTCAAACTTCCGCTAATGCCCCACCTCCCCCTCGTACCCCATCTGTTATTTATTTATTTATATACACACATTCTTTCTCCCTCTCTCCTTTTTCTCCCTCTGTCCCTCCCACTATACCCCTTGCCCATCCTCTGGGTTCCCCCCTCCCCCTTTTCCTTCTCCCTGCGCCTCCTGTCCCATGATCCTCTCATATCCCCTTTGCCAATCACCTGTCCAGCTCTTGACTCCATCCCTCCCCCTCCAGTCTTCTCCTATCATTTTGGATCGCCCCCTCTCCCTCCCACTTGCAAATCTCTTACTAACTCTTCCTTCAGTTAGTCCTGACGAAGGGTCTCGGCCCGAAACATCGACTGTACCTCTTCCTAGAGATGCTGCCTGGCCTGCTGCGTTCACCAGCAACTTTGATGTGTGTTGCTTGAACATCTGGTTAGCGGTAGTTCTGTGTTGGAAAGCTGCTTGTTATTGAGAGAGGTCAGAGGAGAGTGGCCAGACTGCAGACTGACTCAAGCTGACAAGAAGGCAACAGTAACTCAAATAACCACAAGTTACAACAGTGGTATGCAGAAGAGTATCTCCAAATGCACAACAAATTGAACCTTGAAGTGGATGGGCTACAGGAGCAGAATACCATGAACCTACACTTGGTGGCCAGTTTATTACTACAGGAGGTACGCGGCTGTGTATACATCCATCAATTAATAGAACCCAAAGATTAACAATAATTTTTATCACTATGGGCCTTCCTTGTGCACAAATTTTCTAACAAGTTAATTGACAGACAATAGATAATGTCTTATCTATATAATAATGACTCAATACACAATTTATTGGTTGATGCATTCTTGAGGATGGTATAAAGACTGAAAGCATTATCTGAATATCCAGCCTTCTCTTGTTCTCTGCATCTTTTGTCTATTGGCCTGCTTGTTCTTTGTAAATACGTTTGTGTGTTTGCCATATGAACAAGGGCAAACAGTCACATCGAGCATGTTTGGTAGGACTACCTCTGAAGGTATTGAACCATCAGTGACCACAAAATTCCCAGGTTGATCCTTCATTTTGTGCTGTCTGATGTGTTTGTCAGGTTCAGTATTCTGAGATAAAAGGGAGAAAACTGGCCAGGGTTTGTCTGTATATTATATTCAGCAGATTGGAAGTAGCTGTAGAAATACTTTGACCACAGTGTCAGTATATTTTGTATCTCTGCACAAGTAGGCAGATTCTTGTGTATGGCAATGAATGTTATGTTTCATTACATTGAATTAAACATATCCAATGTACTGTCATAAAATGGAGAAAGAAATGCACTTCATTTCCTTCTAGTTTATTTCCTTTTGCCAGTTTGTTGTCTGTTGAAGATACTTGCCGTAATCCCAGAGGTACTGTTTACCCTTCAGCCTCTTATACAAACAAATTTCTTTATAGGCTGAGATAAGAAACTGTGGCATGTTTCTCAACAGTGAGCTCATTTTTATGACCCTTTATACTCCATGAACTGTGGCCTTCTCTGAATCATTTTATCTTTGGTGCTTAGCACTTGTATCCTGCAAACTGTGTTTTCTTTCAAATGTTAAGAAACACACCTTCCAAGAATGTGCTTTATTAAATGTTTTCAAAAAGACTGCAGTTGGGATGCTAAAGCCGGGTGGGGAGGGGGAGGGTTGAAACAGTATCTCCATAATTTCTATCTGTTTCTGCAATCGCATTTGAACTGAGTGTCAGAAGACAATAGGCCAAATAATGGAAGAGGGTTAAGTCTGACTGTGGCATTTTTGGGTTAATACACAGAAGGCCAACATCAACAATGTGCTTTTGGCTACAACTGTCTCTGGAACTATGTGATAAATCAAGAGAGATGCGGGAGAAAGTTGAAATGCAGAAAACCATGTTTTGGTTTGTATGTATACCAGAAGGTGCAATACTCCAATGCAGAGATTTGGAACCGTTGAGATTTGGGAAAGAAGATGGAATAGACTGTTGATGGGGAAACCATCATCAGTCACTCAGGCTTTTCTTGTAGATTAACAGAGACTAAAAGATCATATTTCTAACCTTATTACTACAGTGGTGATGCGCTTGGCTCTAGAATAGAGAATTGTTGATGATTATGTACAGTGGAAAGCTTATTGCAAAGCTTTAACAATGACTTGTACAGGAAACAAAATACCTTTTCCACACAGAGGAGACCTTGACTTAAAGAGCTAAATATAATGTTTGAGTACTTTGTGAAATCTGTTTTCCCAATGTCTATTTGCAAACAAAAATATCGGTTATACTGTACTGAAAGCTGCTGTGGTACAAGATGGTATTTTTCTACTCACTTTAATTTACAGGCACGGCAGGAGATTGATTATTAATTCCGTTCCTTAATGGGGCATGCTGTCAACAGTATTCTGTGAGCACGGTCAGCAAAGACCTGCCCTTGGGATAAACACTGGTGCTTATTTTGTGCCTTTCACTCAATAGCCTTATAACTGCAATATAGAGTTGAGCAACATAATTACACAGGCATTTTTGCACCTCGAGTCAGCATAAACAGACATACAGTTTTAAAAATTATTTTTATTCACTGCTGGTCTAGTTTCTATGGAAATTATGGTTACAATTGACCTGTGTAATTTCTAATGATTAATTTGAACTCTAAAGCCCTCTTATCTTTGTTTCCCTCCATTGAGGGATTATTAAATATATGGTTGAACAGCAGATCGAGGCTCTTCGCTAGTTTAGTATGCTGTTTCTTTCAAGTACCCATGATAATTTGTGTGGCAGTTGGTTTCTCTCTGGCAGTGCCTTTACCCAATAGTGTCTCTATCCACCTGCAATTGAAGCTTCTGTTAAACAGATGCTTTCCCAAAGAGTTCAGCTGAATTCATTGTTGAATTAGTTCTAGTCCAGTGAATAAATTAATTTCCAACTTGATGTTTAATTTGCCGTGGTGGAAGATTGCCACATCTACCTCTTTAAAAAAAAATCATTAACGAAGGATTAGAAGTGAAAGTAGATTTGTCTAAAATAACTCTATCACTAATCCACTTCAGCTAACAAATGACAGTAAAACTGAGGACACACTGAAACACTTGTTTTTCTTAATGCAAGCTCCTGATCATCAACCTGATCATCAGTGATCATCCTGATCTCCTTACTGATCATCAGTGATCATCCTGATCTCCTTACTGTTCATCAGTGATCATCCTGATCTCCTTACTGTTCATCAACAACTGCAAAGGTTTCACTTCCAACTTTTTTGCCTAAACCAAAACCTGGAAATTCTGAATTTTGTTTTTTTGTAAGACATGGTCCTGATATAACCCCCATTCCTTCAACTTCAAACTTGCCCCGTTATGTATTTAGATGATATATACCAGTGGTCCCCAACCACCAGGCTGCGGACTGGTACCGGGCTGCAGAGCATGTGCTACTGGGCTGTGTGGAAGCGATATGAATCAGCTGCACCCTTCCTCATTCCCTGTCACACACTGTTGAACTTGAACATAGGGTTGCCAACTGTCCCGTATTTGCCGGGACACCCCGCATATTGGGCTAAATTGGTGTCCCGGGATTTGACTGCTACTTTTGTTGCTTATTTGGGAGTGAGAAAGTTGGCAACCCTAACTGTAAAAGACATGTTGAGGTGAGTTTAACCCTACTTGAACACCCCCCCTCCACCCCCCCCCGCCCCGGTCGGCCGGTCCGCAAGAATATTGTCAATATTAAACCGGTCCACGGTGCAAAGAAGGTTGGGGACCCCTGGTATATACCATCTTGGCTCTGTGACAGGAATTCCATTTCAAATTACATATTCAAGCTCCATACAATAGCCTTGAAGAAGAAACGGAAACTGAGAACACCTAGTGCTTTAAAGCACAGCATCATAGACATTTTACTCATCATTCAGCCCATCACATTGACTGGTGATAAAGAGCATTCACAGTCCAATCTCATCTTGGTGGAATGGATGTGTAGCACAGCTTCATGGCTCTTCATGTATGTAGTGTGTAAATGTGAGTTTCCGTCATCCTCCTGCCAAACATATTTTCCCTTTAATCTTTATATCAATTACTTTAAGTGTCTGCCTCTTGGTTTTTGATACCCTGGTAAAGGCATTAGTTGCCCCCTAGTTTCAGATTAAATTTCAGATTTATTTATCACCCGTGTGATGAAACATACAGTGAAATGTGTTGTTTGCATTAACAACCCAGCACTTTTAATGATGAGCTGGAGGCAACCCCCCAATGCTGACGTATCATGTACACAATGCTTGGGTAGAACAACACAGAATATAACAAACCATAATAACAAAACAAGTCCCTTTCTGCCCTCTCACCCAGACAGTACCCCCAACCCCAGGAAAGGTCTCCAATCTCCAGGCTTCACCATCGGGATTTGACTTCTAGACTGGATTTCCGATTGACCTACAGGATTCAATCTTCATAATCAACCCCCTGGACCAGCTCGTGATGGGATCCCGAACTCCAAGCTGAAGCTCGAGGCGCACTGACTCACAGGTCCTCGTGCCTCCCTTAACCCACTGACCTGGGACAGCCCGATATCCACGGATGTTCTTCATCACCCATCCACGTTGCTGGTCATTAACCAGAGACCTGATCTTGAACTCCTCCATCTGCCTGTCCTTAAACCCTAATCTGACCTCTAATTCCTCCGCATTACTGTCTCTCAACAGTAACCTGATTTCCAGCTCTCCTCTCTGTCCTCAAAAGCCATCCTAGTTTTTCCATTCCCCTCAGTTTTACTAAGTTAATTCTCAGTCCTGCCTTTCTGCTGTAAAAGAAAAAAGAACAGCCCCCTATCTGATCGAAATATTCCAGTCAGGCAAGATTCTTATAAATTTCCCCGCACTGCAGTTTCTTCTTTCCTGAAAGGTGGTGCATGGAATTGAAGTCAATATTCAGCTGTAGCTGAACTGGTGGATATATTGTTATAGCATAGGGGGAATTCCTTCACTCGGAGTGTGATGCAAGTGTGGAATGAGCTGCCAGCAGAATTGGTAGATGTGGGTTTGATCGTAAAAAGAAGTTTGGATAGGTACATGGATAGGAGGGGTGTGGAGGGCGATGGCCCAGGTGTGGGAACAGGTAGAAGAACAGTTCAGCATAAACAAGTTGGGCCAAGGGGCCTGTTTCTGTGCTATATTGCTCTTTGACCCTATAACCCACTTCTCACATCTTCTGTGCTTTAGCTAATAGACCACAAGACCATAAGACATAGGAGCAGAATTGGGCCATTTGGCCCATTAAGTCTGCCCCACCATTCCATTTTAGTTGAATTATTATCCCTCTCAACCCCATTCTCCTGCTTTCTCCCCATAACTTTTGATGCCCTAACTAATCAAGAATACAGTTGTCCCTCGCTTTTCGAACGTTCGCTTTATGGCACCTCGCTGTTACGAAAGACCTACATTAGTTACCTGTTTTCGCTAACAGAAAGTGTTTTCACTGTTACAAAAAAAGGCAGTGCGCCTCGAGCAGCCAAGCTCCTCCCCTGGAACTGCATTCTAGCCGGCATTGCTTAAACACGTGCCTGTGAGCATCTGTGCTTTATGTTGATTTATTTTGAGCATCTGTTAGCAAGATGAGTTCTAAGGTATTGGAAAAGCCTAAAAGAGCTCGTAACGGTGTTACACTTAGCGTAAAACTAGACATAATTAAGCGTTTTCATCGTGGTGAACGAAGTAAGGACAAAGTGAGTTTGGCTTGTGGAAGCTGACGAAGATGATGTTGAAGAGGTTTTGGCATCCCATGACCAAGAACTGATAGAAGAAGAGCTGATGCAATTGGAAGAGGAAGGGATAACAATAGAAACCGAATGCAGTAGCGAACGGACCGAAAGTGAAGTCGTCCAGGAACTGAACGTGAAGCAACTGCGTGAGATTTTCGCTGCAATGATTACAGAAAAGTACAACTTTAATTTTGAAAGTGTACATAGGTTTAGGGCATATTTGCAGGATGGTTTGAGTGCTTACAAGGAACTGTATGATAGAAAAATGCGTGAGGTTAAGCAGTCAAGCATACTGTCATTTTTCAAGCCTTCCACATCAGCCACAGCAGATGACGAACCTCGACCTTTGACATTGAGGCAGGCAGACATAGAAGAGGATGACCTGCTTGCCCTGATGGAAACAGACGACGATGAGATGACACCCCAGTGTCCCACCGCCCCAACCTCCGGGCCGCGGACCGATACATTGCCGCGGAGAGTGCAGCGGTAGCCGGGATGCACCCAGCACATCTTTAAGAAAAAAGCTGAAATAAACATGCTAATTAATTAGGTGCCGCTCAGCACGTAAATGGCGACCCAGATCAGGAGCGATTGCCAATTATGCTTTCCGGCTACCGCTGTACGGCTGCATTCTCCGTGGATCGGTATCGGTTTGCTGCCCGGAGGTTGGGGACCACTGCACCACCCCAACCTCTGACGACTCAGCCTAACACACCATCATCAGTGTGCTCGGCGCTGTCTTCCCGATTCCGGTAAGTGATACTACACTGTACATACATTATTTCTACTTTATATAGGCTGTGTATTTTTATATGTTATTTTGGTATGATTTGGCAGCTTCATAGCTTAAAGGTTACTAGAGAGAGTGTTTCTGCCAAGAGCTCTTGCATGAGATTTTCGCTACGGAGAACAGTGTGGCAATGATTGTAGAAAAGTGTTTCTACTTTATATAGGCTGTGTATTAATCATATCATTCCTGCTTTTACTATATGTTACTGTTATTTTAGGTTTTGTGTGTTATTTGGTATGATTTAGTAGGTTATTTTTGGGTCTGCGAACACTCACAGATTTTTCCCATACAAATAAATGGTAATTGCTGCTTCACTTTACGACATTCCAGCTTACGAACCGTTTCATAGGAACGCACTACCTTCGGATGGCAGAGGAAACCTGTATACCAACTTCTGCTTCAAACATGCCCAATGATGTGGTCTCCATAGCCGTTTCCGGCATCAAATTCCACATATTCACCACTCTGGTTTTAGAAGTTCCTCCTCCTAATAAAGGAATGTATCCCAATGCTTTAATTTGCTACCTTATTGACCTGTTCTGGTAACATATATACCCACTGAGGTCTGCCTGTCCCATCACAACTTTCCAATATTGTCCTATTGTATATTTCCATGTCTTACTGCCCCTTCCAAATTGCATTACCTTGAACTTCTCTGGATTGAATGGCATCTGTTCTGTCCAACAAACCTGTCCTTCCCCTCACCTGTTGCCTAAACCTTGCCATTTCAGTGTCAACCCTGCAGCAAATTTTTCAAACCGTGTACAAACTTCATTTGGTCTCAATTATTTATGTACTACATACAGTTAAAGACCGAAGACGGAGCTCTGTGGAGCCCCAGTGTAAACACCTGAGTCAGTCACATGATCCACTAACCATATTTTTTCCTATTACTTCTGCTTCTGAGTCAAGTTGGATTGAAGTTTCTGCACTGGAACCCTATGGGGTTTTAGTATTTGTACCCACTTGCCAAGTTGGAATTGCTAAAGCCTTTCACACCTCAGAATGTGGTGTGATGTCACAAGATCTTCATTGCCATTGACTGAGCTTGAATTTGGTGCTTTATCTGAAAGTCCATAACTTCAACACTGCCTCTGTACTGCGTACTGTCCAGCTACATTTTTCAATCCATCTCTAAGGTGAGACTTCAGCTGGCAATCATTCAATTCAGGGGTGAGTAATTGTGTTACCCTGACAGTGACTGATAAAATGATGGTGGATATTTCAGTGCAACTATCAAAGAAAGCACCTCCCCTTCCTCAACTATGACACAACTCTTGTTGGCAGAATTTCAGATGGTGATGAGGGGGCACACAAGTGTGAGATAGATCAGCTGGTTGAGTGGTATCACAACAATAACCTTGCACTCAATATCAGTAAGACCAAGGAACTGATTGTGGACTTCAGGAAGAGGGAGTCGAGGGATTCGCTGTGGAAGTGGAGAGCAGTTCCAAGTTTCTGTGTGCCACCTTCTCTGAAGGTCCATTCAGAGCCCAAAATATTGCTGCAATTACAAAGAAGGCTCCAAATGAAATACAGCTGCAGTTGAGTTTGCGGAGACTTGATATGACACCAAAGAATCTTACAAATTTCTACAGGTGTACCTTGGAGAGTTATCCTTTCTGGTTGTATCACCGTCTGGTATGGAGGGGCCCAGGACCAGAGAAAGCTGCAGACCCAGCGAGCTCCATCATGGATACTCTCCTCCCCAACACAACACTGAGGACATTGTCAAAAGACACTGCCTCAAAAAGGCAGCATCTGTTAGTAAGGATCTACATCACCCAGGACATGCCTCTTCTCATTGCTACAATCAGGGAGGAGGTACAGGAGCCTGAAGACACACATTCAACATTTTAGGAACTGCTTCTTCTCCTCTGCCATCGGATTTCTGAATGGACAATGACCCCATCTACACTAGCTCATCTTGTTTCTGTTTTTTGTTGCTCTGTTTTTGCACTACTTATTTAACTTAATTTTTTTTATATATACAGTAGTTTCTGGTTAATTGGGACACATCAGGACCAGTACATTTTGGCCCAATTAAGGGACTGTCCCAATTAGCAGAAGTTTCATGGAAATAATTAAAAGGTATCAAAAAAACAAACTTCCATTTAAGTGAGTAACAAATTATGTATTTAAATGAAATACAGAACAAATTGAAACTCTACCAATGCTACTACAGTACTACAAAGCTGTGTATTAGTTGTCAACAGAGGAATTCATCTAAGTGTATGCTGCCACGCTTTTTAGATTGTCAGTGCAGATAATGGACTGACTTCATACAATGCTTTCAATGATTGCATCCTCCAAATCTTCATTTTCTTTGAAATATTCAAGATGATTATCAATACCTTCAAGTTCTTTGTAGTTTTTGTTGAAGTAGTGAAATAGTTTCATTTTCACTCCCAGCCACTTTTGACATACCCAAGCCTCAATGCTTGAAACTGTGGTGAGCAAAACAGTTATGAATTGTCTTACTTCTCTCCAACTATCAATGTCAAAAATCACTACTTTTTGAACAGAAACGAATGCAACAGATGCCATTTTAAAAACTATTCACTCTAAGCAGGGTGTAGTGTCTAACAACCACGCAATTGCACGCCACTGCCACTAGTTAAAAAGGGTTTGGCGACAGTCTCCTGTCCTAATGATGCAGCATGGTATACCAAATAAATGAAGGGAATCCCTGCTAGTTTCAAGATTAGTTTTGTTCTTCAGTAGTTGTCCCAAATAAGCAACTGCCTGCCCCAGTAAACCAATGGCTCAATTAACCAGTATTTCATATTGTAAATTATAGTTTTTGTAAATGATATGTTGAACGTGAGCTCCTGGATGTTTCAAAGAAACCACATACACTTCAGCTTAGGGAACCCAGACTAAACTATTGAAGAAAGATCTGTCAAATATGGTGCCAAAAATCAATCTGCCCAGAGCCAACCTCAGGCTGAACTGTGAAGTTCATGGCATAGTCTTTAAAATTACAGAGCATGAAGTGTGTAAGTACTTATATTGTGTTCTGGTTTTATGAGGGGTTTCAGCACACAGAGAAAGGAGAGGAGCTATGTAAAATACATAACACACATCAAAGTTGCTGGTAAATGCAGCGGGCCAGGCAGCAACTATTGGAAGAGTTTCAGTCGACGTTTCAGGCCGAGACCCTTCGTCAGGACTAACTGAAGGAAGAGTTAGTAAGAGATTTGAAAGTGAGAGGGGGAGGGGGAGATCCAAAATCATAGGAGAAGACAGGAGGGGGAGGGATGGAGCCAAGAGCTGGACAGGTGATTGGCAAAGGGGATGTGAGGGGATCATGGGACAGGAGGCCCAGGGAGAAGGAAAGGAGGGGGGGAACAGAGGGGGGTATAGTCAGAGGGACAGAGGGAGAAAAAGGAGAGTGAGAGAAAGAATGTATGTATAAAAATAAATAACGGATGGGGTACTAGGGGGAGGTGGGGCACTAGCGGAAGTTAGAGAAGTCGATGTTCATGCCATCAGGTTGGAGGCTACCCAGACGGAATATAAGATGTTGTTCCTCCAACCTGAGTGTGGCTTCATCTTTACAGTAGAGGAGGCCATGGATAGACATGTCAGAATGGGAATGGGATGTGGAATTAAAATGTGTGGCCACTGGGAGATCCTGCTTTCTCTGGCAGACAGAGCATAGGTGTTCAGCAAAGCGGTCTCCCAGTCTGCGTCGGGTCTCGCCAATATATAAAGGGCCACATCGGGAGCACCGGACGCAGTATATCACCCCAGTCGACTCACAGGTGAAGTGTTGCCCCACCTGGAAGGACTGTTTGGGGCCCTGAATGGTGGTAAGGGAGGAAGTGTGAGGGCATGTGTAGCACTTGTTCCGCTTACACGGATAAGTGCCAGGAGGGAGATCAGTGGGGAGGGATGGGGGGAACGAATGGACGAGGGAGTTGCGTAGGGAGCGATCCCTGCGGAATGCAGAGAGATGGGGGGAGGGAAAGATGTGCTTAGTGATGGGATCCCGTTGGAGGTGGCGAAAGTTGCGGAGAATAATATGTTGGACCCAGAGGCTGGTGGGGTGGTAGGTGAGGACCAGGGGAACCCTATTCCTAGTGGGGTGGCGGGAGGATGGAGTGAGAGCAGATGTGCGTGAAATGGGGGAGATGTGTTTGAGAGCAGAGTTGATAGTGGAGGAAGGGAAGCCCTTTTCTTTAAAAAAGGAGGACATCTCCCTCATCCTGGAATGAAAAACCTCATCCTGAGAGCAGGTGCGGCGGAGATGGAGGAATTGCGAGAAGGGGATGGCATTTTTGCAAGAGATAGGGTGAGAAGAGGAATAGTCCAGATAGCTGTGAGAGTCAGTAGGCTTATAGTAGACATCAGTGGATAAGCTGTCTCCAGAGATAGAGACAGAAAGATCTAGAAAGGGGAGGGAGGTGTCGAAAATGGACCAGGTAAACTTGAGGGCAGGGTGAAAGTTGGAGGCAAAGTTAATAAAGTCAACGAGCTCAGCATGCGTGCAGGAAGCAGCGCCAATGCAGTCGTCGATGTAGCGAAGGAAAAGTGGGGGACAGATACCATCCCTCCCCTTCCTGTCTTCTCCTATCATTTTGGATCTCCCCCTCCCCCTCTCACTTTCAAATCTCTTACTAACTCTTCCTTCAGTTAGTCCTGATGAAGGGTCTCGGCCTGAAACGTCGACTGAAACTCTTCCAATAGATGCTGCCTGGCCTGCTGCGTTTACCAGCAACTTTGATGTGTGTTGCTTGAATTTCCAGCATCTGCAGAATTCCTGTTGTTATGTAAAATATGTCCCCAGTGTATGATAAACAGATAGATGTTTGTATGTTGTCAGACCCGAGGAATATGGGGTTAGTTCAGGACAAAAGTAAAAGATCAACCCCGTTCAATACATTCTCTGGATGGCCAATGTTTGCTTATATGTTGGTTATACCTTGTTTTCAGTTATTTTCTTCCCAAATCTAAGCTGCCGTGCCACGCTGACACTCGTATCACCCAGTCTATATAATAGTATTCATTCATCTCTTAACTTTTGACCATGGGAATCAACAAGCTATACAACTGCTAATAAATGGAGTACATCCTCAACAGACAACTCCACATGGATAGCAAATCAGACCTCAAACTCAGGAAGCTGCTTATTTACTTAACCAAGAATTACCAGGGCTAATTCTGGTTCACTCCACTATTCACTCAGCACAATAGGATAATTAGGATAAAAGAGCTTGTGTTAGTACTATGCCACTCATCTCCTTAAATACCCCGACTTTGTCACGGCCAATAAAGTATTTTAAAACTGCAGTCAATGCAAGAATATAGGAGGTGACAGCTAAATTTTGCATACTAAAACCCAAGAAACAGAAATGGATAAAAGTAAATTGTTCTAATGCTTTTAATCGATTCATTTAAACTAGGCAAAAGCAGCAGGCAAATCACTTCATACTTCTTCAAATATTGCAGAATTGGCATCAGAATCAGAATCGGGTTTACTATCACTGGAATATATCATAAAATTTGTTGTTTTGTGACAGCAGTACAATGCTTAGTCCACTGCTCTACTCTCTCTACATCCATGACTGTGTGGCTAGGCACAGCTCAAATGCCATCTATAAATTCACTGACATCACCACTGGTGTTGGCAGAATTTCAAACGGTGACTAGAAGGCGTACAGGGATAGGAGATATGGCAGCTAGTCAGTAAGACCAGAGAACTGATTGTGGACTTCAGAAGACAAGGGAACATACACCAGTTCTCGTAGAAGTGGAGAGAGTGAGCAATTTCAAGTTCCTGGGTATCAACATCTCTGAGGCATGATGCCAGCTATATTTCATTTGGAGTTTGAGGAGATTTGATATGTCACCAAAGATGCTCTTTTATTTACTTATTGTAATTCACGGTTTTTATTATGTATTGCATTGTACTGCTGCTGCAAAAACAACAAATGTCATGACCTATGCTGGTCATATTAAACCTGATTATGAAAAATCCACAGGTTCTGTGTGTGTGTTGTACTTAACTGGATGTTTTGTTCAGAAGGCTGTACGTATTTTGGTTACTTCCTTATTGCTTTTCAACTCGAATGGTAGCACGATTTTGTTCCCTTGATACTGTTGGTTGACTTGCTAGGACTTAGATCTCAAAATGCATCGTGGAAAATGTCAAATGACCTTTGCTCAGATTCAGATGCCTCTTCCTGTAATTTGTATTGTTCTGATGCAGTGAAATTAATGGTGGTGACTAGAATACCTCTGCTGCTGTGTCATTCTTGCGTTAATTTCTTTAAAAAGTTCCTTACCTTATAGAAACTCACCGGTGGTCTAGGTGGTAGTTTGAGCTTCAACACAGAGTTACTTCTGAGCATGTTAATGTTATAGAAGAATTTGATTGGTGAGAGTGGAGTGCTGATCATCAGGAGATGAACATAGTTTTTTAGATTATTTTTCCATGTAATTATATATACCCAGTGACCGCTTTATTAGGTACCTCATACCTTATGAAGTGACCACTGAGTATGTTTGTGGTCTTCTGTTGCCGTATCCTATTCATTTCAAGGTTTGACATTTTGTGCATTCAGAGATGCTCTTCTGCACATCACTGTTGTAATATGTAGTTATTTAAGTTACTGTCGCCGTCTTGTCAGCTTGGAAAAAGTCTGGCCATTCTCTTCTGACCTCTCTCATAACAAGGCAATTTTGCCCACAAAATTGTTGCTCACTGGATGATGAGATATTTGTATTAATAAGCAGGTGTACAGGTGTACCTGATAAAGCAGCCACTGAGTTTGTTTTCAAATTTTAAAAAATCTTGCCAAAGCTTTGAAGGCTGAACTAATTGACTGACTTTTTCCTGATTGCCAACCTGGAATGTTTTTAAACCCTGCTAGACTTTCCTATTCAATTTTATTCTATCTACTCTGCATAGGCAATTGCACAGAGGCTTACAGTTATGAATGGTTGCATTCATATTATAGAAGAGAAAAATGCAAAAGTATTTCAAAAGTTATTGGTAACCACCTCACAAACTTGGGTGGGATGACTGAAAAACATCTACATTTTAATTTTGGCATTGCGAGCTGTTGTTGCTGTGGTGTTTGTGTAAGAGCTGATAGATTGAAAACATGTAGAAATGCTGGTCACAGATTTGACCATCTGAACTGATGCTGAAGGTCAGTCAGTTTTATGACTGCAGCCTTGCTGATGCTGCTAAACATGTGTGAATTCTCCTGCTGTTTGGTCATGCTCCTTGTTTTGATCTACTGTAGCTAGCTGTATTCACCAATAAAGTGGGCCATGATAGTTGGTCAATGCCTGTCCGGAGAACATGCATAGGCATGGACTAAGAGGGCCGAGATGGCCTGTGTCCGTGCTGTAATTGTTATATACTATAAGTTAGAGATCTGCCTTTCAGCTGCTTCTGAATAGAGCTCTTCATTTGAAGGACCTTGTACAGAAATTTATGGTAGGTGTAAATCTAATAGGGGACTTTTACCTTTGTTCACCAAGTGTGTGTGCCAATATCAGCTATGAATCCGTTCACTTTCTGTATACCAGCAGTTTGTAGTCTTACTGTAAAGGAGTTGGTCACAGAGATACATTTCTCCCCTCTTTACTTGTACTTGTTTGTACGTTGTCCACGATGTTGCTGACTTCCTTCGCTGAATAGCAGCAAGGAGGGGAAGTGAATCTTTGAATCTTCTGGCAATGTTTCATGAATGTTTGCACCATAAAGTGTCAGGGACATAGTGACATGGCAGTAGAGATGAAGGGGCTGGGCTACACAGTTTCCATTGTTTTATATCTTGCTGTGTGGAAACTTATTGAATTTTTATCTGCTGTATGGCAATGCTTTTGCACAATGTTTAGTATGCAACCTTGTCACTAGAGAACAACTAAGGTTGTTACTCTTAATCTTAACATACAGGGTTCATTCCTAGATAACTCTCTAATGATGCATGGGCAAAGTTGTACATATCTACTGTTAGCAAGCATATCCCTGGGAATACCTGTGACTTGGCTGAAAGGAGTGTGTCTCCTATTTTAATCCAGTATCCCCTCCGACCCTTACTTGCAATACCAGTGCAACAAAGAAATAATATAGTCAGATTCCTTCATAGCCATACGAAGTTCAGGTGCTAAAATTCTCGTTGTATAATTAATCAAAAATGCTGGAAATATTCATGCTACATCTGTGAATAGGAGCAATTAGGAAGTGAGTCTCCTGTACATTGGGGAAAACTAAAGCAGTCTAGCGGGCCACTTTGTGAAGCAACTCGTTCTGTCCATAGGAGCAACCCTGAGCTTTCCATTGTCTTTCTCATTATAAATACAAGAACTTGAGAAGCACGTTGATTGTAGGATCTTTGCCTTAATGTGACATTCATTACTTAGCTTGTTACTAATTATGTTTCCCTTCTAATTTCAAAGGACCATTAGCCCAAGCTTCTTCAACAAGAGAAGCTTTTTGCCCTAAACTAATTATTTTATGAACATTAGCATTATTAATTCTGCTCAAAAAATTAGGGAAATGCCTCAAGACCATTTCCAATCTCTTGCTTAAATCACTCAACCTTGCATCACATCTTCACAAGCATCCCTGAAAGGAAATCAAGTCCTTAATAGTGCACTTTTCATTTTTCTTTTGTGTTCTATTCATCACAATAAATGTTCATACATCGTACTCTTGCTTCACTTTTGATGCTCTTGTCTCTATCAAAACACTTAATCCTCTTACCTTGGGTTATTCCCCTAGATAGGGCTTCCATCTCTTGTTTCCAGAGGAGACAGGTTTCAACGTTTCCAATACACAACAGGATGTTCATAGACCATATCAATCATTATAAGAGGCCTGTGATTTGCCCTGCTATTGTCGACTGCAACAAATTCATCTTAAAAGGCAGTGCTTCTCTTTCCCATTTCCAATTGATGGTGATACAGGCTGTTTTAAAACAAGTATCATCAGCTAATAATCTTTAAAAGTGTATCTGTAGAAACTCATCATAACTTAGAATATTATTAAGTTTGAGTAATTTAGAAATTAGGGCAAAGTAGCCACATAAGACATAGGAGCAGAATTAGGCCATTCAGCCCATTGAGTCTGCTCCGCCATTCCATCATGGCTGATCCTGGATCCCACTCAGCCCCAAACAATGCCGTCTCGCCATATACTTTGATGCCCTGACTGATCAGGAATGATCAACTTCCACCTTAAATATACCCATGGATTTGGCCTCCACTGCAGTCTGTAACAGAGCATTCCACAGATTTACTACAGAGTGGCTACAGGGTGACAGTCGGTTCAAGGTAGTTATGTCTGAAGCGAAAGTGAGGAATTGTTTCATCAGAACTTGGGTCATTAACCGGAAATGTTAGGATTCTGTACAGGTGCTGCTTGACCCAAGTATTTCCAGCATTTTCTGGTTTATGTCAGTTTTCAGAACCAGCAGTGTTCTGCTTTTGTGTTAGACAAATCTGAAATTAAGTCTGAACAAAGAAAACTATGTAGGTATGAAGGGTGAATTGTCTTGGGTGTATTCTGATGTGGCTTAAAAAGATTGTAAAGATAAGCAATGTCAAACATTTGAAGACTTAATCTTGAATTCACACCAGATGTGCATTTGTTATGGTATTAAAGAAAAAACAAAAAGGAAAATGATCTATAACATGAGAAATTCTGCAAATGCTGGAAATCCAAAGCAACAATTGTGGAGGAACTCAGCAGGTCAGGCAGACCTAGAAATAAATAAACAGGCAATGATTCAGCAAGACACTTCTTCTGGACTGACCTACAATGGTTTTATAAGCTAATAGATTGGAGTCAAGTTTATAAATTGGCTTATTATCGTCACATGCACTGAAGTGCAGTGAAATATTTGTATTACATGGCATCCATACAGGGCATTTCATTGCAACAGTATATTGAGGTCTTACAAGATAAAACAACACCAAAATGCAGAATGAAGTGTTGCAGTTACAGAGAAGGTGCAGGTAGACACTAGGGTGCAGGCCAGGACAAGATAGATGCCTGTTATGTTTTTGTTCGCTTCTTGTGCGGGGAGGGGGTTTTTCGGGGTTGATGACTGTGCTGCCTTTCTTTTCTTTCTTGGTTTCGTGGCTACCCAGAGAAGAAGGATTTCAAGTTGTATACTTTGATAATAAATGAACCTTTGAGTCAATCTTATCATACCAAGGGACCTTGTAACAGCAGGACAGGAGTAGTCTTTGAGCGTGATGATATGCACTTTCAGGCTTTTGTGTCCTCTGCAACACATCCATGGAAGTGAATAAACAGTCAACGGTTGGAGGTGTTGTAGATAGTGTGGAGGGCTGTCAGAGGTTACAGTGGGACATTGATAGGATGCAAAACTGGGCTGAGAAGTGGCAGATGGAGTTCAACACAGATACTTGTGAAGTGGTTCATTTTGGTAGGTCAAATATGATGGCAGAATATAGTATTAATGGTAAGACTCTTGGCAGTGTGGAGGATCAGAGGGATCTTGGGGTCCGAGTCCATAGGACGCTCAAAGCAGCTGCGCAGGTTGACTCTGTGGTTAAGAAGGCGTACGGTGCATTGGCCTTCATCAATCATGGAATTGAGTTTAGGAGTCAAGAGGTAATTTTGTAGTTATATAGGACCCTGGTCAGACCCCACTTGGAGTACTGTGCTCAGTTCTGATTGCCTCACTACAGGAAGGATGTGGAAGCCATAGGGTGCAGAGGAGATTTACAAAGATGTTGCCTGGATTGGGGAGCATGCCTTATGAGAATAGGTTGAGTAAACTCGGGCTTTTCTCCTTGGAGCAACGGAGGATGAGAGGTGACCTGATAGAGGTGCATAAGATGACGAAAGGCATTGATCGTGTGCATAGTCAGAGGCTTTTTCCCAGGGCTGAAATGGTTGCCACAAGAGGACACAGGTTTAAGGTGCTGGGGAGTAGGTACAGAGGAGATGTCAGGGTAAGTTTTTTACGCGGAGAGTGGTGAGTGCGTGGAATGGGCTGCCGTCGGCGGTGGTGGAGGCGGATATGATAGGGTTTTTTAAGAGACATTTAGATAGGTACATGGAGCTTAGTAAAATAGAGGGCTATAGGTAAGCCTAGTAATTTCTAAGGTAGGGACATGTTCAGCACGCCTTTGTGGGCCGAAGGGCCTGTATTGTGCTGTAGGTTTTCTATGTTTCTATGACATTTTAGGCCAAAACTCTTATTTATCCTCTGAGCAAAGGGAGGGGAGAGAAAAGAAAATGGGTGGTGGGATCTTTGATTATGTTAGCTGCTTTACTGAGGAGGCGAGAAGTTTAGACCGAGATAGTGGAAGGTAGGCTGTTTTCATGATGTACTGAGCTGTATCCACAACTTTCTCGTGAGCCATTGGCAGAGCAGTTGCCGTACTAAGCTGTGATGTATCCAGATAGGATGCCTTCGATGGTGCATTGATGAAATTGGTGAGGGTCAAAGAGGATATGGCAGACTGAATGTATTGTTGTCGAAAGGCAGATTGTAGAAACTTTATGTAAACAGGAGGCAGTTTACCAAAGCCAGAGTAGTGGACAAAATGCAGACTAAGGAAATGGAAAAGGTATTACACAAGTATTTTATAGGTGAAATTCATCAGGTCATCTTTCATCCATATCTTTTATTAGGTGTCGACATGATCTTTCCACTGCACCCATGTTCATCTTCCTGCAGCACACCCTCCCAAAATCACCTCGTTCCTCATCCTTTAGTAACTGAATTACGCCCTGAATTACTCCCTCGGTTAAGCAATATTTTGATCTTCATCCCCACTTTTGAATCACTCTGTAATTAACACCCCTTCCAATTTCTGTAATGTTCTCCAAACTATAACAAATGATAGCAACTGTCCTAATTGTGTCTGCTTGTTCACTTTCAGTAAGGCACTGAAGTGCATTTTGGATTTTAATATAACTGATAGAAGAGTTTTGTTGTTGTATCTTGAACTAAAAAACACCCTGTTCTCAACGATAAGATTGGTAGGTCACAAAGTCAGTCCTATATAATTCTAACCTTACCTTGAGAATATAATTGTTGAGAAATTGAAGGATCAAGGATCAACTATATTTGCCACATAGATTTACATGTGTTAGGGAATTGCCGTGGTGTGTTCGTGCTACATGCAACAAAAAACAACATTCAACAATTGTACAGAATAAAGAATTATATAAAAATAAAGTTAGAAGTACAGATATGGAATAAATATTCATAAATAAGAATCAGCGTGTATTTACAATGTAAACAGCATTATAAAAAGTGGTTTAAAGTGCAGTGTAGTGACTGAGATGGGTGGAGTGGTGGGGATCAAAACTGTCTGGGGGAAGAAACTTTTAAGATGGTATCAAGCTTTTGTTTCAATAGTCCTATAGCACTTCCCAGAAGGAAACTTTTGGTCACCTACCACTCCAATAGTCTCTGTGTCCAGCATATAATTCTCTGTAACTTCCATCTCCCACCCCCCCCCGACTTTCCATTTTTGCAGGGATCACTCCCCACGCGACTCCCTTATCCATTCATCCTTTCCACTGATCTCCCTCCTGGTACTTATCCTTGCAAGTCAAACAAGTGCTACACCTTCTCCGTGACTACCATTCAGGGCCTCAAACAGTTCTTCCAGGTAGTTGCCTCACTATAGGAAGAATGTGGAGACCATAGAAAGGGTGCAGAGGAGATTTACAAGAATGTTGCCTGGATTGGGGAGCACGCCTTCTGGGAATAGGTTGAGTGAACCCAGCCTTTTCTCCTTGGAGCGACGGAGGATGAGAGGTGACCTGATAGAGGTGTTCAAGTTAATGAGAGGCATTGGTCGTGTGGATAGTCCGAGACTTTTCCCCAGGGCTGAAATGGCTATCACGAGAGGGCATAGTTTTAAGGTACTTGGAAGTCGGTGCAGAGGAGATGTCAGGGGTAAGTTTTTTACGCAGAGAGTGGTGAATGCGTGAAATGGACTGCCGGCAACGGTGGTGGAGGCGGAAACGATAGGGTCTTTTAAGAGACTCCTGGATGGCTACATGGAGCTTAGAAAAATAGAGGGCTGTGGGTAAAGCCGAGGTAGTTCTAAGGTAGGGATATGTTCAGCACAGCTTTGTGGGCCGAAGGGCCTGTATTGTGCTGTAGGTTTTCTATGTTTCTATCTAATGTATCTGGAACTCCTGGTGTGTTCTTTGTGGTCTTGCTTGCTGGTATTCCTACATTCCTTCACTCAGTTCTGTACAAGCTGAAGTATTTACAAAATGTCTCAGAACTCTTCCACTACCATATCACTGATATGAAATGAAATGTCTCCAAGCCACAACTAAACACATGATCCATAGGCAGATCAAAGAACCCCCAAATCAGGATTTTCCACAATCCACAAAGTGAAGACCCTTATTTTTTTAAAAATATGCTAGTTGCCTTAGCATTCTGCTTAGATGGCCCAATGAGATAATTGAAAGTCAATTAGATCGTTATAAAAGCACCACATTTTCACAGCCAGAAATGAGACATTGCTGCACTAAATTAATCTCTGCTGATTTTTGTATCTGAAACTGGAGTATAGCTTAGATAGTTCTTGTCTATATAGCTGGAGGAGCTCAGTTTTAGTGGGACGAAGTACCAATGATTGTCATATTTGGTCCCCATTCCAAGTCATTAAAAGGTAAATTATATAGATTGTCTATGATATTAATACTCAATTTATGGAGTAGTTTTAATTTTGACAATTCGGTATTGAAATTCCATTATTTTTATTGATCTGGGATATGTATTCTGCATGCACATCCAAAATGGGCAATGCCTTCACATGAATTTTG
Organism: Mobula hypostoma; assembly: GCF_963921235.1. Taxonomy (NCBI): domain Eukaryota; kingdom Metazoa; phylum Chordata; class Chondrichthyes; order Myliobatiformes; family Myliobatidae; genus Mobula; species Mobula hypostoma. The sequence goes on from NC_086100.1 coordinate 128,207,711, forward strand.
AGCAGAAAGTCTTTTTTAATAACAATAGCTTTCAATAGTACTGAACTGAAGTGTACTTACTTGCCCGATACGCTAGAAGAGGTTATATTCAGCATGAATACACGATGCAGCAAATTTCCAGGATGGTAGCAAATCCCGACTCCGGGGAACTCTTGTTCAAGTTATATTTTCCCATTCGACAGATACACAGCAGTAACTGGGATACAATGTAATTATGGTTGTTATAAATCTCTGCTAATTCTTGCTGAATGCTGGCAGGTTAACATGTGTACAGAAATAAAACGTGTTTATAGACTTGCATATTACACCACTGAAGGTGGCCAATGGGTCTACGCCAGCTCCCAGCTGGCCAATCTCTTCACTCAAGTTCTCTTGTAGTCCTGAAAATTATGCTCTCTTGCTGCCCATCAATTTTCCTTTAGTACTTTTGCTACTTGCCTGCAAGGAGAACTCTACAAAAACAAAGTTGAAGGAACCGACTGTAACCACAGGGTCATTTAAATGTTGAATGTTGTTGGCAAAGTCTTTGCCTGAGACTTGGAGCCACAGAGTGGCTTCTGTGCTGGAAGGTCAACTATGGACATGGTTTTCTCTCTTTGCCATCTCCAGATTTAAGATCTAAGTTGCATGCATTGATCTTAACAAGGCATTTCACTGAGTCTGCAGAGGGTAGGCTCTTTCAGATCTCCCCTAAGGCAGCCTGCCTACCAAGACTACAGAGCATGATCCAATCCTTCCACAACAACACGAAGGGGTCTCTGCAGTACAATGGCAGCTCTTCAGAGCCCTTTGACATAATCAGTGGCATTAAACAACGCTGTCTTTTTGCCCTAGTGCTCTTCGAGGTCTTTTTTTACCCTCCTGAGAGACACAGTTGGGACTGCGACAAAGGGGATCAACTTCCACACTAGATAAGTTGGCAGGTTTTTAACCTCACCCACCTAAGAGCCAAAGTGCGCAAGGTAGTGATCAGAGACGAGCTGTTTGCTGATGCTGCAACAGTCGTAACCCACACTCTGCAGCCTCTCCACAGCTTGTTGGTCACTTCTCCCAGGCCTGCAAGGAATTTGGTCTGACCATTAGCCTGAAAGAAACAAGCTGCTTGGGACAAGAGGTGGAGGCATCTCCAGTCATTCACATTGATAACGACAAACTGGATGCTGTCCATCAGTTCACGTACCTGGGGTCCATCATCAGTGACCACCTCTTCTGGGACGCAGAAATCGACAAGCGCATTGGGAAGGCTGCAACAGCGCTTGTCTGCCTCACCACGTGAGTCTGGGAGAGCTCCAAACTCTCAGTCAAAACAAAGATGGCTGTGTACAATGCTTGTGTCAGCAGCACACTGCTGTACAGCAGCGAGACCTGGACAACATGCACTAAGCAGGAGAGAGGGCTCCACATCTTCCATTTAAGCTGCCTTCATCACACCTTGGGCACCTCCCGGAGAGACAGAGTACCCAATGCTGAGGTTCTGTCTCGTGTCGGCCTCCCTAGTGTCTAACCCTGCTCAGACAGCATAGGCTGTGCTGGCTGGGCCTTGTCTGCCACATGCAGTATGGCCACATACCAAAAGACATCTTCTCCAGTGAGCTGTCTTCAGGCAAGAGAATTGCTGGCTGTCCACAACTGCACTACAAGGATGGAGCATGAAGATACTGGACATCAACACTGAGTGCTGGGAGGAACTTGCAGCCGACCGCACCAGGTGGAGAAGCACCCTGAAACAACACTTTATGTCAGGTGAAGAAGAATTCCTGAAAGTGGCAGAAGATAAATGGTCCCATAGAAAGGAACGTTACAGCTCCAGCAGAGCTGACACCACTTACAGATGAAACCTTTGCAACAGAGACTGTCACTCTCACATTGGTCTCGTCAGCCACAGATGGCACTGCCCCAACAACGTAGACAGCTGGGACACAACATCCAGCGTCAACCTCGACCAATGGAGGGCCACACATTTAGCTGCAAGAGGAACTTGCATTAGCCAGTTAACCCACCAGTGTACCTATAGAGCATCCAGTGGAAATTCCCTTGGTCAGAGGGAGACTAGGCGTCTACATGAAGACAGCCTCAAAAGTGAAGAGTGAGCCTAATTCTTAGACTCTGTGAGGCAGCAGTGGCTTATTGAAGCTGTTGAATACTTTGATGATCTGAAGTGATTTTTTTTTCGGTCAGAAAGATGCTTATTGTGATAAAATGTGAATAGCAGCAAGCTGTAACAAATCAAAAAAGGAACAATGAACACAACTCATTTGCAAATGATTTCTGTCAAGAATTACTCTTACTCCTCAGCTACAAAATGTATTAAGTGTGTGTGTTAATTGTACACAGCAAGATCATACAAAAAAACTTCAAACCCTTTCATGATTTTTTTGGTGGTCCTTCTGAGTCATTTGCAGTCCATCAGAATCAAGATGATGTCCATCAGGAGTGGTGGGTCCTCAGATGACTGAGGCATATACTTCTGAATGTACATGTCCTTCGACAGGTGGGGAGATGTTGTTAATCTGGAAGTGGGACTTTTACTGCCTTGGCTCCAATGGTTCCATAATTTGTCACCCGGGAGCACGAATGCTTTACTTCAGGTAATATCACAGAATCTCTTAACAAGTGCCTGAACAGGCTGGCACACGCTTGGATGTAATTTTCACCTTAAATCTGCACAGTCAATGAACCCCACATCTCTCAAAATTAAGTTCTTCAGAGTTGAACTATTCAAGTAGCTCTTAAATTAACCTTTAACTTGCAAGTAAAATTAATGAAATGAGAAAAACGTGAGACTTGTAACAGCAGAATATTATTGACATCTATGGAGCTGTATTTCCATAAGACATAGCAGCAGAATTAAATTATTCATTTCATCGAAGTCTGCTCCATTTGATCATAGTTGATTTATTTTCTTGGTTTATTAATCAAGAATCTATCAGCCTCAGCTTTAAATATACTGAATGACCTGACCTCCACAGCTGTCTGTGTCAATAAATTCCACAAATTCACCACCCTATGGTTAAAGAAATTCCTCCTCATCTCTGTTGTAAAGGCATGTCCTATTCTGAGGCCCTCTACTCTCTCAATATTGGAAACCCTCTCCATGTCCACTCTATCCAGTCCTTTCAATATTTGGTTTCAGTGAAATCCCCTCCTCATTTTTCTGAACTGCATCAAGAAACTAATGTTTCTTGAGAGCGAAGCAGGTACAAACTGGTGTCTAGTTCAAATGGACAAACCCATTTCAATGATATTAGAAAGCTGTAGGAAACAGCTTTGCTATTAGGCTTTACAAGGGATTAGTCAGACCTCATTTGGAGTAATGTAAGCAGTTTTGGGCCCCGTTTCTAAGCAAGGATGTGCCGCCGTTGGAGAGGGTCTAGGAGAGGTTCATGTGAATGATCCAGTGTTGAATTTGATTTGTAAAGGAGAAGAAAATGATATTGGGAAAACTGTTACTGATCCTCCCATTTTTGAAACTGATGCTTTATTCAGATATCAAGTAGGAAACCCAAGTCCAGCAACTTTAAACATTCGTGCTTGTTAATTTCAACAGTTAGCACGGTCCCTGTGAAATTGAGGAGTTCAGTAATTACAGTACATTAAGCTTCAATAGCCCAGTATCTCCCCATTATAAATTTTCTGTGTCTGCTGGTCAAGTTGCCATGGCAGTAGTAAACAAAATTTAAAAAGCAAGTAAAATAACACCAGATAAATATCTTTATAATATGTTTTATATATTTGAGTAAGAATGTGCATTTTGTTTTATTACCTTTTTCGCCACCTTACTTCAGAGTGCACAGCAGTTTGAAATCAAATCTGAACCCCAAGGTACAAGCTGCTCTTCCTCTGAGTATACAGAGTGATAGGAGTGAGGGGGTAGCTGGTTTGGAAACTGCAGTCTGATTGGACAGTTGGAGTTTAGCTACAGACAGGCTGGAATTGAAATTAATGCATTGTGGCTAGATAGTGTGGGAATTGTTCAAAGGGAAAAAATACTATGTTTTAAAATACATTCTTCTGTTGCATTTTAAATGAAAAGTCAAGCAAGGTGTTGTGCTGACTGGAGTTTGGAATGTAAAGGAATTTCTCAGACACTGCCACTGATAATTTATTGAGCTGAGATGTTTTCAGATGAATTTCCTTTCAGTTCAGGCACTGTGAGTAGCAGATGGCGCCAGTCTCAATACATTCTTCAAAGTAATTGTCTCCCTTAGCCCCTCCCCCTCCCAACATGGAGTTGCTTTTGTTTTTAAGGCTATTTGGGGAAAACGCTGTTTTAACTTGTTTTGATATAATAGTTATAAGCATTAGTGAGGTAGCATGGATGAAATGCATTGATGAAGAATAACTCTGAGGCTTTAGAATCACATCAAAGTTCTTTGTTGAATGTCTGTATTTAACTACGCAAACAACAGGAATTCTGCAGATGCTGGAAATTCAAGCAACACACATCAAAGTTGCTGGTGACGCACACTTTTGGATCTCCCCCTCCCCCTCCAACTTTCAAATCTCTTACTCGCTCTTCCTTCAGTTAGTCCTGACGAAGGGTCTCGGCCTGAAATGTCGACTGTACCTCTTCCTAGAGATGCTGCCTGGCCTGCTGTGTTCACCAGCAACTTTGATGTGTGTTGTCTGTATTTAACTGTTGCTTCTTAAATAAGTAGTACTTTTTCTTGTCTTTCACTGCAATGATTTAATGCATGTTACGATTTTAGATGGTTTGCCTTTGTAGAAATATTGTCAATTCATGAAAATCAGAGGCACAGCCATCAATAGCAAACAAGTTGCTGGAATTAAAAAAAATTCAACAGCGTAACTCCTGCCATAGAAGAAATTGCAAAAAAGATTTCACTGCATCACCTCCATTTTCATAATGCATTTTGTAGGTGTTAGAAGTATATTTGCAGGGGAAAATATTCAGGGATATTGCAGAGATTCTGAACTTATCTGATAAGTGTTTGGGAGGAAAATGTCTGTAATTCTGATCCATGATTTTCACTGTTAAAGTGGACAAAAATTGAAAATGTCAAATAACCTGGAAATTTGGAATGATACTATTCTGTTCAATCTTAACAAATATACCTCAACAAAACATAATAATTTTTTTGTTCTGTTTTTTTTTAAGATCAAATCACTGCATCATTGAAGATATTCGGACTGGAAAGAGTGAAGGATATGGATCTGAAAAGCTGCGTGAGCTTCTCAAAATAATACCAGAGGCGGAAGAGGTCAGATATGTCAGCAGTAACTCTTTTACTGCTTCATAGTGGGAATAGATTTGATGATTCATTGATTTTCAGAAAACAGTATGGTTCAGGACATAAAAAAATTAAGCATTCCATTTATCTGGTGCTGCGAGTTCCTGTCTCCTCAGATTTCTATTTAAATCTTCTTGTACACTATTTGCCTTTCTGACAGAATATTCCTTGCCTCCAGTATCTACAGTAATAATAAAACTGTGTGCATCTTCCCTGTTTTAATCATAAGCTCTACAAGTTGCAAACATGAGAATTGTTTGTCTAGTTTTCAACCTAGAGCTCTTGAAAACTGCAATCTTACATTTCCTTTTCAGAAAGACATAGGAGCAGAATTAGGCCATTATTCAGCCCTTCAAGTCTGCCCCGCATTCCATTATGGCTGATTTATTATCTCTCTCGATCAAATTTTCCTGACTTCTATCTGTAATCTTTGATGCCCCTACTAATCAAGAACCTATCAACCTCTGCTTTAAATATACCCAATGACTTGGCCTCCGCAGACACCTGTGGAAATGAATTCCACAGATTTGTCACCTTGTGACTTAAAGAAATTCCTCTTCATTTTTGTTCTAAAGGGATGTCTTTCTATTTTTAGACTGTGTCCTCTGGGCCCAGACTTCCCTGACTATAAAACTGCGCTCTGCAGCCCATTTTGAAGTTTGAACTGTGGGCAATAAGTCATTAGCAAGGGTGAATAAAACGAAGGCAGAGTAAACTGAGCGGCCATTGTGTGAGTGGGCCAGTGTTAGAGTGGGGGGGGGGCTTTGGCTCATCAGGCTTGGGCAAGATTAGTATCTGGTAAGTTTCTCCTTTATTCATCATTCCTTGTCTGTTAGTACATAGTTAATGCAGTGAGAATGGCTGTATTGTATTCTTTGTATGAGATTCTTTGTAGGAATTTTGGGAGACCTCCAGCCTTCCAGATAACCCCATTTGCATCAGGTGCATCGAGCTGCGGCTTCTTCGAGAATGTGTTAAAGAACTGGAGCTGCAGCTCATATGGGAGATGGAGGAACTGATAGATAGTAGCTATAGGGAGGTATTCAGTCCTAGGTTGCAGGAGGCAGGTAAATGGATGACTGTCAGTAGAAGGAAAGGAAATGGGCAGCCAGTACAGAGTACTCCTGTGGCTGGCTGCTCCCCTCAATAATAACTACACCATTTTGGATACTGCTGAGGGGACGACGTACAGGACGTGACAACAGTGACTGAGTCTGGTGTTGAGACTCAGAAGAGAAGAGAGGTGAAGAGGACTGCAGCAGTGATAGGAGGTTCCATGAGTCTGTGAACACGATGGAGACAGCTGGATGGTATGTTGCTTCCAGGTGTCAGGGTCGGGGATGTCTTGGATTGGGTCCACGGCACTCTAAAGGGGGAGGGTGAGCAGCCAGGAGTTGTGGCACACAAGACATAGACAATGAAAATGAGGAGGTACTTTAGGGAGTTAGGTAGCAAACTGAAAAGTGGGACTGCCAGGGTAGTAAACTCTGCGTTGCTGCCTGTGCCATTTGCCAGTGAGGGTAAGAATAGGAGCATTTAGCAGATGAATGCGTGGCTGAGGAACTGGTGCAGGGGGCAGGGGTTCAGATTTTGATTATTGGGATCTCTTTGGGGGAAGGTACAACCTGTACAAAAGGGATGGGTTACACCTGAACACGAGGGGCAGCAACATCCTTGCAGGCAGGTTTGCTAGAGTCGTCCAGGAGTGTTTAAACTAATTTGGCAGGGGGATGGAAACTGGAATGATAGGGCTGAGGATGGGGCAGTTCATTTACAGACAGGCAGTGTGTAATGAAACTGCTAGCAAGGATAAATTGATAGTAGGGCAGAATTGCAGTCAACAGGATGAGTTGCAATGTAAAAGAGAGACAAAAACAAAAAGGGTGATGAATACAGGATTGAAGGTGTTATATCTGGATCCAGTATATGGAATAAGGTAGATGAAATTGTAGCACAGTTACAGATTGGCATGTATGACATTGTGGGCATCACTGAATTGTGGCTGAAAGAAGATTTTAGCAGACAGCTTAACATCCAAGGATACACTTTGTTTCAAAGGGACAGGCAGGTAGGTAGTGGGGTGGGGTGCCTCTGGTGGTAAAAATGAAATCAAATCCTTAAAAAGAGGTGACATAGGATCGGAAGGTGTAGAATTGTTGTGGGTGAGACTAAGAAACAACAAGGGTAAAAAGACTCTGATGGGATTACATATAGACCTCCAAACAGTAGAAAAGATACGGGTTCCAAATAACACCAGGAGGTAGAATATGCATGTCAGAGGGGCAATGTTACGATAGTCATGGGGGATTTCAATATGCAGGTAGATTGGGAAAATCAGATTGGTGCTGGGACCCAAGAGGGAGAATTTCTATAGTGCTTACAAGTTGGATTTTAAGAGCAGCTCGCGGTTGAGCCCACTAGGGGATCAGCTATTCTGGATGAGGTGTTGTGCAATGAACTAGAATTGATTAGAGCAGCGATCCCCAACCACCGGGCCGCGGACCGGTACCGGGCCGCAAAGCATGTGCTACCGGGCCATGAGGAAACGATATGATTTGGCGATAGGAGTCAGCTGCACCTTTCCTCATTCCTTGTCATGCCCACCGTTGAGCTTGAATGCACGCGAGGTCATTACCCGCGTGTCATCCATGTCAGCGCGGGAAGGAGATCAACTCCTCAAGCTTGCAAATGACGGCGGGCTGAAAAGTATGTTTGACATAACATCTCTGCCGGCATTCTGGATCAAAGTCAAGGCTAAATATCCTGAGATAGCCACGAAAGCACTGAAAACGTTGCTTCCATTTCCAACATATCTCTGCAATGAATGCAACGAAAACTAAATTGCGGAATAGACTGGACATAAGGAACCCCCTTTGAGTATCGCTGTCTCCCATCACCCCTCGATAGGACCGCCTTGTTGCAGGAAAACAAGTCCAGGGCTCCCACTGATTCAGCGATGTTGGTGCGTTGCAATGATTTTATCTGTTCATACGGGGAAAATATGCGCTGCGTGTTTAATATCCCAACGTTACTTAAAATGTTATGATGCTATTGACTTGTATAACCATTTAACAATTACAGCATGGAAACAGGCCATCTCTGCCCTTCTAGTCCGTGCCGAATGCTACTCTCACCTAGTCCCACTGACCTGCACTCAGCCCATAACCCTCCATTCCTTTCCTGTCCATATACCTATCCAGTTTTTCTTTAAATGATAATATTGAACCTGCCTCTACCACTTCTACTGGAAGTTCGTTCAAAACTTACTTCAAGCTCCCCTGACAATTGACATCACTATATTCATGTGAGGCAAATATGCGCTGTGTGTTTAATATTAAATTCGTTAGGTAAACCCTTTTAGAAAGGAAATTGAGTGTATTAGCCACTTATCACCGATATTCCGGTCGTGATTAAGATCCCCCGAACAGAATCGCCAAAAACGATTTGTAGAAAAAAAACGTACACGCATGCGCCCTGGTGCCCGCGCAAGGCTTCATGGTCATTGTAGTCTTTCTTGGGGTAAACCCAGCGTATTTGACTGCTACTCTCATCCGTTGGCAACCCTACCACCCCCCCGCCTCCTGGTTGCCCGGTCCGCAAGATTATTGTCAATATGAAACCGGTCCGCAGTGCAAAAAAGGTTGGGGACCCCTGGATTAGAGAGCTTGAGGTAAGCTTAGCGGAGCAGTGATCATGATATGATAGAATTCACCCAGCAGTTTGAAAGAGAGAAGCTAAATTCAGATGTATCAGTATTACAGTGGAGTAAAGGGAAATAGAGAGGTATGAGAGAGGAAAACAACAGGAATTCTGCAGATGCCGGAAATTCAAGCAACACACATCAAAGTTGCTGGTGAACGCAGCAGGCCAGGCAGCATCTCTAGGAAGAGGTACAGTTGACGTTTCAGGCCGAGACCCTTCGTCAGGAAGAGCTAGTAAGAGATTTGAAAGTGGGAGGGGGAGGGGGAGATCCAAAATGATAGGAGAAGACAGGAGGGGGAGGGATGGAGCCAAGAGCTGGACAGGTGATTGGCAAAGGGGATATGAGAGGATCATGGGACAGGAGGCCCGGGGAGAAAGACAAAGGGGGGGGGGAGAACCAGAGGATGGGCAAGGGGTATAGTCAGAGGGACAGAGGGAGAAAAAGGAGAGAGAGAGAAAGAATGTGTGTATAAAAATAAATAACGGATGGGGTACGAGGGGGAGGTGGGGCATTAGCAGAAGTTAGAGAAGTCAATGTTCATGCCATCAGGTTGGAGGCTACCCAGACGGAATATAAGGTGTTGTTCCTCCAACCTGAGTGTAGCTTCATCTTTACAGTAGAGGAGGCCGTGAATAGACATATCAGAATGGGAATGGGATGTGGAATTAAAATGTGTGGCCACTGGGAGATCCTGCTTTCTCTGGTGGACAGAGTGTAGGTGTTCAGCAAAGTGGTCTCCCAGTCTGTGTCGGGTCACGCCAATATATAGAAGGCCACATCGAGAGCACCGGACGCAGTATATCACCCCAGTCGACTTGCAGGTGAAGTGTCGCCTACTGACTCTCACAGCTATCTGGACTATTCCTCTTCTCACCCTGTTTCTTGCAAAAATGCCATCCCCTTCTCGCAATTCCTCCGTCTCCGCCGCATCTGCTCTCAGGATGAGGCTTTTCATTCTAGGACGAGGGAGATGTCTTCATTTTTTAAAGAAAGGGGCTTCCCTTCCTCCACTATCAACTCTGCTCTTAAACGCATCTCCCCCATTTCACGTACATCTGCTCTCACTCCATCCTCCCACCACCCCACTAGGAATAGGGTTCCCCTGGTCCTCACCTACCACCCCACCAGCCTCTGGGTCCAACATATTATTCTCCGTAACTTCCGCCACCTCCAACGGGATCCCACCACTAAGCACATCTTTCCCTCCACCCCCCCGCTTTCCGTAGGGATTGCTCCCTACGCGACTCCCTTGTCCATTCGTCCCCCCCATCCCTCCCCACTGATCTCCCTCCTGGCACTTATCCGTGTAAGCGGAACAAGTGCTACACATGCCCTTACACTTCCTCCCTTATCACCATTCAGGGCCCCAGACAGTCCTTCCAGGTGAGGCGACACTTCACCTGTGAGTCGGCTGGGGTGATATACTGCGCCCGGTGCTCTCGATGTGGCCTTCTACATATTGGCGAGACCCGACGCAGACTGGGAGACCGCTTTGCTGAACACCTATGCTCTGTCCGCCAGAGAAAGCAGGATCTCCCAGTGGCCACACATTTTAATTCCACATCCCATTCCCATTCTGACATGCCTATCCACGGCCTCCTCTACTGTAAAGATGAAGCTACACTCAGGTTGGAGGAACAACACCTTATATTCCGTCTGGGTAGCCTCCAAGCTGATGGCATGAACATCGACTTCTTTAACTTCTGCTAATGCTCCACCTCCCCCTCGTACCCCATCCGTTATTTATTTTTATACACACATTCTTTCTCTCACTCTCCTTTTTCTCCCTCTGTCCCTCCGACTATACCCCTTGCCCATCCTCTGGTTTCCCCCCCGCCTTTGTCTTTCTCCCTGGGCCTCCTGTCCCATGATCCTCTCATATCCCCTTTGCCAAACACCTGTCCAACTCTTGGCTCCATCCCTCCCCCTCCTGTCTTCTCCTATCATTTTGGATCTCCCCCTCCCCCTCCGACTTTCAAATCTCTTACTAACTCTTCCTTCAGTTAGTCCTGACGAAGGGTCTCCGCCTGAAACGTCGACTGTACTTCTTCCTAGAGATGCTGCCTGTCCTGCTGCGTTCACCAGCAACTTTGATGTGTGTTGGTATGAAAGAGGAGCTGGCCAAAGTTGATTGGAAAGGGACACCAGCAGGGACGATGGCAGAGCAACAGTGGTTGAAGTTTCTGGGAGCAATTCGGAAGGCGCAGGATCGATACATCCCAAAGAAGAAGAAATGTTCTAAAGGAGGATGACGCAACTGTAGGTGACGAGGGAAGTCAAAGAAAACATAAAAGCCAAAGGGAGGGCATATAATAGAGCAACAATTAGTTGGGAAGCTTTTAAAAATCAATAGAAGGCAAGTAAAAAGGTCATAAAGAGGGAAAAGATGAAATATGAAGGTAAACTAGCCAATAATATTAAAGGGATACCTGAAGTATCTTCAGATATATAAGAGTAAATGGGAGGCAAGAGTACATATTCGACACGCTGAGAATGACACTGGAAAGGTAGTAATGGCGGACAAGTTAATGGAAGATGAACTGAATATGTATTTTGCATCAGTCTTCACCATGGAAGCCACTAGCAGGATGCTAGAAGTTTGAGAGTGTCAGAGGGCAGAAGTGAGTGACGGTGTGATCACTAGGGAGAAAGTGCTTGGGAAATTGAAAGGTCTGAAGGTAGGTGAATCACCTAGACCAGATGGTCTCCACCCCAGGGTTCTGAAAGAGGTGGCTGAAGAGATTGTGGAGGCATTAGTAATGATCCTTCAAGGATCAATAGATTTTGGTATGGTTCCAGAGGACTGGAAAATTACAAATGTCACTCCACTCTTCAAGAAGGGAGAGAGGCAGAAGAAAAGAAGCTCTAGGCCAGTTAGTCGGACCTCAGTGGTTGGGAGGATTTGGGAGTCAATCGTTGAGGATATCGTTTTGGGGTACTCGGAGGCACTATGATAAAATAGGCTAAAGTTGGCATGGTTTCCTTCAAGGAAAGTCTCGCCTCACAAATCTGTTGGCATTCCTTGAAGAAATGGAAAGCAGGGTACACCAAGCAGAATTGGTGGATGTTGTGTACTTGGATTTTCAGAAGGCCTTTGACAAGGTCCCACACATGAGGCTGCTTAACAAGTTAAGAGCCAATGGTATTACAGGAAAGATTGTAGCATGGTTAGAGCATTGACTGATTGGCAGGAGGCAAAGTGTGGGAATTAACAGGACCTTTTCTGGTTAGCTGCCCGTTGCTAGTGATGTTGCACAGGGGTCTATGTTGGAACCACTTCTTTTCATGTTACTGTATATGTCATTGACTTGGTTGAAGGGAATTGATGGCCTTGTGGCCAAGTTTACAGACAATATGAAGATAGGTGGAGGGGCAGGTATTGTTGAGGAAGCAGAGAGGCTGCAAAAGGACTTGGACAGATTAGAAGAATGGGAAAAGACGTGGCAGATGGAATACAGTGTTGGGAAGTGTACGGTTATGCACTTGGGTAGAAGAAATAAAAGCATAGACTATTTCTAAATAGAAAAAAAATTCAAAAATCTGAGCTGCAAAGGGACTTGGGAGTCCTCATGCAGGATTCCCGAAAGGCTAATCTGCACGTTGAGTCTGTGGTGACGAAGGCAAATGCAATGTTAGCATTTATTTGAAGAGGACCAGAATATAAAAGCAAGAATGTAATGTTGAGACTTCATAAGGCACTGGTGAGGCCTCACTTGGAGTATTGTCAGCAGTTTGGGGCCCATATCTAAGAAAGAATGTGCTGACATTGGACAGGGTCAAAAAGAGGTTCAGGAAAATGATTTCAGATTGAATGACTTATAAGAGGAGTGTTTGATGGCTCTGGGAATGTACTTTTTGGAATTCAGAAGAATGGTGGGGGGGGATCTCATTGAATCCTATCGAATGTTGAAAGGCCTCGATAGAGTAGTTGTGAAGAGAATGTTTTCTTTGGTAGAGGACTCTAGGACTGGAGGACACAGCCCCAGAATAGAGGGGTGTCCATTTAGATTGGAGATGAGGAAGAATTTCTTTTGCCAGAGGTTGGTGAATCTGTGGAACTTATTACTACAGGTGGCTGTGGAGGCCATGTCATTGGGTATATTTAAGGCAGAGGTTGTTAAGATTTTTTTTTAGTCAGGGCACAAAGGGTTATTGAGGAGAAAGCAGGAGATGGGGGCTGAAAAGGAAATGGATCAGCCATGATGAAATGGCAGACTGCAGACTCGGTGGGCCAAATTCTTGGTACTCCTGTATCTTAAGATCTTATGGGCTATAGTAAACATCCTCGTCTCGTCCACTAGGCCTTTTAGTATTTGATGGGTTTCAATGAGATTCCCTCTCATTCTTCTAAACTCCAGTGAGTACAGGCTCAGAGCGATCAAATGCTCCACATACAACTTTCAAGTTTAATTAATATTATTGAAGCATACTTGAATACAGCCGAACGAAACAGGGTTCCTGTGGGGCCAAGGTGCAAAATACATTACGAACAGCCCACTGCACGTAGCACAAATACCACATATGGTTATGATTTTAGCAAAAAACAGCACAAAGAGAGACAAAATAATAATAATATAGCCCAAGTCCCTCAGTTGTCCTGTTCCAGCTTGTACTTCCATTGAGCAAACACAATGACATGTTGAACACAATGAGCTTCCATTGGGCAGCATCAATGGGAGGGCACACCCCAACCCAGTATGAAACCGAGTGGCACACAGCCAGCTCCAGCGTCTGTTTCGCTGGCGTCCGCAACAGGTGATTCCAATGCATGAGGACCTTGTCCACTCAACCAAGGCAACGCAGCTTCCTCGCCATCAGTCTCACCAATGAACTAGTGAACCAGACTTGCCGTATTCTGCATTACTAATGTCCAACAGGGTCTTGTGATCACAATAAAAATGTCCAAGACCGTCACTTGCACATTCTCTTGGCACCACAGTATGCAATAAGTCCATGTGACAACACAACAACGGTACACAATAAGTAGAGCTCCATTGCTATTAAGCAACTTGCTGATGGAATAGTCCTGAAGTACTTGTTGTTCCTTGTATCCAGCAATGACTTAGGATTGCAAAAGAGATGTATAAATTGAACAAATAAACCTTTGATTGGACTTGGAATGGCCGCTGTGTCTGTGTGCCACCATCTTACGTTAAAACTTACATTCCCAAGATCATTTTTTGACAGTCTCAGATTTCTGGACTTCTTCGCAAGTGAAAACAGTGGCGCAGTAGTTAGTGCTTTACAACCCTAGAGACACAGGTTTAATCCTGATTTTGGTTGCAGTCTGCATGGAGTTTCTTTGTTCTCTCTGCAGCCAAGTGGATTTCCACTAGGTGTTCTGGTTTTCACTCCCCTCCCAGAGATGTAGTGGCACGATGCAGGAAATGAGCTGCTAGAAGAACCTGCAGGGTCAGGAAGCATCTTTGGGGGGGGGGGTCGATAGTTCACACTTGGGGTCAAGGCTCTTCATCTGGACCAAGTGAAGGGTTTAACCCAAAATGTTGACTGTCCATTTTCCTCCACAGATGCTGCCTGACCTGCTGTGTTCCTCCAGTAGCTTGTGTCTTGTGTCTCCATTGTGCTGGTATTGTAAATGACACAATTATGGATGAGACTGGCAAAATAATCAAAGGATATATGATGGGCATGTGAAAAGGAATTGCAGGGCACAGGAAATAGGACTGATGGATTACCTTGGTGGTAGCTGCCATGGGCTGAATGACTTTCTCTTTTGGTGTAGTAAGTAAGTAAATACGTATATTTGTGCTCTGTAGCAAGATTACTAACTACCCTTGAGCCTGGCTGATACGTATACACCTGGCAAGAGATCAACAGTAGAGTGTCATGGTGATTATTTGTTTTCACATGGTACATCTGTGAATCACAACTTTGCACAGTCACTCTGGAATGTTTGCATGATGCGGCTCTTCAGCTGGAGCCTTTAAACCAAACAGGAAGAATAAATAACAGAAAGATATTTATCAGATGACTTCATCTCCAAGACTCTACCTATGTGATTCAATGCTCGTTTATTTAGCACATGTACATAGAAACATATAATGAAATGCACTGTTTGCGTTAACAACGAGGGTGTGCTGGGGGCAGCCCACAAGAGTGTCTACATATCCTCTAGACACCAACGTAACATACCCACAATGCTCAGCAGAACAATACAGAACACAACAAGCAACAAAACCAAAAGAAGCCCTGTCCCTCCCACCCATGCACGTACACGGTCCTTGAACCCTTCAGCCGGCTCGGACTTAGACTTCAACTTGCAGACGTTGGGCCTTCGACTACCCCAGCAGATGCACAGAATAGGACTTCGGCCAATGGGAGCCTCGACTTTTGGACTTATGATACGACCCTCTGGTCTTGATCCCCGGCATTGGCCTCATGTTCTGCCGATCACTGAATACTAGGCCCCAATCTCCAGCCATGCCAATGATGGGACCCGAACTCTCTGCTTTGAACTACGGTCTCAGCCATTCGCAAACCCAGGGAGTCATTGAACCTCACTTCTCCTGCCTGCATGGAATTCTAACTTCAGGATCAGCCGACAACTTGTGGACACTGGGAATGGGGGGTGGCACCGGCCCTCATTCACACAGGTTTGCCATTCTGACATCCTGGCACAGTCTGTGGATGTCCCAGCTAGCCTTCCAGTGTGGTGTGGAAACTGAGACTCTGGCCTGTCCTCTTAATTCCCATGGATTCCTGTCATTATAACCCAACCGTACCCTAATCCTCCCAGGAGGGGGGAGAAGATGGCGGCGTGACGACAGTGGATGCGGCCACTTCGGTGATGAATATCTGTTATTTGTCAAGTAGGGGACTGTGCACAATCCTGATTTGATGGAGACAGACGTGAGAGCACAGCGGAACATCTGGAAAACTTCTGAAATGACTGCTTTGCTACTGCTGCTACTGTGTGGTATCTGGAATCTCCGGAGCTGAAGGCCCGGAAATCCTCAGCTTTGCGTGTTTCAGCAGCCAAGGAGAGGTCGAAGGTGCTCGGCAGAGGATGGCGCTCGGGAGGCTGCTCGGAAGCTTGGAGCTTTCGGACGGATGGACTCAGGGTCGGCTGGGGTTGGCTGCTTCCAAGGTATTGGCAAATTGACGATGCCTGAAGGTTTATGGCAGGGAGTTCCTCCCGTTTGCCGCCTGCTATCGGGGACTCGGGAGTCGATCGACTCAGGACTTTGAGACTTTTTTTTACTGTGTCTATGGTCTGCTCTTTATCAAATTATGGCATTGCTTTGCACTGCTGTAACTATATGTTATAATTATGTGGTTCTGTCAGTGTTAGTCTTTGGTCTGTCTTGTTTTCTGTGATATCACTCCGGAGAAACATTGTATCATTTCTTAATGCATGTATGCATTTCTAAATGACAATAAAAGAGGACTGAGTGTTCTCATAATCCTGTGTACATACATCTACTGATGCCTCTGGACACATCTTCAGTGATGTTCCTGGAATCATCGGGTGTTTTGGGTCTTTCAACATCATACACCCTCCTCCAGGTGACCCAGCCGTGGCTGATCAGACCCCAGCTTGTGTCACCCACTAAAAAGCAACTAAAGCTGAGCCGTGACCTAAACAGAGGTCGTACCTCGGTGCCGTCTTAGAACACCATACCTAGAAAGGATATTAATTAAAGCAATTGGTCATTATCACATTGCTGATTATGGACCGAGACGTGTGGGAGAACCAAGATTTGGCAGGGATTATGCCGCATTTTCTTCCTACACTTCTCTGCCATAACCATTTTTTGTTTCTTTTTAAAAAAACTATCTTTCACATGGTGTGATAATAACAGGGTTGTCATGGTGGGAGATTTCAATTTCACAAATATCTCCCTGGAGAAAGGGGTTTAGATGGGGTGGAACTGTTCAGTGTGTTCAGGAAGGTTTCCTGACACAATATGTAGATAGGCCTACAAGAGGAGAGACTGTACTTAATCTGGTATTGGGATATGAACCTAGTTAGGTGACAGATCCCTGTGGGGAGAGCATTTTGGAGATAGTGATCACAATTCTATCTCCTTTACCATAGCATTGGAGAGGGATAGGAACAGATAAGTTAGGAAAGTGTTTAATTGGAGTAAGGGAAATATGAAGCTATCAGGCAGTTAAGAAGAAAAGAAAAGCTTGCGAAAGGTCGAAAAACTAGGTAATGATAGAGATCTAGAAGATTATAAGGCTAGCAGGAAGGAGCTTAAGAATAAAATTAGGAGCAATAAGAAGGCCTTGGTGGACAGGATTAAGGAAAACCCCAAGGCATTCTACAAGTATGTGAAGAGCAAGAGGATAAGACATGAGAGAATAGGACCAATCAAGTGTGACAGTGGAAACGTATGTATGGAACCGGAGGAGATAGCAGAGGTAATTAATGAATACTTTGCTTCAGTACTCACTACGGAAAAGGACCTTGGCGATTGTAGGGATGACTTCAGCCGACTGAAAAGCTTGAGCATGTAGATATTAAGGAAGAAGATGTGCTGGAGCTTTTGGAAAGCATCAAGTTGGATAAGTCACTGGGACCAGACGAAATGTACCCTAGGCTACTGTGGGAGGCGAGGGAGAAGATTGCTGAGCTTCTGGCTATGATCTTTACATCATCAATGGGGATGGGAGAGGTTCGGGAGAGGTTCTGGAGGGTTGGAGGGTTGTGAATGTTGTTCCCTTATTCAAGAAAGGGAGTAGAGATAGCCCAGGAATTTATAGACCACTGAGTCTTACTTCACTGATGGAGAAGACCCTGAGAGGCAGGATTTATGAATGTTTGGAGAGGCATAATGTGATTAGGAATAGTCAGCATGGCTTTGTCAAAGGCAGTTTGTGCCTTACGAACCTGATTGAATTTTTTGAGGATGTGACTAAACACATTGATGAAGGAAGAGCAGTAGATGTAATGTATATGGATTTCAGTAAGGCATTTGATAAGGTACCCCATGCAAGGCTTATTGAGAAAGTAAGGAGGCATGGGATCCAAGGGGACATAGCTTTGTGGATCCAGAACTGGCTTCCCACAGAAGGCAAAGATGGTTGTAGACAGGTCATATTCTGCATGGAGGTCGTTGACCAGCGGTGTGCCTCAGGGATCAGTTGTGGGACCCCTACTGTTCATGATTTTTGTAAATGACCTTGATGAGGAAGTGGAGGGATGGGTTAGTAAACTTGCTCATGACACAAAGGTTGGAGGTGTTGTGGATAGTGTGGAGGGGTGTCAGAGGTTACAGTGGGACATTGATAGGATGCAAACTAGGCTGAGAAGTGGCAGATGGAGTTCAACCCAGATAAGTGTGAGGTGGTTTATTTTGGTAGGTCAAATATGATGGCAGAATATAGTATTAATGGTAAGACTGTTGGCAGTGTGGAGGATCAGAGGG
This sequence comes from Mobula hypostoma, assembly GCF_963921235.1. NCBI lineage: Eukaryota > Metazoa > Chordata > Chondrichthyes > Myliobatiformes > Myliobatidae > Mobula > Mobula hypostoma. The sequence continues at coordinate 128,226,061 of NC_086100.1, forward strand.
ATCTTGGGGTTTGAGTCCATAGGACACTCAAAGCTGCTGCACAGGTTGACTGTGTGATTAGGAAGGAATATGGTGCATTGGCCTTCATCAATCGTGGGATTGAATTTAGGAGCAGAGAGGTAATGTTGCAGCTATATAGGACCCTGGTCAGACCTCACTTGGAGTACTGTGCTCAGTTCTGGTCACCTCACTACAGGGTGGATGTGGAAACCATAGAAAGAGTGCAGAGGAGATTTACAAGGATGTTGCCTGGATTGGGGAGCATGCCTTATGAGAATAGGTTGAGTGAACTCAGCCTTTTCTCCTTGGAGCGACGGAGGATGAGAGGTGACCTGATAGAGGTGTATAAGATGATGAGAGGCATTGATCGTGTGGATAGTTAGAGGCTTTTTCCCAGGGATGAAATGGCTAGCATGAGAGGGCATAGTTTTGGGGTGCTTGGAAGTAGGTACAAAGGTGATGTCAGGGGTAAGTTTTTTATGCAGAGAGTGGTGAGTGCGTGGAATAGGCAAAGGTCCATGAGCATCTGTCCCTGCTGCACCATACCACCCTCTGATGGTAAAATGCAGAAAAATGTGACTGCATCTTATGTCTCAGAACTGAACTTGTAAACATTTTTTCTCAGAGGGGAATGGATCTCTGCAGTATGCTGCACCCAAAGGTGGTGGAGGACTGATCTTTAGATATATTTAGGGAGAGCAATAAACAATGCTGGTGGAACTGAGTAGATATGCAGCACCTGTGGAGGGAAATGGACAATCAATGTTTCAGGTTCGGATAGTTCTGTTTATTGTCAGAGAATGTATACGGTAGACAAGCTGAAATAATTAATCTTCACAGACATCCATGAAAACCAGAACAACCCCAAAAGAATGAACAACAGAAAAACATAAGAACCCCAAAGTTCCTCTTTCCTCTCCCCCGCACAAGCAGCAGCAAAGCAACCTTCCGCTCCCCGTCACCATTTAGGCAACAAAGCATCCGTGCCCACCACCCACAAAGCACCCAAAGGGAGACCATGATCTGCAGTCAACAAAAACAATTGTTTATCCGACAGTTCAACATGCCAGAGGTTCTCTCTCTCACTAACAAGGGACATAGAGATGTCACCCATTTCACAGCGGAAGAGGAGACTTACATTCGCTGTTATGGCGTGACAGTCTACTTCCTTTTCCCACCACACTTCAGTTAACAACACCAGCCTGGGATTGGTTGACCACAAGGCAGCACCCTGGAGCTACCATCTTCCAAGGTTTGCTGTTTCTCCATTTCCCTCCATGGATGTTGCCCGGCCTGCTGAGTTCTTCCAGCTTGTTTGTTGCTTCAGATTCCAGCATCTGCAGTCCCTTATGTCTCCATATTTAAAGGAGAGGAGAGATAAATATTTGAAAGATCAATGTAACGTTCTGTTATATTGGCTCGTATATGTCTAGGGGAAATCCAGCCCAGCACCCGCCTCAACACTCCCCACAGGGTCGGTTGCCGCCCGAATGAATCACAAACATCAATCATCAGCCAGCACACCCAGTAAATTTTAACAAGTACGCTTTATAGGTATTACTAATGCTATGACATTAATATACATTTGATACAGAGAGGAAAGTAATGAAAAAAAAAGGCGCCAACACTTATCAAAGTCCAAGTTCTTTGCGCGCTACCGTTGGAGCTCAATTCGACTTCAGACGACCACCCGAATTCCGTCGACTCACGGCTCGGGACCACCCTGAGTGATCGACCGGAGCCTCTCCACACGTCCGCGGTCTTCCTCGTCTCTCCTCCGACTCCCCGCCAAAACTCAGTCCACAGTCATATCATACAGCATGGTATCCGAAAACAAAACGATACATCACCACCCATTGGCTAATAGAACCCTGTTATCTCATTTTAAAGTAAAACAAACTGTTAGCGCAAACTCTCTTCAGCGTTAAAGCACAACAAAGCCGCATTCCCCAGATTAACATAACAAAGTCGCCATTTTAAATGTAACAAAAGAAAGACCCTGTACATCAAGGAAGGGAGGATTATAGGGAACTGGCACAGAAGAGGAGTTGAGAGGTCGGAATGGATCAGCCATGATCATTATTGGGTCAGGCTTGAGGGGCACAGTGGCCAGCTCCTGCTCTTACTTTCTTGTGTGGAATTGCTGATTTGCATATCTTTTGCTTGCTAAATTAATTTGCCATTTCAATTAAATAATGCATACTTACTTTTCTAAGCGGTCTTTGCTTTGGAACCATTCTTGTCCAAGTTATCCCACACCTTAATTTACAAATACGCCTCTAGATCTCCATAACTTGTTACTTTCCATTGCTTCTCTCCCCTACTGAGCCAAGATACTTCCTAACAATTGTATTAATGTCATCCTTTTATTAATTGGGCTATCCCTCATTCTTTTTCTTTTTATCATTCCTTCTTAATTGTTGAATGCCCTGGAATATTTAGCTCCCCGTTTTGGTCACCCTGTAGGCATGTTTCTGTAATGGAATTTAGATCAGATGTTGTTCATCCATTTTGTTGTGGATGCACTATGTTTTCAGATATAGCATCTTTAAATGTGGCTTTTTAATATTTTTCTACATTCTGGTACTATTTCTGTTTGTCTTTGTTTTTGCTGCCTATTTATTTTGCTTGTTACATTTCAGTCTCTCACTTCCGGCTTGTCGTGCTCCCTCCTTCCTGCCATGTACTTGCCAAGCTGATTTAAACTTCAGTGCTCCCCAAATGACCCTGAAATAATTAGGAAAAGCAGGTGAGCTTTTGCAACAATCCAGTAGTTTTAATCAGCGTAACCAATTAAAAAAATTGCAAATGCATTGACATTTTTGGATTTCAGTTTACCATGGTGAGAATTAAACTTCTCCCTCTAACAATCAGTGGTCTAGGCCTAACCCTAGCCCAGGAAATTAACCACTTTGCTGGTATTGCTGATACTGGTAAATAAATGTGGTCTTTGATCTCTGATAAAAGGCATCCATTAGTCTTGCGAGACCATGGATCTGCGCCTGGAAAGTCTTCACTCCCAGGGCGCAGGCCTGGGCAAGGTTGTATGGAAGACCAGCAGTTGCCCATGCTGCAAGTCTCCCCTCTCCACGAGACCAATGTTGTCCAAGGGAAGGGCATTAGGACCCATACAGCTTGGCACCAGTGTCGTCACAGAGCAATGTGTGATTAAGTGCCTTGCTCAAGGACACAACACGTTCCCTCGGCTGGGGCTCGAACTCACGACCTTCAGGTCGCTAGTCCAATGCCTTAACCACTTGGCCACGTGCCCACACCTGGCCTAGATCTCTGATATTAGTCTATATACTGGGTTTCATCTTTATCAGTATTCTGCCCACACAAGATAAGCCCTATTTGTGCCCACCTCTGACATACCTAGACATTTTTCCTTTAAGTTTCTTTTACATAAAGACTCTTCCCACTTTACCTGTACAGCTCAGGGAGTCTCTGTAAGTGGGTATGTTTACCCTACCCATACTGAATGAAATCTCTGTGAGTCCTTTCTCTACAGTCAGGTGTTCCATAACCATGTTTTAAAAAGTGTATGCTATCAAATGTAGAACTTTTAAAATTTGCATGCCTGATTCCTAAATTGATTAGTGAGTAGTTTACTTTGTGGCCATAATCTTACACAATCCACTCTTGAATGCTGAACTAGTGTTTGTTTTGGAGTATCCTCTTCCAAGTTATCCTACACCTTAACATCAAGATACAGTTAAACAGCTCCACCATTCATGGTTGCCACTCCTCTCTCTTTCCTGTATGTTTACTGAAGGGATTTGTAGAGATATTGGTACTGGCCCAATTCACATGAAGTTTGTACAATGTTCCCTGTATCAGAACTTGGTCTGGCATCTTGTGAATAAAAGGCCTTTGCTTCCGTATGACAATAAAAAGTACCATACAATGATCATTGAATTAAAGGCAACCTTTGAGGGAGATCCCCAAACTTGAACTTCAGAGCAGTGCTACCTAAACTTTAATTTAAAGAACTAAAGACCATCAAGAAGTTCACAGTTAACACTGAATACTTCAAGCCCCAGGCCAGGGAGAGCACACTAAGAAGGATCCTGAGTTGTAGCACCATACTCATCAGAGGAAAAATAAGGAAATTATAACACATCCAAAGCCTTTATTAATCTTTCTTTTCTTTTTAAATCTTTTTATTGAGTAAGTATACAAAAAAGGTAAGCCATATAAACATTAATACAATGTTAAAGTATAATAAAATTCCAAAAGATATCAATACCAAAAAAAATACTACAAACAATGTAATTTAAACATAAGAAACCAAGATAACATAATAGTATACTAAATTTTATATATATCAATGGAAAAAAAGAAAAAAAAAACCCCCAAAAAAAACCCACCGTGCAACTAACTAAAAGCAAGGCAAAGCAATGGGCTAACTTGAAACCAAACAGAGTTAAACTTAAAATCACGTCCTCAATCCCGACCTCCATTAAAAACAGTGAAAAAAAAACAAGAAGGGTAAATATTACATTAAATGAAAATATCGAATAAAAGGTCCCCAAATCTGTTTAAATTTAAATGAAGAATCATAAAGGTTACTTCTAATTTTCTCCAAATTCAAACATAAAATCGTCTGAGAAAACCAAAAAAAGGTAGTTGGAGCATTAAGCTCTTTCCAATGTTGTAAAATACATCTTTTCGCCATTAAAGTAAGAAATGCAATCATTCTACGGGCTGAAGGGGAAAGATTACTAGAAATTTTAGGTAGTCCAAAGATAGCAGTAATAGCGTGAGGAGAGATATCTATATTTAATACCTTAGAAATAATATTAAAAATATCTCTCCAAAAAGTTTCCAAAGTAGGGCAAGACCAAAACATATGAGTTAAAGAGGCTATCTGCCCCGAACATCTATCACAGAAAGGATTAATATGCGAGTAAAAACGCGCTAACTTATCTTTGGACATATGTGCTCTATGAACCACTTTAAATTGAATTAGGGAATGTTTAGCACAAATAGAGGAAGTATTAACTAATTGTAAAATCTGCCCCCAATCATCCACAGAAATGGTAAGCCCCAATTCCTGTTCCCAATCTACCGCCTTTATTAATCTTAAACAATTTGACCTGATAGTTGCCATTGGTAGGAAAAGTAAATGCCCTCATGCCTATTCTGAAACTTCTATGAAATGATGTCAAAGTGTCAGCAGCATTTGAAGTGGATGATTGCTAACGTTCTGAAGAGGGAGTCTGGATGTCCTCTTAGAATGCTCAGAAGGCCCCCTGAGTCCACGCCAGCCACCAAGTACTTAGCTGTATTAATTCCCTTTTCCAACACTCGACACAACTTTCTATACCATGTCGCTTCAAGTGCTCATCTAAATACTTGCTTAATGTTGTAATGTACCTGCCTTCATCACCTCCTCATTTGCAATGTTCCAGATTCCAGCTCCCCTCTGGCTGAAAACATTTATCTTCAAGTCTCCTGCCCCTTACCTTCAATCTGTGCTCTCTGGTTATAACCATCTTTGTGAGTGGGAAATATGTCTTACCATCTATCTGCCCTATCTGTGTCCCTCATAATCTTGTACACCTCTGTCTGGTTCCCCATCAGACGTTCTGCTCCCAAGTCTTTCCAGTCCAAAAAGCTCCTTACGAGTTACCCTCCTGGTAAATCCCCTCTGCACCCTCCCCAAATAATGCATCCTCTGCCTTTAAATCTTCCCTAGAGTGTGGCAACTAGAAAAGCACACTGTATACTGGCAGGGGCTTTCAAATGATTTAGTTATACCATAACGTTGCTACTCCTGTGTTCTGCATTCTGGCTAATGTATCCCATGTCCCCTTTTAACCACCTTATCTGCTAGTGCTGGATCCTTGGACATATACGGAGAGGCCGTTCTGTTCCTCATTACTTTCTCCTCAGTAACAAAACACCTTCAATTTCTCTATTAGGACTGTGGACTTTAATTTGTTTTGGGCTGTGGGCTATGATTTGCTAAGTCTCTCAGAGTAACATAATTTCAGCATGAGCTTCAGCGGTTTAAGGCTACTGGCTGGTAGACAAGTGTAATGGTGGGGAAGAAAGCAGGCACATTGGCATTCACAGGTTAGTGGATTCTTGATCCAGAGTCGTGGCAATTCCTTGGGGCATCTGTTCAATCCAGCCATTCGTCTGCTGCTATAACCTCAGTCATTAGACATTGCAAGGACACATAAGTGCTTGATGGAATTCTCCAAACTGGTGAGTCACAGTCATAGGGCAATATAGCATAGACACAAGCCCTTTGGACCAACAATGGTGCCTACGTAGCTAGTCCCAACTTTGGCCCATAGTCCTCCAGGCCTTGCCCCTGCATGTACCCTAAATAAGTGATTCTTCTGGCAGTTCATTCCATGTACTCACAGTGCTCTGCCTTGAAAGGTTGCCCTCAAGTCCCTTTTATATCTTTCTTCCCTCACTCTTGATCTGTGACCCCCTGGTTTTGGACTCCCTTGTCCTGGGAAAAGGACTGCTACTGTCCACCTTATCTCTGCCCCTCATGATTTTATAAACCTCTATAAGGTCATCCCTCATTCTTCTACATTCCAAAGAATATAGACCTAGCCTGGCTAACCTCTCCTTGTATCTCAGGCTCTGTGATGCTGGCAACGTCCTTGTAAATCTTTTCTACACTCTTTCCAGTTTAACCATGTCTTCCCTATAACAGGGTGACCAAACCTGAAAACAGTACTCCAAGTGTAGCCTCACCAGTGACTCGTACGTCTGCAATATAATGTGCCAACTCCTATATGCAATGCCCTAACTAATGAAGGCCAGCATGCCAAATGCCCTTTTCGCCATCCTGTCTACCTGTGATGCTGCCGTCAACAAAACTTGAAATCATAGGTCCTTCTGTTCTATTATCCTCCCTGGTGTCCTACCGTTCATAGTACAAGTCCTATGCTGGTTTGACTTTCATTATCTCAACCTTACTCCTTCACCCACTTCCTAACTGATCAAAATCCACCCTGCCCCCTGTAATCTATGATAATCTTCTTCACTATCAATAACATCTCCAAATTCTGCACCATCTGCAAACCATTGGCTAAGCCTTGTGCATGGGCTCAAGAATCTAGCCACAGGCCAAGCTGGTAGCAGAATCATTAGGTACCCATCTGGAAGGTTTTTGTAGGATGAGAATTGTACCAAACTTCATTAAGTGCTTCATGCTTCTTCTGCACCTTTGCTGTGCAAAGTTCTCAGTTTATTTCTCTGTAGTAGAGCTGTGATGTTCCTTCCACCTAGCTCATCTGGTTCCAGTGTGTCCAACTTTATGGACCTTCAATCTAAACTAACCTTTATGATATATGTGATGCTGGTCTCAGAGCTGCAGCATTGTGTCCTCTCCCTTGTCCTCCTACTGTTCAACCTTTTCCTTCTCCTGTACCTCTGAGAGGTGAAGTGGACCATACTCTCAGAATAAACGGTTATAAGGTTCAGCTAGTGGTGTGTGTGAAGAAATATAATGGAGTTGGGAATGGGGATGGATTTGATTTCTTGGAGATGTGATAGTTCTCGAAAGAAGCTGGAGTGGCCGTATACAGCAGATGAGCCATCCACTACTCTGCCTGAGGCCTTGGTAGCTGCCACTCCCACCTCTAGCAGGCATCTCAAATGTCATATTTGACATGTTGTCATAAAGGACAGAGTAATGATTGTGAATGAGGCAACAGCCAGTAAGCTATACATATATATAGCTAGGGTGCCTAAGCCTTTTGCCCAGTACTGTAGTAATTTTAAACATAGCACTGTACTGCTGCCACAAATAAAAACAATTTCATGATGTATGTGAGTGATGATAAACCTGATTCTGATATTAGTCTCTAATGTGGACTGAGAGTGGGAAGGGGCAGGGAGAGGGGAATCATGGTTGGGAAAAATGGAAGTGAGAGGCGGGGGAGTGGCATGCGCCAGAGACACATTCTGTATTGATCAATTAACCAGTTGTTTGGAATCAAATGGCAAGGCCTTGCCTGGTGCCAAACTCGCTCTCCATTCCATGTTGACAAGTATAGTAGTGTGCAAATGTCTTGGACACCCGAGCTATATATATGTGCTTAGGACTTCTACTCAGTTCTGTATATTGACTCTTACTAACTAGTCAACTCAGGCCTAGGGGGCCGGTGTTGGCACGATGACAGACTCTCTACTTCTCCCTCTCCCTCTTCAGCGTGTTCAGTTCATCTACATTAGCTGCACCGCTGTCTTCTAGGGGCGTGTTGACCATAGCCTTGGGAGGGCGCCCAGGGTTCATTATGATGACAGATTGACTCTTGGAGCAATCCTATCAGCTCCATTCTCCTACTTATTTCCCTGAAATCTGTTCTCTCATACACACCCATTTACACCCTCTGATTCTTTTAACAACTACCCATCTCTCAGATCACCAAACCATACTAAAGATAATTTACAGGAGCCAATTAACCTACTAATCCTCGGGATGTGTTGGGGGAAATCATGCAGTCACAGGAAGGGCATGCACACTCCATATAAGCAGCACCGGAGACAGGATTGAACCTGGGTTGGTGGAAGTGTGTAGCAACCGCATTGCCTGCCTCATCGCTGTAAAGAACTGCACCCTTGAAGGATGCAGTGTTTGGATTACACGCATGTTAACTGTTTTGCACTATGTGCAGCTCGTGCACTTACAGATAAATGCAGTAGATGAAGTTGGATTTTATCTTGACTACTTGTATCAAGTTAATAAATTATTTGCACCATATTGAGTCCTCTAGGAGGTCATTCTCTTCCCACATTTGCTCCCTCTGAGGCTTGCCTCCCCCTGCTCCCCCCATCATGAGCTCAAGACCTCTGTCTTCTTCTGGACCTCCTCCACTAGAACCTTACGTGCTGTGTCTGAGAACTTCTGTTTCATTTCGTAGATCTCTGGGCAATGCACTCAATTGAAACCCTCATTTAGGATAACATGTACAATCCAGTAAAGTGGCTGTAACTGGCCAGAGTTGCACAAAGGCTGGCAAAGCTGGCAGTTGAAAATGAGCTGATTTTCTAAAAATTATTCTGTTTTTCAGTGCAAAGTGGTTACATGGGAATGTCGGTTTCAGTCCTGGAATCTGATATGAAATTTTTAAGCCATTTTAAAATTTTCATCATCCTTCTGTGAAGGAGTGTTTTCTGACTAGCCTATGTATCAGTTAGTCATCCTTAGTTCTAGACTGCCTCCTTACCATGGCCCAACCAGGATCTGCAGATGTTTAGCAAGGTGTCCATTACACTAACCATTACAGTTGTGAAGCTCCGGAAAAGCTGAAAGGTCTTGACAAAGTGGATGTGGAGAGGATGTTTCATATGGTGGGAGAGTCTGAGACCAGAGGACTCGGCCTCAGAATAGAGGGGTGTCCTTTTAGATTGGAGATGAGGAGGGATTGCTTTAGACAGAGAGTGTTGCGTCTGTGGAATTCTTTGCTACAGGCAGCTGTGGAGGCTGTCTTTATGTAAATTTAAGGCAGAGGTTGATAGATACTTGGTTGGTCAGGACATGAAGGGATATGGGAAGAAGGCAGGAGATTGGGGCTGAGAGGAAAATCAGATCAGCCAGACTTGATGGGCCATGGTCATATCTTACAGTCATGGTTTTAAAACTCCTTTGGAAGCTTGGTCCTGTGTGTCAATGGACAACTCTAGCCATCTATCACAGTTTTGTCTCATTATTGAATCTATTAATAGGTGTCTCTAGTTTTTGACTTTGATCTACATTGCCTACAGTACCACAATCTTTGTTTTATTTGGCTGAAATCCCTATAACCAAATCTGACAAATTATTTTGTTTGTTAATCTGGTGAACAGCTGAGAACCCAAAGCAGATAATTGCAGATTACTGCCAGTGCCATCTTGTCAATGAAAATACTTTACAATCATTCTTACACCATCACTTCTGCCTCTGCTAATTACCTAAGCAGATTAATCATTTTTTCATTCCTGGTCTATATTTAATATGCTTTATTAAGAAACTTTAGTAGATGCTTCTGAAAATCTAAATAAGTAATATCTGTAAACAATTTCCATAAGACCATAAGACAAAGGAGCAGAAGTCGGCCATTCAGCCCATCTAGTCTGCTCCACCATTTTATCATGAGCTGATCCATTCTCCTATTTAGTCCCACTCCCCCGCCTTCCCATACTTAAGACAGTTTTTCAAGCAATTTAGTAAGGTTGCCCAAACATGACTAGTCATTTACCATTCCCTGCAGCCTTTTCTTATTCACTGAAGATTTACAAGGTCCCTTACTTTAGTTTTTAGTAATTCCCTGACAATGGTTGATAGGGTAAACAGAGTAACTAATTTTTCATTTCCCAGTTTCTCCCTTAGCTCTCTTAATTAAAAGAGTGATAGGCAGGTTTTATAATTGATTTATTTTATTTTATGTAAGATTCCTGAATTGGAAAATTATAGTTCATGCATTAACACTGTTATCACCCATATCTCTTAATATCTTTAGGCATGCAAAGCATCTGGGAATTTGTTGTCCTTTAGCCTCTTTAGTCTTATTACTTTCACTTTAAAAAAATTATTTTTGTGTATCCCTGCACCAAATTCACTATTATTTTCCTTTCAATATTCTGACATGTTTACATGACCATAAATTAAGCTCCTCAAAATAACTTGGTTATTAATTTTCAGGTGACCCATATTGGTTTTGTTTGCTATCACTACTCCAAATTAACAGTAAAGTAATTATATTATTAATTTTCCCCACCCTCTGTAATTGTTAAAGATGAATGGGGCAAAGTTTATTGCTGATTAAGTAATATCTCTCTAAAGGTCAAGAAGTTACAAGCCTTCAAAGATGATGTGAACAAGTTGTCACTTGCAGATTCATTCATGGTCATGTTGATACAAGTCCCAAGGTAAGATAGCAGTGTAATACACAGTTCTTCATAATTAATATTAAATATACAAATTATTGATCTATTGTTTTGAACAATGTTGTTGGTTTGCAGCTATGCTCTTCGGATGGAAGCCATGATTCTTAAAGAAGAGTTTACTCCTGCCTGCTTGGCATTATCCAAGGAAATGAAAGCAATGCAAACAGCTATAAAAGGTAATTAAATCACTGGTGAATTAAAGGAAATTGCTTGCTTATTACTTGGTTGAAAAAATCTGTTCTATAGATAAGAAGAGTATGCACAAGGACTTCAGAGAAATATAGACAGGTACAACAGAAAGGCCAGGAAAAATGGTCCAGAAAAAAGTCACATTTTAGCTGAAAAATGTTTTAAATGGTTAGAAATTAAAGGCGTTGGTGTTCAGCAGGATCTCAGTATTTTTATATACAAAGTAACTTGCATCAAGTAGGAAGTCATATTGTATCTTGGTTTGGCTTTTATTGTAAGAGGATTTGAGTACAGCAGTAGAGATGTCTTTCTCCAATTGAATAAAACTGAACACATCTGTAATATTCTGTGCTGGTCTCTGAGAGAAGATTTATTAAGTGTGTTGAATATGGAGAGGTTAAGCAGACTGGATCTGTACTTTCTGAGGGAAGGTTCCATTAAAATGCACACATTTCTTCTGGAACTTTGTCAAGAGTAAGTGGGATTTGGGTATCTACATTCAGGGAATACAGTCCCAAAAGTAAAGGGTTGCCCATTTAGGACTAAGAAGACTTTTTTAAACTCAGAATTTGAAAATCTGTATTTATTTACATTAGAAAGCAATGGAGGTTAAGTTTTTGAAAGTATTCAAGTCAGAGGTCAATGGATTTTTAGATATGGGAATCAAGGAATACAAGATTGGTGCAGGAGAGTGGCACTGAGGTAAAAGATCAATAATGATATTATTCATGGCAGTACATGTACTCCTATTTTTAACATTATTACATGACACATTATATTTGTTCTATTGTATGATACAGGCCAGGTTCCATATTAGTGTTCACATTCAAACTCAAATCTTTTGTACCCAGGCAATAACAAAGCTGTGGTTCTCACAATTCATTGGTCCTCGCTAAAACCAAGTGTGAATGAGTGTGCATCGATAAGAGAGGATATGAGTGTGTGACAGAGAGAGTGAGAGTGGAATGTGCATCTTTGAGAATGACTTAGGCTCATTAGGGTGGATCATATTCACGATTCAGATGCCATCAATCACTGTTTAGAGTCTTGCGCAAGTAGTGTTCACTTAAGGAAGGGTTCATATTGTCCAAGAAACAAACCCAACAGAGGTATCACACCTTTAAAAAATGGAAGGAAGAAAGCTTGGAAGTGGGTACTCAATTAAACCATTCTAAAATTTGCTGGAAATATCTCATAATTAGCCTGATTGGAACTCTTATTTTTAATATTTTGCAGAACTGATGACCTGTGAGGAACTTCATGCGATTTTACATTTAGTTCTGCAGGCAGGCAACATCATGAATGCTGTAAGTGATTTATGTTGCTTCCTCTTTTTGTTGATTTTGGTGTCACAAAGCTTCTGTGTGTCTGTCTTCTCCATTGATGGTTTCTTCCCATTTCTCTGCAGGGAGGTTATGCAGGAAATGCTGTGGGCTTCAAATTATCTTCTTTGTTGAAACTGGCCGACACAAAGGCAAACAAGCCAGGAATGAACTTGCTCCACTTTGTCGTTCTGGTTTGTATTTGTGTGTTATTTCTTACCGTAATTACTATGCCCTGGAATTGATTCAAAAGTAGATAATTTTCAATTCAAAAAATAGGAATTACTGAAAAATTTCACTCATAAGATGCACTTCCACCTCCAGAAGATCTTAATTCTTAAATCACTTTTCCTTCAGCACATCAGAATGACTATTTGTAAATAACAAAATTCTTTGACTTGAAGATAAAATATTATTTTAGTTGTGATATCTGTTCTTCATACAAAAGGGAACATGCCAGTAATGATGATTGCATTTTCCAAACAGGAAGCACAAAAAAAGGATGCTGGTCTTTCATCTTTTCCTGAGAAGCTACAGCACATTCAGGAGGCAGCCAGGTAATAATGGCTGAATTCTATTTGTTTCACCTCCTTTCCCCTCTCTCACTGTATTACTTTCTTACCCTTCCCTGTCACATAAAGACACAGAAATCAGCTGTGGGAAAACAAATATAGCAGCAATTTGAGGAAATGATAATCAAATTATAAATATATCTTAAAAAATGTTAAGTAGAATCCAGAAGAGTTATTTTCTAATAGCAAAGTTTGGAAGACACCCAAACCCTTTTGGTTTAGACACACTTTCCAGATATTCCAAAACCAAACCCACCTGCAGCTGAGCGTAATGAAATGTTTGTGTTTTTCATTATCTTTTTGTTTCCATCACGTACCTGCAGTCTACTATCTAAACATTAGTGCTGCTTAGCTTTGTTATTACCTGACTGTTCGTGTTGGAAACTGCAGTCACAGATTTGAGCAACATACCCTCTCAGCATTGTCGGCAAAAGCACTGTGTCAAGTGTTGTCTAGAGACTGCTTGTACATTCGGTCCCTGATCTGTTCATTGAGATGTGAGCAGGATGGGTTAAATAAACTACACATTTCAATTCTCAGATGTTGAAAGATGTGCACTTCATTATCAGAATACTCCATTTTTAGTTTTTATGTCCTGCATCTATGGTGAGAGAAATTCGGTTAATGTTGCAGGCAGATGATCTTTCAGCTTAAAACTTAATTGGTTTACTGTTCCTCAAAGTAAGAATCCTTATCTATCCTGGTGTAAATTGACTCTAGACCTACAACAGTGTTGTTGGTTCTTAACTACCTTCCTGCTGTAACGCACAAAATGCTGGAGGAACTCAGCAGGTCAAACAAACTCTATGAAGAGGAATAAACAGTTGACACTTTGAGCTGAGACCCCTTATCAGGACCCCAAAGGAAAGATCTTGGCCCAAAGGGTTGACTGAAGATTCCCCCCCTTAGAGGCTGCCCGACATGTTGAGTTCCTCCAGCATTTTGTGTGTTATTCTGGAATTCAAACATTCACAGAATCCCTTGTGTTTACCCTTCTGCTGTGTAATAATTGCTGTATTAAAGCAGAGTTAAATGCGCCGCTCAAAATCCTAATTTGCACTGATCAAATCCTAAAGGACATAGGATTGTGGCAAGTTGTCAGCAAAGCAACACAAGTGATAATCCTACTTGAATTTGATCTCATCAATATACCTGTTGCTGATATATCTGTGTATAGCACCATCAGTAGGAATGACCACTACTTTTCCTGCAGACCCATTTCAACCCTGGGACCTCCTACAAGGTATTGTGTGGCTCTGTAATAATGCTAAATGGATAGAAGTAGAACAGATCTGACATTTTAAAACTGAGCATGGATGGGCTGCTATGGGTCCTGGGCAGGAATATATACCTCTACAGTCTCTAACCTTGAATAAAAGCAGGAATTGCTCGAAACACAAAGTAGGTCATGTAGCATCTGTCGATGTCTAAAGAATATTTGTGAGAAATGGGAAAGAGAGAAGTAAAATTAGTTTTAGGTTGCACAGACCGTTGCGGGATTGGTAGGTTAAAAGGAATTTCTGATAGGGTAAGACCAGGATTGCTGTGAGAATAAACTATCGATGAAGTTATCCGATTGATGGGCAATTAGGAAAGAAAGAGAACATAAATCAAGGAACACAAAAGTGGTAAGCTGCATAGCTGTACAAAATGCCCAGCAGATAAAACCATGCTGATGAAGAAAAAAAAGTTGTGCCAGTGTTGCCGATCGATGACCCACAGCAGATCCAGCTAGTTCTGCTACAAGCAAAGAAAGCAAGTTAGCTGAAGTTGTTGAATTTGAGGTTATGATGAGCCCAGATGGAATTTGAGGTGCTGTTCCTGAGGTTAATATTGGGCCTACTTTTAACAATGGAAGCCACGGGCAGATAGGTCATTGTTGGAATAAGATGGAGACATACGTAACCATACCAGAAATATCAAAACATGAGGTCCCAAGCTGACAACACCAAAGTGGGACTATACTGTATCTATGCTAAACAACAAGAGAAATGTGCACTAGGGTAAAGCGACCTCATTAGTAATGGTTCTAGTCAAAGTTTTACAGTCATTCAGGTTGTGAGTGCTGCTAGACAAATAGCAGACAGGAAGAAAAGGCTCCAAAGACGTCATCGTAATGATTGTTGAAGGGGCTCGGCATACGAGTGCTAAAGACACACTTGAAGTTCATTCAACAATATTCAATCAGAAGTGCTGACTGAATAATCCTTCCTAGTTTCCTTTTGAGAAGCCATCATAGAAGCCAGTCTTCAAACCAATCAAGCAATGGCTAAGACCATTGATGCTGCAAACATAATGGGACAAGATAGTATCTTGACTTAAAGAGACACAAAAGATTGCAGATAACGGAATTTGAAGTAATAAGCAACCTACTGGAGGAACTCAGTGGATTGAGCAGCATTGCTGAGGGAAAAGGAATTGTTTGTTTCGACCCAAAGCATCAACAATTCCTTTCCCCTCACAAATATTGCTCAACCTGATGAGTTCCTTCAGCAGAATGTTTGATGTTTTTAACTTAAGAAACGAGGCCGTGCTCTCCACAATCAAGCTGTTCCAGTACTGATTGTGTCATGGCTAAAAGACGATTGTAGTTGGAAGGTTAATATCCAATGATACACAGTCTATCGGAAGGACAGGCAGGTAGGTGGAGGTGGAGGAAGTGGCTCTGCTGATAAAGAAAAAGAAATCAAATCTTTAGAAAGAGGTGACATAGAATCGTAAAATGTAGAATCCTTGTGGGTATAGTTAAGAAACTGCAAGGATAAGAAGACCCTGATGAGAGTTATTACAGGGCTCTGAACAATAGCCAGGATATGGTCCACAAATTACAGCAGGAGATAGAAAAAGTATGACAAAAAGTCAATGCTATGTTAGTCATGGCGGATTTCAATAAGCAGATGGATTGGGAAAATCAAGTTGATGCTGGATCCCAAGAGAGAGAATCTGTAGAATGCCTCTGAGATGGCTTTTTGGAGCAGCTTGTGGTTCAGCCTACTGGAGTATCTGGAATTCTGGATTGGGTGTTGTGTAATGAACTGGATATGATTAGGGAGCTTAAGGTAAAGGAACCCTTAAGAAAGAGTGATCATATGATAGAATTCGCCCTGCAATTTGAGAGGGAGAAGCTAAAGACGGATGTATTGATACATAAAGAGAAAAAGAGAGTAGATATTGGACTGCTGTAAAGTTACACTGGAGAGATAGTAACAGAGGATATGAAATGGCGGATGAACTGAATGAGTATTTTGCATCGGTCTTCACTGTGGAAGACACTAGTAGCATGCTGGAGGTTCGAGTGTGTCAGGGCAGAAGTGAGTGCAGTTGCTATTACTAGGGAGAAGGTGCTTGGGAAACTGAAAGGTCTGAAGGTAGTTAAGTCACCTGGACCTGATGGACCACATTCCAAGGTTCTGAAAGAGGTAGCTGAAGAAATTGTGGTGGAATTAGTAATGAACTTCTAAGAATCAATAAATTCTGGCATGGTTCTGGAGGGCTGGAAAATTGCAAATATTACTCAACTCTTCGTGGAGGGCAAGAGGCAGAAGAAAGGAAATTATAAGCCAGTTAGTCTGACCTCAATGGTTGGGAAGATGTTGGAGTCGATTGTTAAGGATGTGGTTTCGGGGTTCTTGGAGGCACATGATAAAAAAGGCCAAAGTCAGACTAGTGGCCTTTAAGGGAGCATCTTAACTGAGAACACTGTTGGAATTCATAGAATAGTACAGTACAGGACAGAACCTTCGGCCTACATTGTTGTGCTGACCCTCAAACCCTGCCTCTCATATAACCTCCCACCTTAAATTCCTCCATATACCTATCTAGTAGTCTCTTAAACTTCACTAGCGTATTTGCCTCCACCACTGACTCAGGCAGTGCATTCCACGCACCAACCACTCTCTGAGTAAAAAAACCTTCCTCTAATATCCCCCTTGAACTTCCCACCCCTTACCTTAAAGCCATGTCCCCTTGTATTGAGCAGTGGTGCCCTGGGGAAGAGGCGCTGGCTATCCACTCTATCTTTTCCTCTTAATATCTTGTATACCTCTATTCTGTCTCCTGTCATCCTCCTTCTCTCCAAAGAGTAAAGCCCTAGCTCCCTTAATCTGTGATCATAATGCATACTTTCTAGACCAGGCAGCATCCTGGTAAATCTCCTCTGTACCCTTTCCAATGCTTCCACATCCTTCCTATAGTGAGGCGACCAGAACTAGACACAGTACTCCAAGTGTGGCCTAACCAGAGTTTTATAGAGCTGCATCATTACCTCGCGACTCTTAAACTCTGTCCTTCGACTTAAGAAAGCTAACACCCCATAAGCTTTCTTAACTACCCTATCTACCTGTGAGGCAACTTTCAGGGATCTGTGGACATGTACCCCCAGATCCCTCTGCTCCTCCACACTACCAAGTATCTTGCCATTTACTTTGTACTCTGCCTTGGAGTTTGTCCTTCCAAAGTATACCACCTCACACTTCTCCAGGTTGAACTCCATCTGCCACTTCTCAGCCCACTTCTTTGAGGAAATAACAAACGGGATTAACAAAGGAGAATCCATGGACGTTGAGTACTTGTAGTTTCAGAAAACCTTTGATAAAGTGCTGTACATGAGGGTGCTTAACAAGTTAGGAGCCCAAAGTATTACAGGAAAGATACTAGCCTAGATAGAGCATTGCTTGGAAAAGGCAAAGAGTGGGAATAAAGGGATCCCTTTTGGATTAGCTGCCAGTGACTAGCAGTGTTTCACAGGGTTTGTATTAAGACTGTTTCTTTTTGCGTTGTATGTCAATGATTTGGATGATAAAATAGATGGCTTTTGCTAAGTTTGCGGACGATACGAGGATGGGTGCAGGGGCAAGGAGACTACAGAAGGACTTAAACAGATTAGGAGACTGAGCATAGAGGTGGCAGATGGAATACAGCGTTGGCAAGTGTATGGTCATGCACTTTGGTAAAAGGAATAAAAGCAGAGACTGTTTTCTAAACGGGGAAAATATTCAAAAATCTGAGGTGCAATGGGAGTTGAGTGTCCTCGTGCAGGATTCCCTAAAGGTTAATTTGCAGGTTGAATTGGTGGTGAGGAAGGCAAATTCATTTCAAGAGGACTAGAATATAAAAACAAGATGTAATGCTGAGGCTTTATAAGGCACTTGTGGGCTCCTTATTTAAGAAAGGTTGTGCTAATATTGGAGATGGTTCAGAGGAGATTCAAGAGAATGATTCCAGTAATGGAAGGGTTATCATATGAGCAGCGATTGAAGGCTGTGGACCCGGAATTTAGAAGAGTAAAGGGGTATCTCATTGAAACCTAGCAAATGTTGAAAGGCAAACAACAGGAATTCTGCAGATGCTGGAAATTCAAGCAACATACATCAAAGTGAACGCAGCAGACCAAGCAGCATCTGTAGGAAGAGGTGCAGTCGACGTTTCAGGCCGAGACCCTTTGTCAGGACTAACTGAAGGAAGAGTGAGTAAGGGATTTGAAAGTTGGAGGGGGAGGGGGAGATCCAAAATGATAGGAGAAGACAGGAGGGGGAGGGATAGAGCCAAGAGCTGGACAGGTGATAGGCAAAAGGGGATACGAGAGGATCATGCGACAGGAGGTCCGGGAAGAAAGACGGGGGGGCGGGGACCCAGAGGATGGGCAAGAGGCATATTCAGAGGGACAGAGGGAGAAAAAGGTCTTCTCCTATCATTTTGGATCTCCCCCTCCCCCTCCAACTTTCAAATCCCTTACCCACTCTTCCTTCAGTTAGTCCTGACGAAGGGTCTCGGCCTGAAACGTCGACTGCACCTCTTCCTACAGATGCTGCCTGGCCTGCTGCGTTCACCAGCAACTTTGAAATGTTGAAAGGCCTAGATAGAGCAATGTGAAAAGGATGTTTCCTTAGGTCGGGGAGCCTAGGACCAGAGAGCACAGCTTCATAATAGAACATTTAGAACAGAGATGAGAAATTTATTTAGCCAGAGGGTAGTGAGTCTGTGGAATGATGAAATGGCGGAGAAACTTAATGGTCTGAATGGCCTAATTTTGCTCCTGTCTTATGATCTTACACTGCAACTGGTACTGAAATGGTTCTGAAGGAATTCCCACATTCCATTATGTAGCGATGGCTAGGTTTTGGACTTAACATTGCCCAACGATCTGGAAAAAATGCCTGACAG
Organism: Mobula hypostoma; assembly: GCF_963921235.1. NCBI lineage: Eukaryota > Metazoa > Chordata > Chondrichthyes > Myliobatiformes > Myliobatidae > Mobula > Mobula hypostoma. The sequence continues at coordinate 128,245,208 of NC_086100.1, forward strand.
ATTTTATCTGTGAAAAGGACAGATCCAGTTCAGTTGGGCACCAACTATTCGGTCTACTCTCAGGCATCAGCAATGCAATGGAAGGTATCCTTGGAACTTACTTACAATTTCCCATTTTGGGTTTCATCAGGACAATTTGGCTGAAGATCTCATCTCATATGAAAGAACTAGATCTTAGAGTGTGAGAATATTTGTGTTGGAGTCAGACCCTATACAAAGGAAGATGATTCGTTGTTGGAGGTCAATCATTTCAGTATCACAACAGGCATCACTTTGCTGGAGAGCAGTATCCAAGGCCCAACCATATTCAGCTGCTTCATAGAAGCATAGAAAATAGGTGCAGGAGTAGGCCATTCAGCCCTTCGAGCCTGCACCGCCATTCAGTATGATCATGGCTGATCATCCAATTCAGAACCCTGTACCTGCCTTCTCTCCATACCCCCTGATCCCTTTAGCCACAAGGGCCATATCTAACTCCCTCTTAAATATAACCAATGAACTGGCCTCAACTGTTTCCTGTGGCAGAGAATTCCACAGATTCGCCACTCTCTGTGTGAAGAAGTTTTTCCTCATCTCGGTCCTAAAAGGCTTCCCCTCTATCCTCAAACTGTGACCCCTCATTCTGGACTTCCCCAACATCGGGAACAATCTTCCTGCATCTAGCCTGTCCAATCCCTTTAGAATTTTATATGTTTCAATAAGATCCCCCCTCAATCTTCTAAATTCCAGTGAGTATAAGCCTAGTCGATCCAGTCTTTCATCATATGAAAGTCCTGCCATCCCAAGAATCAATCTGGTGAACCTTCTTTGTACTCCCTCTATGGCGAGGATGTCTCTCCTCAGATTAGGGGACCAAGTTGTCATCAGTGATACTCCTTCCACCGTGATATCAGCAGTGGCGAGGGTTGATGGTGATTGCACAGTGATTCAATTTTACTTGAAGAGCCTCAGAAAATGAACCTGTATAACCCTGCATGCAGCAAGATCTAGGCAACATTCAAGAAAGGCTGAAATATGGTAATTGATGGTTCTGCCACACACATGTGTATCTACCCTTGATGTTCAATGGTGTTTCCATTGCCAAGTCTCTACCATCAACATCCTGAGGCTAGCCACGTAAAACTGAGGTTACAGGAGCATGTCAGGGCTTGTGTATTCTATGTTGAGTGTCCTACCTCCTATTACCTTATCAGCAAGGTGTAAGTCAGGAACATAATGGAACACTCCATTTGCCTAGATGTATGCAGCTCCTGCAATACTGTAGAAGCTGAACACCATATAGGACAAAGCAGTTCACTTGATTGTTATCCCATCTACTACCCCAAACACATATTCTCTTCACCCCCACAATTGTTTTGTAGCTTTTACATGTGCCATCTGCAAAGTACACTACAGTTACTTATCTCAGCTGCTTCGACAGCACTATCCCAAATCTGCAATCTTTACCATCTGCATGTGCATGAGCACACCACCATCTGCAGGACTCTCTCCAAAGTGCAGGCTTTCCTGACTTGGGAATACATTGCTGTTTTTTTTAATCAATACTGACTAGGGCTTGGGCCTTGCTACGAAATGACCTTGTGGGACTTCCTTCACTACATGACTGCACCCATTCAAAAAGGCAGCTCATGTTCCGAAACAAAACAAAACACAAGCTCTGGACTGAAAGTGAGACCAAAAATGAAAAATATTTCTTTGGCTTAAAGATAAATTCCTGAAATGCTAGTAAGACTTAAATAATTGGAAATTGAGATTTGATTATTGTCAAAAAGGTGATTATATTTGCCCCTGGACAGCTTAGTAATTTAATATGTGCTTGCATTAACCAAGATGACCGAGCATTAATTTCCATTGCTTATTTCACACAAAGTACCTGCGATATGTGGGGCTGACAGGATAATAGTGTGGCTGTTTTACTGAAAAAAGGGAAAGTAGTTTGCAGTTAATATGCTGTTTAGTCTTGATGGTTTTCAGAAAGTGTGGCACGTATGCGTGGGATCAATAGAATACTGGGGTTTTCAATCTGACATTTTTCACATAGCTTGTTTCTCTAGAATCATGATATTTCTTTATCCTCGTGAACTTTGATAATGTTTCCAATGTGCATTAGTCTCAGACAACCACTTTCATTTGCTTCAGCATACTTTAAACCATGAAAGCACTTAACCATAGGTCAAGTGCCTTGGTAGATTGTGATTGATTAATTTGTGTACTTGTTGAAGGAGACAGGGTTCAAAACAAAGCAAGGAACTAGAAAGGTCCTCTATGGTGCTGCATGCTTTTAAGTTCCCATTTTCAGCTTTTAAGATTTTAAAATATGAAAATAAAATAATGGATAAAGTAGCTTGGATAATGGCATTTGATGCAATTTCAACCTCTGAGATGTTAAGCCCTTGCCTTTATTTAATACAGTTAGCCAATTGTTATGTATTTTATTCTCTGTCCTTGTTTTTTAAAGAAAATTGAATATGGATATGTTCATTTTTACAGATATCACTAGTTGTACTTATTGGTATTCGTGCACATATTATAGTCACTCAATGAATATGTTTATGAAATGAAATCAGTTGTTCGCCATCATAATACTGCATCTTGATTATTGATCAGTAGTACATTGAGGATTCTCCAGAGACAAGCCAGTGGTATTGCTAGTGTCTCGTATTTTTAAAGGAAATTCGAAAATGTTTTAATCATTTTCCTTCCAGATTGTCAGTTGATAACATTAAAGCTGACCTACAGTCACTCACCAGTAGAACAAAATGGATGGAAGAACACTTAAAGCAAGATGTTGAACTACTTCATCAAATGGGGGATTTCATTCAGGTGAGCCAGTATGTAAAAGTCCACTTGTGCATGTGCAAATGACAGCAACATAGAGCATTAATTATTTTGGTCTTAAAAATATCTGATGACTGCATTTTATTTAAGAAGAGCATTTAAGCTCTTTCAGTAGATAGCCCAAACTATGAAGATTAACAAATTCAGGTCTGTCTGTTGGTCTACTGGTAATCTTAATCTCTTCACATTGTGCCTGTCTCAAATGTCCAATGTTCCTCATGGGCTTTGTTTGAATATATTTGTTTGAATACATGGAGTTTAGTTTTTGAGTACAGAATTTAACCCACAACTAGGGAGATCAAGTAACATACAATTGTTGTGTACATTGATGACTTGTGGCCGTCTTCCCTTGTGTGTAATAAATCCATATTCAATCCCTAAACAAAGAGTATTCTGTTTCTGGCATAATTATAGTATTAAATATCTGTTCAGTATTTTTGAAAGAGACCAAAAAGAATATAATTATTATGCTACAAAGGTTTGGGTGCCATTTTAAAAATTGGACTTCATTCAAAATTAAGTAACACTATAAAATCCAACTTCATTGGGTCAATAGCAGTGCAAGAAAATTCTAGTATTTTAATGACAACGTAAAAGTGGATACTAAAATCTAACATCTGTGATAATATAGGAACAAATTCTGAATATGCAACTTCTACGGGAATCATCGTTAACAGAGTTTGATTCATTTATGTTTGTATTTTATTTCTGGTAGTAGGAGTGAAATATTTAATGAAAATATGCACACTCAAGGAAGAATGCTTATGAAATACAGAGGTGCAATAAATTTACAAGGCTGTAGAACTGGAGGGTCTTGGTTCTATCTTGTAAAATTTCTGTAGCTTTCTGTAAATAGTGAAAGTGAAGATGGAGAATTTGTTATCTAAGACAGCAACTCTCACAGAATTAGGTAAGAACATAAGAAATAAAAAAAGAACGTAAGAACAGGGTTGTCGTGATGGGAGATCTTAATTTCCCCAATATTGATTGGCATCTCCCTAGAACAAGGGGTTTAGATGAGGTGGAGTTTGTTAGGTGTGTTCAGGAAGATTTCCTGACACAATATGTAGATAGGCCTACAAGAGGAGAGGCTGTACTTGATCTGGTATTGGGAAATGAACCTGGTCAGGTGTCAGGTCTCTCAGTGGGAGAGCATTATGGAGATAGTGATCACAATTCTACAAACATTTGTATCTCCTTTACCATAGCATTGGAGAGTAGGAACAGACAAGTCAGGAAAATGTTTAATTGGAGTAAGGGGAAATTTGAAGCTATCAGGCAGGAACTTAGAAGCATAAAATTGGGAGCAGATATTCTCAGGGAAATGTACAGCAGAAATAAGGCAAATGTTCAGGGGATATTTGCGTGGTGTTCTGCATAGGTTCATTCCAATGAAACTGAAAGGATGGTAGGGTACAGGAACCATGGTGTACAAAGGCTGTAGAAAAGCTAGTCAAGAAGAAAAGAAAAGTTTATGAAAGATTCAAAAAACTAGGTAATAATAGAGATCTAGAAAATTATAAGGCTAGCAGGAAGGAGCTTAAGAATGAAATTAGGAGAGCCGGAAGGGGCCATGAGAAAGCCTTGGCGAGCAGGATTAAGGAAAACTCCAAGGCATTGTACAAGTATGTGAAGACCAAGAGGATAAGACGTGAGAGAATTGGACCAATCAAGTGTGACAGTGGAAAAGAGTGTACGGAACCGAAGGAGATAGCAGAGACACTTAGTGAATACTTTGCTTCAGTATTCACTACGGAAAAGGATCTTGGCAATTGTAGGGATGACTTACAGTGGATTGAAAAGCTTGAGCATATAGACATGAAGAAAAAGGATGTGCTGAAGCTTTTGGAAAACATCAAGTTGGATAAATCTCCAGGACCAGATGAAATGTACCCCAGGCTACTGTGGGAGGCGAGGGAGGAGATTGCTCAGCATCTGGCAATGATCTTTGTATCATCAGTGGGGCCGGGAGAGGTTCCAGAGGATTGAAGGGTTGCAGATGTTGCTCCCCTATTCAAGAAAGGGATTAGAGATAGCCCAGGAAATTATAGACCAGTGAGTCTTACTTCAGTGGTTGGTAAGTTGATGGAAAAGATCCCGAGAGACAGGATTTACGAACATTTGGAGAGGCATAATATGATTAGGAATAGTCAGCATGGCTTTGTCAAAGGCAGGTCATGCCTTACGAGCTTGATTGAATTTTTTGAGGATGTGACTAAACACATTGAAGGTAGAGCAGTAGATGTAGTGTATATGGATTTCAGCAAGGCATTTGATAAGGTACCCCATGCAAGGTTTATTGAGAAAGTAAGGAGGCATGGGATCCAAGGGGACCTTGCTTTGTGGATCCAGAATTGGCTTCCCACAGAAGGCAAAGGGTGGTTGTAGACGAGTCATATTCTGCATGGAGGTCAGCGACCAGTGGTTTGCCTCAGGGATCTGTTCTGGGACCCCTACTCTTTGTGATTTTTATAAATGACCTGGATGAGTAAGTAGAGGGATGGGTTAGTACATTTGTTGATGACACAAAGGTTGGGGGTGTTGTGGATAGTGTGGAGAGCTGTCAGAGGTTACAGCAGGACATCAGTAGGATGAAAAACTGGGCTGAGAAGTGGCAGATGGAGTTCAAACCAGATAAATGTGAGGTGGTTAATTTTGGTAGGTTAAATATGATGACAGAATATAGTATTAATGTTAAGACTCTTGGCAGTGTGGAGGATCAGAGGGATCTTAGGGTCCATAGGACACTCAAAGCTGTTACACGGACTGATTCTGTGGTTAAGAAGGCATATGGTGCATTGGCCTTCATCAATCATGGGATTGAGTTTAAGAGCTGAGAGGTAATGTTACAGCTATACAGGACCCTGGTCAAACCCCACTTGGAGTACTGTGCTGAATTCTGGTTGCCTCACTACTGAAAGGATGTGGAAACCATAGCAAGGGTGCAGAGGAGATTTACAAGGATATTGCCTGGATTGGGGAGCATGCCTTATGAGAACAGGTTGAGTGAACTTGGCCTTTTCTCCTTGGAGCGACAGAGGATGAGAGGTGACCTGATAGAGGTGTTTAAGATGATGAGAGGCATTGATTGCGTGGATAGTCAGAGGCTTTTTCCCAGGGCTGAAATGGCTAACACGAGAGGGCACAGTTTTAAAGTGCTTGGAAGTAGGTACAGTGGAGATGTCAGGGCTAAGTTTTTTACACAGTGAGTGGTGAGTGCATGGAATGGGCTGCCGGTGACAGTGGTGGAGGCGAATACAATAGGGTCTTTTAAGATACTCTTGGATAGGTACATGGAGCTTAGAAAAATAGAGGGCACAGCATTGTGGGCCGAAGGGCCTGTGTTGTGCTGTAGGTTTTCTATGTTTCTATTTTAAATAGGAGCAGGAGAAGCCATTATGGTCCCTGATTTGATTATAGTATTACTTTTCCTATCTACTTCCCACTCCCCTCCCTACACCCCAACCTGTACCCGATAATTCTTGACTCTTCTTTGAGTATATTCAGTAAATCAGTAGAGAAAGTACTGTGCCATTATACACTGGGCTACATAACAGATGAGGTTCATTATTTAATGATTTTACTAAAAGGCATGTACTGGTTATCTTTAAGACTAATCTGCTCCTTAAATATTGATTACTATAGAACACCAAGAAAGCTACTTTTACAGAATCTTTCAAAGTATTATAGTTCTGATGATCAGATTTGAGGGTCAGTTTAATGTAATGTAACTTGGACTTTTTGCAGTTATAATTTTTGAAAATAAAGGACTATTATTTAATATTAATCTGATGTTTACTTTCATAATATATATCTTACACTGCAGCAAGCTTTGAGAGAAGTAGAGAGATTGGAGAGAGAGCAGACGGAATTGCAGACAGAAGCCCATACTCTCATCGATTTCTTCTGCGAAGACAAAGAAACAATGAAATTAGAAGAATGTTTCAAAATTTTTCAAGACTTCTGTGATAGGTTCAAAAAAGCTGTCAAGGTAAGTGGGCACACAATTCCACCGCCCTGCCATATGACATCTCTCAGTGGAGTTCCCTTTAGAACTGAAATGAGGAGGGAATTCTTTAGTTAAGAGTATGGTAAATCTGTGGTATTTATTGCCACATTTGGCTGTGGGGGGGTGCAATTTATTGGGTTTATTTAAAGTGGAGATTGATAGGTTTCTGATTAGTAAGGCATCAGAGGTTACTGGGAGAGGCAGGAGAATGAGGTTGAAGGAAAATAAATCAGCCATGATTGAATGGCGGAGCAGATTTGATGGGCCACGTGGTCTAATTTTGGTCCTATATCTTATGGTCTTATTTTTGATAGTCTCACTGTCAAGCCGAGGAATGGTAGTGAGGACAAGCTCCCACTACCTAAAGATGCTCCTTGCAGCATGCGCCTCAAATAGCCTCTGACTACCAAGTCCAACTTCTGGCCCTCAAGTGTGGCTTAGCCTCTAAGCCCCGTGGAACTGTTTCTACTGACAGGAGAAGGGGCGAAGGCGGGTCCTGGCACCTTAAAACCAGTGCTTCGGGTAGATGGAGCTCGTAAGCCTGGGAAGGCAGTCCATCTAAGAGAGGGAAAACTCTGATTTCAAACTTCCGCTGCCTTGCGGCCATACCCACTCATGGGAAAGGCTTTGGGAGTAAACCCTGAGGACAAATCCGGAGCTGGAGTCCCTAAGGCAGTCCGACGTTGTCTTCAACCTCGTTCCAGCAACTCCTGCGGCGACACTGGTAAACACGAAGAATTCTGCAGATGCTGGAAATTCAAGGAACACACATCAAAGTTGCTGGTGAACGCAGCAGGCCAGGCAGCATCTCTAGGAAGAGGTACAGTCGACGCTTCAGGCCGAGAACCTTCGTCAGGACGACACTGGTGCCAAGTTGTATTGGCCCTTGCCCTTCCCTTGGACAACATTGGTGTCGTGGAGAGAGGAGACTTGCTGCATGGAGAACTGCTGGTCTTCCATACAACCTTGCCCAGGCCTGCACCCTGGAGAGGACACTCCAGTGTCACCTCGCTACGTTGCAAGACTTTGCAGGCGCAGATCCATGGTCTCAGGAGACTAACAGATGCCACCACCAGCGTCATTGACTGCAGTTGGTTATGTTTACTGAATACTGAAGAATGTTTCTCATATCTTTTAAACCTAAAATTTGAGGCAAGTTTCAAAATAAAGCAACAACTGAATTTACTATAAATACAGCTGAGCATAGAATGAGACTACCAGAAAAGGAGTCTTATTTTACAAAATAATTGAGGGTAATGAATGCACCATCCCATACAGACTATGAAACGTGGTGTAGACCTTGCTCTGCACTGACTAGGTTTTCTCTAACAGGGGAGCACCAGATGTCTTATTAGCATTGTTACAGAGGAGAGAAATTAACCCGTTTTTCCAATCTTGATACTAATCAATGACTCAGATTAAAATTTATATATATAGACATTCAATGAGGACAGATTGTGGATGAGTCATGATTACAGAATTGTTATTGACAGCATGGAGGAAGGATATTCAGCCTTTCGAGCCGAAACTCATGAGTGGCCATCAGGTCCAAAGACTAATGGACAATATCAACATCTTCCCAAGAAGAGGGGAGATATTTGTGCCAAACAAATTATTCTAAGAAGAAAATGGTTTTCAACTATTTTCATGTGCAGATTTCCTCTGAAATATAATTCACAATTTAAAGATTTGAAAGAGTTCCCTGGTATTCTTTTGAAATATCATTGTCCAAAATGTTAGTTTAATATGTATCAAATTGGATAAGATTTTTGTTTTATATATTAATGCTAACATGATATAGGAAGTATCATTAGTTTTTATAATTGGTGTGGGATTTTGCGATTAATTTATTTTAAAGGTTATAAGAAAAGTTGACATTAAATGGAGATAATGAATTACTGAAAAACTTGAATCTCTGTTACCTATAGGAAAACAGAGACAGAGAAATTCAGGAGCTCCGTCGACAACAAAGGCTAAAGGAATTGGAAGAGAAACGGCATTCGTGGGCTGCTGGTGAACGAAATGTCTTTGGAAGGAGCAGCAGTGAAAATGATGTGAAACTGCTTATCACAGACGGAGAACATGACCTTATTGCTTTCACTCAGCTGAGATCTCAAAGCCCTGGGGGTTTAAAGAGAACTAGAAGCAGACGCGTCCGGTCATCTGAAAGCTCTGCTATTGACAGCCATCTATTGTCATTTTTACAGGCTGCTGGTGCAGATGAACAAGCTAAATCAAGGAGTATGCCCTGGTCTGTTGCACGTTGTTCTAAACAGCGAGCAGCTTGGCAAGGGATGTCAGACACTCAAGATAGAAGCTCAGATAGTGCCTACTTTGACTCTGATCAAGGGTCTTCTCATAACACAGCTACAAAAGATGGCCATCTTTGCAAGGCATCAACTGGGCCTGGTATTACTAGGACGAAAGAGACTGCTTCTACAGAGAACTTAAGTATCACAAAGACTGAAAATGAAATTGGTAAGAATAAAGAGGATGCCTACAATAACAATGAGAATATAGTAAAGGATATGGGGCACACAGACACCACAAACTTAAACCATATAACTGCCTCTAAACAACAACTTGAGCTTCTAGAAGGTTTACAGACTTTCAATTACTCCAGCTGTAACGTAGCTGACTCTAGCCAAGTGATGACTTGTGATGATACAACACTAACAGACCTGGAGTACACTGAAGACTTGAGTTTGCAGACACCTAGTACCGATGTGAGTTTGCAAACGCCAAGTACAGATGTGGGTGTGCAAACACCAAGTACAGATGTGGGTGTGCAGACTCCCAGTACAGATGCGAGTGTGCAAACTCCTGGTACAGATGTGAGTTGGCAGACTTCTGATATAGATAAGAGGCCCCTGATGTTTGGTACGAGTGTAGCCATTCAGACTTCAACTGTCTCTGATGCTGGTGTATTTTCTTCAAATCTAGCTTCAAAGAAACCTAGTTGTGATGATGGTGAATTTTATTTTAATACAGGTCCTCAGTCGTCACCACAGAAAATAAAGAATGAAGTATCCATTCAGAGTTCAAATGCAAAAACACCTGGTGATTCTGTTTCAAATAAGGAAAGCAGAACCGTGTTTTTTGTTTTGGGATACACAAATGATGGACGAGATTGTTCTGAATCCTCAGAGAAATGTGAAGTAAAAGCCTGCCAGATAATTCAAGAAAAATCACTAAAGGAATTTGAAAATCCTAATAGTGATCAGATAGAAATTTCTAACTTGGAAGTTGTGAAAAAGGACTCTCCCCCCATTGCCACCTTGAAAAGTACAAACGTAAAAAATTATATTTCTCCTGAAGTAGTTTCTGAGAAAGTCAAGTTAACAAAGGAAGCAAAGCAGATTTCCGGTTCAAAGCAGCCTAGTACAGTCAAAGGAAAAGCACTGCCCGCTCCAAAAACAGCTTTGCAATGTTTGAACAGTGTAGATCCTCCGAAACCTTCAAGGACAACAGATCACCCCAACAACAATGAAATAAGAAGAGTCTTGTCAATATCAAAGTCAAGCAGAAGATCAAATAGTGTCAAAAGACAAGAAGCAAAACCATTAAGTAATGATGAACCAAAACACCCTCAAAAGTCTTCAGGGTCAAATTGGCGAGATAACTGGTCAAAGACTCCTCGTAGGTCCAGCTATCCTGTGACAGAACAAAAGCCAACAAAAGGGATTGTTGCTTTAGGTAATATGTCTGATAGTACCCCAAAGCGGAAAGACTCCCTCAGAAAGCCTAGTGCTATGCCAGTCCGAAATATCTCCAGGCCAAAGCCTGATGAAAGTAGTAAAATCTGTCGCTCAGTTACAAGAGGTCTTCCTAAGTCCAACACAAATATAGGTGGAGCACCAGAAACCGTGGAGGGAAGTAGTTTAGCTATGTCAATTCCTACTCCCAGCTTTGCCAGAAATACCGTGGCTTCCTCCTCTCGACGCCAGAGGACAGACTCCAGACCAATTTCCAACCCATCCCAGCAAACTGCCAAAGCAACAAATCTCACCAGGGCCACTTCACAAAGGCAAAGTGTGGCCAAATACACAGGAATAAATCAAACAAAGAGCAGTGAAAATCCTCATATGAAAAGGGAAAATATTCAAAAACAGGGGAGTAAAACTGAAGAGGAGGGTAAAGCACCAACATACAAAACACAGCATGCATACACAGGCAATAACACTTCGCTAAAATCAAATGAAAAGAAACGCCTTTCAACCACAGATTCCATTAGAAGCAAGAAAACTCCAGAAAGGACACTGAAGTGGAAGTGAAATGCCTTTTTATGTGTAGATTAGGACAGTAGAAAGTTAACAGCTTAGTAGATCTTCCTGGATGGAAGTTCTCCCCTTGTGCTCCTGCTGTTCAACCTTTCACTGGTATTTATTGCAGCTCTGCATTGGGTAGGTTTTACCTGCTAGAATGTTAGACTCCTAGCCAGAGGGCCAGAGTCTGAATTCCAGCATTGAATAATGCTTGGGCTTCACTTGTTTGAAGGAACTGTGATCAGCCACCTTCTGTGGCATCAGGAAGTAGAGCAGAAAACTGCCAGGACCAGGTTGCCTTTTAGAAGTGTGCCTCCTGCCATTCAAACACAACTTAATCGATGTGCACAGAAACCTGTTGGCCTTGCCCCATTTTAGATGACACCAGGAGCAGAAGTTGAAAATCCAATGGGGTAATGATTATCAAAATTCAAAGTCATACTCACATTCAACTGGTGTTGACCCAGAACTCAGCAAACACCATATGGTTAGTGGCAAGATAATTGCTAAATTCCTCAGGAAGAAGTACTGGTCTATGGTATTTTCAGGATTAAGTTAGAGTGCTGCTTCTATATAATGGATTTTGATCCATTACATATGTCAAAAAGCTAAGCTAGCTTTATATCTCTTTGCAGTTGATGAATGTATCTTTTTAAAATGTCAATATTAAATCTTCAAATTTTTAGAAGATGGATATTTATAGCTATGGTGGGCTGCTACTTTCTTTTTTATTAGAGGGAAGTATTGGTGCTAAAGAAATGTATAGAGAAACTAGTGAACGAATGAGTGGGCTGAAGCTTCCACTTGATTACATAGTTGCAGCACAATAATTTATTTTTTGTATTGTGAAATGAATAATGTGTATAATACAAAGTGCATAGCATAGTCTGTACAGTATTGGTATTCGTTAGCTAAACTCCATGGATGGGTTTGCCACACTAAGATTCAGTCACTCGTACCAAAGGCTCATTACGGTTATAGGTATAGCAAGAGATTGGAACTTCAGATTTAGCGGGAATACTGTCTGTGGTCCTGCTCTGTTTTCTTACAGCTACTATGGCTGTAAAATTCTTACAGCGGTTGAATTGAATCCCTGTGTTGCAGGAGTTCCCTCACATTAAAAAAAACTGAACATTGTAGAGTTCATATCAAACTTGATAATAATCAATTCAATGTTGATTGTTGACTGGTGAGTTTTGAGCACAAACAGTGCCATGAAATAACAGCACACTTTGTACTTAATAATGTCCTTATATTTTACAGTGTGCTAATATGTATATGGGGATGTTGCACTGTTTTCTTCAGCAGTTGTCTTTTTACGGACCTAATTAAATATGAAAGCTGCTCAGTTGTTTGCAATTGCTCTTTATCCTGTGTCTGTCATAGCAATGGCATATGGGACGTTTCTTGTTCTCTTTCCGTAGTGATTTTTATGGGGCTATATTATACTCCGATTTCTCTCTATAAACTACTTTAACCTAAAGTAAATATATTTCTGTCAGATCTGAGATCATTATCTGTCTTAACAGATACACTGCCTGCCTGTAAAATGGATTGAGACTGAATGTGGGTAAAACTGAGAGGCCTCTGGCTTCTGAAGCTGTCCCATTTACTTGAGATGATTTTTTATATTACTGGCAGAGTAAGGAATTCCAGTTTACTTTTGTTTGTAATTGAATTAGCATGGGATGTTACTATCCATCCACCATAGTGGTAGAGTTAGTCTGATATGACAAAACTGATTTCCATCCAGAAGAGCTCACAAAAGGTCAATTTAACAGTGTCTAATATTTTGTCTTCATAGTAACATATTTTTCTCATTTGGATTCAAGGATGTTAACTTGGATTCATTGTCCAATCCACCCCTTTGCCTATTGCGCCCTCACGTGGCGTTGTGTAACATGTCTATGAAAACTGCTTTCCTTTATCTTTCTATCAGCATCTGTGCTCATCATGTATTAAATAGTAATGGCTCAATAGCCATTTCAAATTTTAAGATTATTTTAAATTTGTAAACAAAAGTGATGTGATTCTGTAAATTGGAATGAAGTGTAGTATTTGCACGTTCCACATACTTCTTTCTGTTCAGTCAAGTATTAAAAGTCAATTCTGTCACATTAAACTGATTGTGTTGGCTTCTTATTGCTTTATCCTTTCCCGATGAAACTTTATAAAGAATAATCATTAGGGACTGTGGGATCTACAATGGGCCAAATGGTATATAAATTTTGGAAGATGATCTGGCCTACCCAATTTTCAGTTCTATTGTGTGGATAATAGATATTGAATATTGTTGCTTTGGTAACAGGGACATATTCTTTTCAAAATCAAATTAATTGCTATAATATTGAAGTTCAGCATCATAGGTCACCAAAGAAAGATCTAGGACAACAATATTTCCAGCTTGGAAATGTCACTTTTTTCCACATTGTGTCCAAATATTCATTGATGGATTACACTGGCGTTGGAAAGATGGAGAACTAAGCAACTGGATTTCAGGTGGGCAGTAGTACGCAGTTATTCACAGGAACATCACAAGTAGCATAGTAGGACATAACATCTTGAATACGACCTGTCATTGGAAAAAATAATCAGCTAATCTGATTTTGGCTTCAACTTTACTTGCTTGTCCCCTGTAATTCCTTACTTTCAAGAAGTCAGAAAATCTGTTTATCTGAACCATCAGTATATTCAATGACTTAGTTGTGACAGCTAGCCAGAGCAGGGGATATCAGCTTTTCTGTGAAAAGAAATTCTTTCTCATCTCTATCCTAAAAGGTGGCGGTATTAGATACTCCCTAAAAGGTGGATTCCTTAATGCATGACACTTCTCCCTCATTCTAGATTTCCCCTGCACATCAACATTCAGCTGTTTAAGCCCAGACTCTTATCAAGTTTCAGTAAGATCACCTCTCATTCTAAACACTAATGAATATGTCTATCTTGCTTAATCTTTCCTTCTAAACTAACATGTGGTAAAGTTTCTGTGTATTTCCTTCAATAGAAGTATTTTGGTATCTGGCATAAGGAGAACTGTTGCCTTGGAAAATAACATCCAGTAAGGATGGGACCTGGGATAAAGAAGGAAGTTATGGCAATGACTAATATATGGCATTATGTGGTAAAACACCAACACAGGGAATCTGGGCTACAGAACATTTGACTTTCCACAAATTCTCCAATTAATTTGTAGCTTGAAAAGTTCTTAGGTAATACTTACAAAATGTTTTATTGCATTATTCACAACTGGATACAGTCCATTCATTTAATTAGGGGTAGTGTTGATTAAATGTAAGAATAAAAAGTGATACTTTATGGCTAGGTAAATAAAATGGAAATTTCTGACGTGAAAAAATCTATTAACAGTAGTTCTCAGGAGTGCAACCCTTGTGTATCCTGGGAACTGTTACCTGCTATCACACTATTCAAAAATCACAGCAGTTCAGCTTCCATTTCACTGGGATTTGGTTGCAATGCTCTGTTTTATATACCAGGATTCCTGTTTCCATACTTCTTTTCACACCCAGGGGCCATGGGTTGTTCTATTCCTTTCACACATCAGGGATTCAGTTCCAACGGTCCATTTAAATTCACCTGAGCCCCAGTTTCAATGCTTCCTGTAAGCTTACCGGAGCCCTCATTCCTACACTTACTCATTTGCTTTTCCACACTCTCTTGAAGCTTCCTGAGGCCTGCCTCTATGCTCCCTTTAAACTTAGTAGGTTCATAGGAAAAAATATTATTCCATCATATAACAATTAAAGAAAGCGTTGAATGAATACAAAATAAACCTAATCATAATAAAAATGTCATGCGTGTGCAGGATTAAAGGGACTTCTCTGTTTCTAGGGGTTAAGGAACTTGGAAATTCTTTGGATATTTACAACAAGAATGTGATTGATTTAATGCACATTGCTCCAGAGTGCACTGTTAGTTAGCATTTTAACATTAAAATGCATTGTCATTTTCCCAGTGATCAACTGCACATGGTGGGGGGGGGGGCTAAAAACAGGACCAAAAGAAACTACAGAAAATTGAAAAATTTGTCAGCTCCATCTTGGGTATTAGCCTCCGTAGAATACAAGACATCTTCAAGGAACGGTGTCCATTATTAAGGACCCCCATCATCCAGGACATGTCCTCTTCTCATTGGTACCATCAGGAAGGAGGGATAGAAGCCAGGCACACACTCAGCGATTCAGGAATACCTTCTTCCCCTGTGCTATACGATTCCTAAATGAATATTGAACCCATGAACACTACCCCACTTTTTAAAATATATATTTGTTTTGCACTATTTTTAATCTAACTATTTAATATACATATATATACTTAGTGTAATTGATATACATATTTACTTTTTTTCCTCTAATGTATTGCATTGTACTACTGCTGCTGCTGCTAAGTTAATAAATTTCACGACGCATGCTGATGATAATAAACCTGATTTGGATTCTGATATTAGAATGAACAGAAAACTAGGTAACCAGTTAGCATAAATCTGTGGAAAGGGAAACAGTCAGCATTTTAGATCTGTGACCCCTTGTCATAACTGAGTAAATGATGCAAGTTAATTTTCCGTGTCCATATCACTATTCCCATGTCTGGAGGAAAAACAATGGGCCCAGTACCGACTCCCGGGGTCTCACCCAAAAATTAACTTGCATCTCTTTGAGTTTTCACAAAGTTTTGTAAAACCAAAATCTGATTATCCCTCTTTCCGCACTTGCTGAGGTTTTATACACAAGACATCCTGCAGGTGTGGAAATCCAGAGCAATACACAAAATTCCAGAGGAACTCAGCGGGTCAGGCAGCATCTGTTGTTTCAGTCCGAGCCCTTCATCAGGACTTAGACCGTAGATGCTGCTTGATCTGCTGAGTTCCTCTTAACACTGTGTGTTGCTGAGTTTTTCCATCATTGTTTTAGATTCCGATTTTCAGCATCTGTGGGTTAAAAAATTCTTGTGCAGTTTTGGTTTCTTTATGGGGGGGGTAATATTTGTTTTTAAGATGTTGCGGAGAAGACTTACTTGACAGATTCCTGGATTGAAAGGGTCACTTTATAAGGAAATGATGTGGTTTGGTCAAGAAACATTGGTGTTCAAACGAAAAGGAAGAGATCTCATTTAAACATAGAAAATTCTGAGGGGGAACAAGAAACATGTCAAGGGAGTGTTTTCTTTTGTCTCGTAAATGTATATTGAACGCGCATAGACCTTTCAAGAACCATGTGAGATGGCTATTTATACATTATTGGATTGGCCACTGCAGTTGGTCAGGTCCTATTTGCCGTTAATAAGAGATGTTCTGCTGGAACTCCAACTGTCGCGACTGTCCTTCGCTCAAAGTACAGTAGTTCAGCTTGTGTTTCTCTAAGCTACACACATAAAAGTTGCTGGTGAACGCAGCAGGCGAGGCAGCATCTCTAGGAAGAGGTACAGTCGATGTTTCGGGCTGAGACGCTTCGTCAGGACTAACTGAAGGAAGAGCTAGTAAGAGATTTGAGAGGGGGAGGGGGAGATCCAAAATGATAGAAGACGGGGGGGGGGGGGGATGGAGCAAGAGCTGGACAGGTGAAAGGCAAAAGGGATGTGAGAGGATCATAGGACAGGAGGCCCAGGGAGAAGGAAAGAAGGGGGGGGACCCAGAGGATAGGCAAGGGGTATAGTCAGAGGGACAGAGGGAGAAAAAGGAGAGAGAGAAAGAATGTGTATATATAGTTCCTCTCACTATACCCCTTGCCCATCCTCTGACACTATATCCTCTATACCCCATCCCCATCCTTGCCCCCCCCTTCCTTCTCCCTGGGCCTCCTGTCCCATGATCCTCTCGTATCCCCTTTGCCAATCACCTGTCCAGCTCTTGGCTCCATCCCTCCCCCTCCTGTCTTCTCCTATCATTTTGCATCTCCCCCTCCCCCTCCCACTTTCAAATCTCTTACTAACTCTTCCTTCAGTTAGTCCTGACGAAGGGTCTCGGCCTGAAACGTCGACTGCACCTCTTCCTAGAGATGCTGCCTGGCCTGCTGCGTTCACCAGCAACTTTGATGTATGTTGCTTGAAATTCCAGCATCTGCAGAATTCCTCGTGTTTGTGTTTCTCTAAGTTGATTTTTGCAAACTGTAAACTTCACACTTTAAACAAAATCCGTCATTAACCCGTTTGTTTTGTGAATGTAAAGCCTGCAAAACAAGGGCAGACATTGCCGGAGTTACCGTGCAGTACGGTCACAACTTGGGAAGGAGATGGAGATCAGCGGCTTCAGATTCGTCCCAGAATCGGCCCCCGCAAGGCGCATGCGTGACGCGTCATTACCATGCCGGAGACGGGACGACGCGCATGCGTGCCGGCCGTGAGGAGTGGCAAGATGGAGACCGCGTCAGGGAGGTTGGTGCAGAAAAGGTAAATAAAAAAACGGCAGCGCAGGTTTAAATTTGGCAAGAAACGTATTGATTGAATGAAAATTGTATAGGAGAAAGGGTCGGAATTCTACATAATCTGTGGGTTTTTATTGGTATAGGATGGGGGTAAGAGGTTCGTAAATTTTGTGTTCGAGTTTGAGGAGGTGTCAGAATAAGAATCAGGTTTATTACTACAGACATATGTCATGAATATTTTTTCCATGACAGCAGTACGGTATATGAGATAAATAATGTGACGTTATAAAATAAAATAAATAGTGCAAAAGAAGAATGGCGGGGACCGATCAGAAATCGGATGGTGGAGGGGAGAAATTGTTCCTAAAACGTTGAGTATGGGTCTTCAGGATACAGTGGTAGAAATGAGAAGAGAGGAAATCCCGGATGGTGAAACTCATTAGTGATGAATGTTGCTTTCTTGAGTGTTGAAGATGTCCACGATAGTGGGGAAGGTTGTGCCCGTGGTGGAACTAGCTAAATACAATCCTTTGCGGCCTTTTTCGATCCCGCACATTGGAGCCTCCGTATGAGGTAGGGATGCAACCGGTCAGAATGCTCTCCAAGGTATATTTGTACAAATGTGATAGAGTCCTGGTGACGTACCTAATCTCCTCAAACTCTTAATGAGTTTGAACTCCGAATGAGTGAGGCTCGACACCCCCATTCTAACCACATCCTTCTGGAGCACCTTCAAGAGTACCTTGAGCTGTATCACTGTCTAATATGGGAATTGCAAGGCATCTGACTGCAAGACCCTGCAACTGATTGTGAGGACTGCTGAGAGAATCACAGGCATTTCTCCCCTCCCCCCAGTCCAGGACATGCGAAGCCCTCAGCATTGTCAAGGACTTCTCCCATCTGTCCCACCATCTCTTTAAACTCCAACTGTCAGGCAGAGGTACTGTAGTATAACAACAAGGATGGTTAGGCCAGTAGTGGAAAAGATGAGCAGCTTCAAGTTACTGGTTTTCAATATCTCACCTTTTCCACTACTGGCCCCTCAGTGAAGACTGAATCAGAATCAGGTTTAATGTCATCAGCATATGTCATGAAATTTGTTGACTTTGCGGTAGCAGTACAATGCAATAAATGATAATAGAACAAAACTGAATTACCGTAAGTACATATATTAAATAGTTAAATTAAATAAATAGTGTTCAAAGGTAAAAGTAAAATTTATTATCAGAGTGCAAACATTTCTGACTCTAAACTGCAACCGGTGATGAGGCTCTGATTGGGGACTTTCAGAGCTTTGGGTAAGGTGGAATTACCCCTTAGTCATTTATTGCTCCCAGGGCCGCTCTGACCCGGAACGATAGCACCTGCAAGGGTTCCTGCTCAGGATACGAGCGAAGGCCAACAGCAGATCCGGTAGTTTCAGTAACTGAACTTATGATGGAGAAGGCGGATGAGCTAGGACCTCAAATGCCAATGGCTATAGTACAGGCGGATGAACATTTGGGAAGAGAAATGGCGATTTCTTTAGTTCGCCCAACGGTAGGCAATAGCAAATCACCATTGCTAGATACTAGGTTTCCTAGAATCTATTTGGTAAGAAAACCATGGTTAAACTCACAAAATGTATTGCACAACAACAGCGTCAAGCGGATCTTCAAGACAATTCTGAAGATGCTTCGTTCGGTAGGGTTGATTCTGGGCAGCAGGGGATCCCTGACCGTCATCAAGCTACTGCTCATAAAATTCAAGTAACACAAAAGAAAATTATTGCCACTTGGAACGTAAGAACCCTATATCAAGCAGGGAGATTGGGCAATGTGATAAATGAAATGGAAAGACTAAAGATTAACATCATGGGAATTAGCGAAGTTCGTTGGACAGATGCTGGAACATGTCAGGATAGAAATAAAACACTAATTTATTCTTGTGGAACATCCCATACTAATGGAGTAGGAATTCTTATGGATGAAAACATGGCAAAAAGTGTTTTAGGACATTGGGCAATATCAGAAAGAGTGCTCCTTGTTAGATTCAGAGGACAACATTTGATTTAGCAGTTATACAGGTATATGCACCAAAAACAGATGGAACAAATGAGGCGATAGATAAATTCTATGAAGAGCTTGAACAAGCAAAGAATGAATGCAAATCTCAAGATATTGTTACTGTCATGGGAGATCTAAATGCTAAAGTAGGACAAGGTGCTGATGGAAATACCATAGGAAAATTTGCACTGGGGAAAGAAATGAAACAGGCGAGAAATGGGTAGAATGGTGTAAGATTCATAATCAGGTTATTATAAATACCTACTTTAAAAACCATTCAAGATGTTTATGGACCTGGAAAAGTCCAGGTGATAACACCAGAAATCTAATTGACTTTATTACTATAAACCAAAGATTTAGAAACTCAGTGACTCAATGCAAAACATATCCAGGTGCAGACTGTAAAAGTGACCATAACCCAGTAATATAATTAAAGAAGAAAACTTATGACAAAAATTTACAATTGAAGTAAGGAATAGATTTCAAAGTCTAGAAATGGAATTGGTTGAAGATGATAGCAATTATGTAGAAATGAAGTTTAACTCTCTAAAGGATGCCTTGGTAGAATCAGCAAAGTCAATGATTCCTAAAAAAGAAAAAAGCACAAAGAATAAATGGATGACAGATGAAATCAAAAATCTAATGGAAGAAGGGAGGCGAAGAAAGCAAATCCTATAGAATATAAGTCCTTAGATAAAAAAGTTAAAAGCTTATGTCAAAAAGCCAAAGAAGAATGTTTAAACCAGGAATGTGAACAATTAGAAAGAATCCCTATTACTGATCCAAAAAGGTTACACCAACAAATTAAGAATATCGCTGGTAAAAAAAAAGCTCCTCTGTTCTTCAGGTGGATGTTTGAAAGCAAAGGATGGTACCATTATTGTGGAAAAAGATGAGATTATGAACAGATGGACTAAGTATATTCAGGAATTGTTTGAAAATGATTCAGGCGAAAAACCAGAAATTAAGAAGAACATTGAAGGTCCAAGATTTTAAAATCTGAAGTTCGTAATGCAGTAAATAAGATGAAGAAAGGAAAGGCAGCAGGTCCTGATGAATTAGTAATAGAACAAATTATCGCCCTTGAAGATCATGAAATTGAGAAACTTACTGATTTAATCAATGACATCTATGAGACTGGAATAATAACAGAAGAGATGAAAAAATCAGTATTTATCACTCTTCCTAAGAAACCTGGAGCAATAGAATGTGAATTACATAGGACCATAAGTTTAATGAGTCATATCGCTAAGATACTTACAAGAATTTTGATGACAAGAGCTAAAAGTAAGATACAAGCTGAAATAGGTAAAGAACAATGTGGTTTTTTGAAAGACAACGGTACAAGAAACGCAATATTGATGTTAAGGATACTATCAGAACGAGCTATTTCAAGTGCAAAAAAGATTGTTTGTTTTATCGACTACACAAAAGCATTTGATAAAGTGAAACACAATAAGTTATTTGAAATATTACAGAAAACTCTAGATCTAGATTCGAAAGTTCTCTGCCTAATCAGAAATCTGTACTGGGAACAAACTGCCTCTGTAAGAATAGATGGAGAAGTGAGTCACTTTATGAAAATCAAGAGAAGTGTTAGACAAGGTTGTGTTTTCTCCCCTGATTTGTTTAATGTGTACAGTGAAACAATATTACAAAAAATAAGAGACATCTTGGGTATCAAAGTTGGCAGTGAAAACATCAATAATTTTAGATATGTGGATGACACTGTTAATTGCAACTACGGAGGAAGAACTACAAAACTTAATTGCTGTAGTTGTTGAAGAAAGTGCAAAAATGGGTCTATCTATCAATTGCAAAAAGAGTGTATAGTGATAGCCAAAAAGAAGGAGAATCCTATCAGCAGGCTGAGAATAAACGGGGAAGACATAAAACAAGTACAGAACTTTTGCTACTTAGGAAGCTGGGTGACATCAGATGGCAGGTGCGACATGGACATCAAAAGAAGAATAGGGATGGCAAAAGACACCTTTATGAGAATGAAGAGTATTCTGACCAATACTAAACTAGGCATGACAACCTGCCTCAGAGCACTGAAATGTTATGTTTATCCAGTTATGTTATATGGCTCAGAATGTTGGACAATATCTAGTAACATGAGGAAATGAATTGAAGCAGCAGAGATGTGGTTTTTGAGGAAGGTGCAAAGAACATCATGGATGAAACGAATATGTAACGAGGATGTCATGAACAGAGCAAGCACAAAAAGATTAGGACCGAAGAGTTGGAATACATGGTAATTATGGGAAAGATTGAAGGGAAGAAAGCAAAAGGAAGGCAAAGACAAATGATGATGGAGACAGCAGCCAGAGAACCGGAAATGAATCCCGATGAATTGATCTACTTGACCTGAAACAGGAGTGTGTGGGCCATGGCAGTCAAAGCTCAAACTGGGCACGGCACCTGATGATGATGATGATGATGACGACAAACATGTCACCACATACAACCCTGAGATTCTTTTCCTACAAGCATACTTAGCAAATCTATAGAACAGTAACTGTAACAGGATTAATGAACAACTGTACAACTGCAAATATAAATAAGTAGCAATAAATAATGAGCATTAAAATACAGAATCCTTAAAGTGAGATCATTGGTTTTGGGAACACCAGAAATAGGATGAGTGTAGTTATCCCCTTTTGTTCAAGAGCCTGATGTTTGAGGGGTGGTAACTGGTCTTGAACATGGTGGTGCGAGTCCTGAGGCACCTGTACCTTCTACCTGACGGCAATAGTGAGAAAAGAGCATGGCCTGGGTGGTGAGGATCTTTGATGATGGATGCTGTTTTTCTACATCAACATTTCATATAGATGTGCTCACTCATTGGGGTTGAATCCACGATCCTTTGCAGGATTTTCTGCTTAAGTGCATTGGTTTTCCATACCAGGCCATAATGCAGCCAGTCAGCACACTTTGCACCATATATCTATAGAAATTTGCCAAGGTTTTTGATGACCCGCTAAATCTCTGCAGACTCGTGCTTTTGGGAATTATATTTATATGATGGGTCCAGGAGAGGTACGCTAAGATAGTGACTCCCAGGAATTTAAAGTTACTGACCCTCTCCGCCTCTGATCCTCCAATGAATACTGCCTCATGGACCTCTGGTTTCCCTCTCCTGAAGTCTACAATCAGTTCTTTGGTCTTATTGACATTGAGTGAGAGGTTGTTATTATTATACCACTCATTCTCCCTCCTGAATGCTGATTCGTCACCATCTTTGATAGTGCAAAATAGAAATAAAAGTAATAGTGAGGTAGTGTTCATGGGTTCAATATTCATTCAGAAATCAAATGGCAGAGGGGAAGAAGCTGTGACAAGTGCTACACCTGCCCCAACACAGCTTCCCTCACTGCCGTTCAGGACCCTGGATGGTGAGGTGATACATTACTTGTGGGTCTGTCAGGGTCATCGATTGTGTACAGTGCTCTTGGTGCAGCCTCCTCTGCATTAGTGAGACCTGATGATTGATTTGTCAAGAACCTTTGTTCTGTCTGCCTTAAAAGCTAAAATCTCCTGGTGACTACCCATTTCGATTCGACTTCCCATTTCCATTCTGACATGTCTGTCTATGGAAGTCAAAGATCCAGTTGCAGAGAGGGGTGCAGAGCCCAGGTTTTGACGCTTATTGATTCTACTGCCAATGATGAGGCCAAACTCAGGTTGGAGGAGCAGCACTTCATGTTTTGTCTGGACGCCCTCCAACCTGATCGATCTCTCCAACATCTGGTAATTTTGCCCCTTCTCTCATTCTTTTTTTTTCCATTTCCTATTCAGGTTACCTTCTCATTCCTTTACTTCTCACCTACCTGTCACTTCCCTATGATTCTGCTCCTTCCCTTTCTTCCATGATCCACTGTCCTCTCCTATCAGATTTCTATTTTTTCAGCCCTTTACCTCTTCCACCTATCCCCTCCCAGCTTCTTACATCCTCCCCCTCATCCACCCACCTTCTCCCTCATCTGGTTTCACCTATCACCTTATAGCTTGTACTCCTTCCCCTCATCCTGTCTTGTTATTCTGGCTTCTGCCCCCTTCCTTTCCAGTCGTTATGAATGGTCTCAGCCTGAAATGTTGATTACTTATTCCTCGCCATAGATGCTGCTTGGCTTGCTGAGTTCCTCCATAGTTTGTATATGTTTCTCATGAATTCCAGTATCTACAGAATCTCTTATGTTTATGCCTTGCAATTACTGACAAGACCCAAGGTCAAGCTTGAACCCAGATCTCTGGTGCTGTATATCAGTGGCTGTAATAGTTGTCCCCACAATGTGTAGCTAAAGTTTTATAGTTTGGCTCGGCACACAAGAATGTAAATTGAAAAACAAGGAAAGGAAGGGATGTCAAGTAAAATTGGCCCATCCTGATACAAGTTCCAGAGAAGTAGAATTGATTCATTCACCATTCTCTGTGACCTCGGTTCCTCCCACTTTCTCCAAAATTGGGGGAGGGGGGTAGCCGTGGGCATTCGCATGGGCCCCAGCTATGCCTGCCTCTTTGTTGGCTATGTAGAATAGCGCATGTTCAACACCTTCCCTGGTTAAACTCCCCAACTCTTCCTCCACTACATTGCCAATTGCATTGGGGCTGCTACGTGCACCCATGCTGAGCTCATCAATTTTAACAACTTTGCCTCTAACTTCCACCCTGCCCTTAAATTCACTTGGTCCATTTCTGACACCTCCCTTCCCTTTCTCGATCTCTCAGCCTCCATCTCTGGAGACAAACTGTCAACCAACACCTTTCAGAAACCTACTGATTCCCACAGTTATCTCTTCCCACCCCACCGCCTGTAAACATGCTATTCCCTTTTCTCAGTTTATTCGCCTCTGCCGCATCTGATCCCAGGACGTGGCTTTCTGTTCCAAGACATCAGAGATGTCCCCCTCTTTAAAGAACAGAGTTTTCCTCCCTCCACTATTGATGCTGCCCTCATCTGCATCTCCTCCATTTCCTGTATGTCCGCGCTTACCCTATCTTCCCACTGCCTTAATAGTGATGGACGCTCTCTTGTCCTTACCTACCACCCCATCAGCCTCTGCATCCAACACATTATCCTCTGCAACTTCCTCCATCTCCAGAGTTCCTACCACTAAACATATCTTTACCTCCCCCACTTCTCTGCTTTCCACAGGGATTGCTCCCTCTGCGATACCCTTGTCCATTTGTCCCTCACCTCTAATCTTATTCCAGGCACTTATCCCTGCAAGTAGCATAAGTGCTACACCTCCTCCCTCACCTCCATTCAGGACCCCAAACAGTTCTTCCAGCTGAGGCAACACTTCACCTGTGAATCTGCGAGGGCATCTATTGTGCCCAGTGCTCTCGATATGGCCTCCTTGACATTGGTGAGACCCATTGTAAATTGGTGATGTGCTTTGTTGCGTACCTCTGCACCACCCACCACAGGCGGGACTTCCCAGTGGCCAAAAGTTTTAATTCCCATTCCCATTCCCATTCCTGTTCTGATGTGTTAGTCCATGTTGTGCCAAGAAGAAGCCACCCTCGGTGTAGGAGCAGCACCTTATATTTTCTCTGGGTACCCTCCAACTTGATGGCATGAATATTGATTTCTCCTTCCGGTGAACAAATTCTTCCACCCCCCACCCCACTTTCCTCTATTCCCCACTCTGACCTTTCACTACTTCACACTTTTACTTCCCCCGGGTCCCCTCCTCCTTCCCTTTCTCCTTTGGTCCACTCTCCGCTCCTATCAGATTCTTTCTCCTCTAGCCCTTGACCTTTCCCACCCACCTGGCTTCACCTATCATCATCTAGTCCTTTCATATCTCTTTCCCAATTCCCCACCTCGTTATTCTGGCATCATCCCCCTTCCTTCTCAGTCTTGAAGAAGGGTGTCAGCCCAACACGTCGACTGTTTATTCATTTCTCGATGCTGCCTGACCTGCTGAGTTCCTCCAGCATTTTGTGTGTGTTGCTTTTTATTTCCAACATCTACAGACTTTCTCATGTTTGTGACCTCCCCTCTTCCAGTTTGGATAAAGCCCTTGACCATATCTCATTTATTTCTTGCCCTTCTAATCTCATCTTTTTCCTCTTGGATGGATAAGAACAAAGATCTCCAAGTCATAGCTTTCTGCACCTCAAAGCATCAAAACATTTTAAACGTTATTATTACAAGGTGCTGTGTCATATACAGTAATTCTCAAACTGCACTCCCAGTGTTGTCACAACAGATCACTATCATTTACAAATGAAGCTAAGTTATTTTCTGCATTCAGACATAATTTTCTGCATATATAATGCATAGTTTTGTGAAAACACAGCCTCTGGTGTGTCATTGTGTTTGGAGTAATTGGCTGTTTCAAGTGGAGACCAGGATATCGATAAGAAGTAGAGAACTTCTTTCTCTAGTATCTCTACACATACAGTCGGCCCTCCTTATCCGCAGGTTCCGCATGCGCAGATTCAACCAACCACGGATCAGGAAAACTGGGAAGTTCTCTCTCCAGTACTCGTTGTTTGAGCATGTACATGTTTTTTTTCTGATCATTATTCCCTAAACAATACAGTATAACAACTATTTACATAGCATTTACATTGTATTAGGTACTATAAGTAACCTAGAGACGATTTAAAGTATAGGCAGTCTTTAAGTCGGATTTGTATGTAAGTCCGAACAGGAACATCCGGTACGTATTATTTAGCGTCAGTTAGTCAAACATTTGTCTTAGTATATAGTATATATTTTGACTTTGTATGCATATAAAACACTTAAGAAATGTATGTATTTCAATAATTAAAGCACTGCATTGCTTAATAATAATTGTAGCTTTCATCGGGGCATGGCCTT
Source organism: Mobula hypostoma (assembly GCF_963921235.1). Lineage (NCBI taxonomy): Eukaryota > Metazoa > Chordata > Chondrichthyes > Myliobatiformes > Myliobatidae > Mobula > Mobula hypostoma. The sequence continues at coordinate 128,271,580 of NC_086100.1, forward strand.
TCACATGCTCCATTATTCTCACTTTATCCTTTAAAATTGTTCCAATCGTTGACCGACTGTAGCCTAACACTTTTGCAATGACCGATGGCGTTTCACCTCTTTCTGATCGCTTTTTTATTTCCACTTTATTTTCAATTGTGATCGTTTTCCATCAACGGAACAGAAACACTGTGGATTCAGCAGCAGCCGCGGGCAACGGATCCAGAGCTCCCCCCCCCCGGGTCCTAAAGTCCACCCGCACTGAGACAGGTTAAATAAGGGATTTGAGCATCCATGTTTTATGGTATCTGCGGGCCCGTAACCAATCCCCCGCGAATAAGGAGGGCCGACTGTATTAATAAGCTAATAAATTGCACCAGAATATTTCTCCTAGATGAAAACAGTTTCTGTTTGAGAGAGAAAGCTTAATAGACTTCAGCTTTGAGCAATTCCACAATAAGTGTAATTCACTAATTAAGTATGTGATGTGGAAAATATATTGTAACTGTATTCCTAACTAACACAGTGCATTCTGTGCAGTGTTAAAATTGCAGCTGGAGCTGTTGTCTGTGTGGAAAGTGAAATCAAAGGAGATGTAACTATTGGTAAGTGATATTTAAAATTGCTGTTTATTTTTAGAATAAGTTAATGCTTGGTTCTAGTAAATCTTGATGTAACCAGCAGTATGCCACATCTGTCACAAATGTGTCAAGCATAATAACACAAAGGACAATGAAATAACACTGATTACACAATATCTAATTAATCTTTAACAGGCTTTTTGCTTCTACAATAACAATCAGGCTGATGATACTCATTATTTAGGTTTAATTTAAAATGCATTTTTAAAAACTGGATGTGTGCAATTAAATATGTAAATACACAAGCTCCTGTCAAACGTATCTTGCTATTCCCAGAAGGTGAACACCTGATACTTGATGTGTATGATTTTCTCTTCTTAATCTGCTGAGCATCACTTTTGGCATCAAAAATTAATAAGTGCTCGACTTGTTTCTTCAGATTTTAATTACTGGAGATTTAAATAACTTTTTCTTTGTTTTTTCCTTTGTTATTTTTCTTTCTCGTTATCATTTTGTACATAGTTTGACATTGAATTAATTATTCTGACTTTTCGAACTCTGTATGTTACTGACACTTAGTTGATTTCCCTTGTGGGAAACAGAGATTGGTGACATAGATTCAGACTAGGTAGGTGCACTTTTAAGAGGAGTTAAGTTTTTTTTCGGAGGTTATAAATCTTTGAATTTCTCAATCCCAGAAAAACATGAAGGTTGAATGATAGATTTTCTTTTGACTGAGTTACTGGGAAAAGGGAGGAAACTGAGGTTGGGTCCAGATCAGAGTAGAAAAGATCTTTTAGTAATTTCAGTACTCAGAACCAATAACTAACTTTATACAGTAACATCTTTTAACAATTTTTGTTTGAAAACCTGAATACTCCATATCCACAGATTTTCTCTTATCTACCCTGCTGGTTAAACTTCTGAAACTGATACAACAATTTTTGGTCTTATACTTGCATACGTATGTCAGAATATCAGTCTGGTTCACAGTTTAAAACTATTGCTTTCTCCATTAGGCGTAGCATGAGGGTAAAAATGCAGTTTCTTTTCTAAGGTCCTAGGACAGTAGTTCACCCTAAGGCTCGTATTATCGCAGAAGCAGGACCGATCGTCATTGGAGAAGGGAACTTGATTGAAGAACAAGCACTTATTATTAACAGGTATGTGTGAGAGCAAATGCTAAATGGGTATTCACAGATAAAGATTCCAGAATATAACAGAAAATTATTGTGCTTATGTTGTTCTGTAAATATTTCCTCCCATATTGGGAAGAACAAGGAAATCAGACATGTAAGAATTGGAAAAGGGTGACAGTTTTGAAGAAAGTTGTTGCTTAACTGGGAGAGAATGTACACCCCAAGCAAAGTGGTGCTGATGAGTGAATGGTGCTTGTTGGGTATTGAAACTAAACCTCTCAGCATGAGATGAGCACTCGAGCTTTTAAGCTTATGGAGAATAACAAATACGGAGCAAATAGAGGGTTTAAACATGAATAGTTAACTATATGGTAACAGTATGGTTCCTCCACTTGATAATCCATTATAGGAATGGAGTTGAGCACTGTCACAAGTTGACTTCGAGATGGGGAGAATATGTGGAGCAAAATTAATCTCTCGGCAGATATAATATTGATCACCTATAATATCATTCAGTATTAGACAGCTGCTATGGACAAGGATACTATCAGGTAGAGATAGTATTTTATGACTGGGACATAAAAGAATGACTTTGGTCTTCCCAGTATTTAGTTGGTTGAAACTTCTCCATCCAGTTTTGGATAATGGTTGAGCAATGTGATAATTTAAAAGTATTGGTGGTAGTGAGATGTAGTTGAGTACCTGAATTTCATTGGAAACTGGTGTTTATTTTGGGATAACATTGCCAAGAAGCACTGTGTAGATAGGAAATACAATATAGCCTGAAGCATCGATCCTTGAGAGAAAGAAATGAAAAGTGAAATAATTACTAGAAATACACTGAACAAATGGGAATAAGAAAAGATGTGGAAATTCCATACAGAGAAAAGGGAAACCATTACTGGTAAGTTTGTAATTAAAGGATGAAATTGGTGAGTGCAGTTGGAAGACACTGAAGAGGGATATTTGCTTTGAGTTGAAATGAATGAGGAAGGATAATTCATCTTTATTAGTTGTTCACTCAGTGGGCACTTATTTGGTACAGCTTTCCAGTACTAGATAGGACCTCTCTTTGCTCTCAGAACAGCCTGAATTCTTCGTGGCATAGACTCAGCAAAATGCTGGAAACATTTCTTAGAGATTCTAGTCCATCTTGACATGATAGCATCACGCTGTTGCTGCAGATCTCTCAGCTGCAGTTTTACGCTGTGAATTTCTGTTCCTTCACATCCGAAAGGTGCTCTATTGGATTGAGATCTGGTGACTGTGGAGGACATTGAAGTACACTGAATATCAAGATTCCTCAAATTGAATGATATTTTTAAAATCTTCATCTTTCCAGTTTTGGTGAGCCTGTGCCCACTGTAGCCTCAGTTTCCTGTTCTTAGCTGACAGGAGTAGAACGTAGTGTGCTCTTCTGATGCTGTAGCCCAGACAACCCCAATAGGCGGACCACGAGAACCAAATGTCTGGACCGCGCCGACCCATTGGCACTTACGTGAAAGCACCTGTCATAACATGTAAATAAAGCGTGCGCTGCTCTAATTTATTTTAACCTCATCCCACACCGTACACTTGACCTATGCCCCTGTAGAGTGCGCGATGCTGAGTTGATTAAAACGTGTGCAATTTATGGTTGGTGAAGTTTTAAGTCATGATGAGAAAACCAAGAATACGGTTGTGGAGTTATTAAAGACCGTGCCATTGTCGGTTAACACGGCAACAAGAAGAGTAGAAGTTTTAGCAGAGGAGTGTTTTTCCAATCTACTCACCGATTTGGAGCCATATCTCTAATCATAGACTTGTTCTTGTGACCAAACCGATATGGAAGAGCTATTTGTATTCGCAAGATTTTTTGATGGGAAGACCTTTCGGGAAGAGCTAGTTTGTTTGCTTCCTTTGTCTGGGCACACAACTGGGGAAATAATTTTTAACGAATTGACACAGTTCTTTGAGAAGAATGGCTTGGATGTGAGCAAAATTGCGTCTGTTGTCACCGATGGGGCTCCGTCGATGGTGGGACAATGCAAGGGCTTGCTAAGCAGGTTTGTCGCTGTTAACCCAGCACTCTTGGCATTTCATTGCATTATTCACAAATCAGTGTTGTGCGCTAAACTGTGTGGGGAAATGAAAGAGGCGATGGATACTGTGACGAGACTGGTAAATTTCGATCGTGAGAGTTCTAGTCTGCAACATCGCCTTTTCAGAGCATTGCTGGAGGAAATGTCAGCGAAACACAAAGATCTTTTGCTGCATAATGATGTTCGCTGGCTGAGCAAAGACCGTGTGTTGGAGAGGGTGTGTGACCTGCGCGATGAGCTTGTGTCATTTTTATCCAGACTGCAGAGCCAAAAAGCCCAAGGATTTAAGAGGTTTTTAAGTGACAACAAGGTGATGGCACATGTTTTTTTTTGTGTGACATCACATCTCATCTAAATCAACTTAATCTGCAATTACAAGGCAACAACCACACTGTTGCAGACATATACGAGGCGATTGAAGCTTTCCGGTCAAAGCTGAACCTTTTGAAGAGAGACATTCACGGGAGAAAATTGCACTTTCCACGTCTGCGGGAGCATTGTGAGAACAACGAAATGCGGGAGGATCCAGTGATGAAGGATTTCGTGTCGAGCCTGGCAGAAAATTTCAGGGAACGATTTGAAAGCTCCCCTAAACTCTCAGGTGACAGCTTCCTCTTCCTGAGACAGCCGTTCTCCATTTCGGCTAACAGCCAGTGGACTGCAGAGGCCAAAAGGCTGGTGTCTTCCATAGATGAGGCAACTCTTCAGATGGAGGTCTTGGAAATGGGAACATTTGATTGGCTCAAAGCACAACACAAGGACATTGGGGGAGTGACTTGGATCAACGTGGTTCCCCAAGCTCAATTCAAAAACACAAGAGCAATTGCAATGCTCCTACTCACACAGTTCCCCTCCACGTACATACGTGAGTCATCGTTTTCTTCAATGAACTCTATCAAGAACCAGGACAGAAACAGACTCTCCAATGTACATTTTGGCCAGTGCCTCAGGATTGCCACAACAGAATACAGGCCCCACATCAGAAGGATTGCCTCACCCCGTCACTATCACTTCTCTCGCTGATTGGTGGGTGAATCAATTTATTTTTGTCCATTTGTCAATCTTATTGTGCTATAATAATATTACAACAACAATAATACCGATAATTTCATTTACAGCTACACTTCATACTTCAAATGCTACATAGCTTAATTAAAAAGAACAAATAGATTAAATGAGAGAACAGAAACAGTGGAAAAGGCAGTACTCTTTGTGTGGAAGAGAAGTGGTGAAGACTACCATGCTTACTGTGTGTGTGTGTGTGTGTGTGTGTGTGTGTATATGTGTGTGTATTTTAAGTCCCAGATGAGTTCTCAATGTGAGAGCTGACAGTTGTAATAGCTAGAGTCATAATTAAATGGTTGGTTTTGGACTTAGTTTGTTTCAAGAGTGCATTTTTTTTTCTTGTGTGACCCACAACACAGGCTTTGAGAGTCCCAGGCCTAAATTATTACTACTAGAAACATAGAAACATAGAAAATAGGTGCAGGAGTAGGCCATTTGGCCCTTCGAGCCTGCACCGCCATTCAGTATGATCATGGCTGATCATCCAACTCAGAACCCTGTACCAGCCTTCCCCCCCCACACCCCCTGATTCCTTTAGCCACAAGGGCCATATCTAACTCCCTCTTAAATATAGCCAATGAACTGGCCTCAACTGTTTCCTGTGGCAGAGAATTCCACAGATTCACCACTCTCTGTGTGAAGAAGTTTTTCCTAATCTCGGTCCTAAAAGGCTTCCCCTTTATCCTCAAACTGTGACCCCTCGTTATGGACTTCCCAACATCGGGAACAACCTTCCTGCATCCTGCATTAGGATTTTATATGTTTCAATCAGATCCCCCTCAATCTTCTAAATTCCAACGAGTATAAGCCTAGTCGATCCAGTCTTTCATCATATGGAAGTCCTACCATCCCAGGAATCAATCTGGTGAACCTTCTTTGTACTCCCTCTATGGCAAGAATGTCTTTCCTCAGATTAGGGGACCAAAACTGCACACAGTACTCCAGGTGTGGTCTCACCATGGCCTTGTACAACTGCATTAGTACCTCCCTGCTCCTGTACTCGAATCCTCTTGCTATGAATGCCAGCATACCATTTGCCTTTTTCACCGCCTGCTGTACCTGCATGCCCACTTTCAATGACTGGTGTACAATGACACCCAGATCTCGTTGCACCTCCCCTTTTCCTAATCGACCACCATTCAGATAATAATCTGTTTTCCTGTTTTTGCCACCAAAATGGATAACCTCACTTTTATCCACATTAAATTACATCTGCCATTACTACTACTAATAATAATAGTAATAGCAGCAACAATAACATCTGCCCATAAAACAACTTACTGGCACAATGAGAAAAAACCCTGGATGTTTTGACCCTTGGCTTGGCATGCTTGACATAATTTGGCCCTTGTGGAACGCTAATTGGGGGACCTTGCTGAAGCCCGTCCACTTCAAGGTTTGATGTGTTGTGCGTTCAGCGATGCTCTTCTCTACAACTCTGTTGTAAGGCATGGTTATTTGAGTTACTGTCGCCTTCCTGTCAACTTGAACCAGTCTGGTCATTTTCCTCTAACCTTTCTCATTAACAAGGTGTCACCCATAGAACTGCTGCTCACTAGATATTTTTTGTTTCTCATACCATTTCCTGTAAGCTGTAGAGACTGTTGTGCATAGAAACCCCAGGAATCAGCAGTTTCTGAGATACTCAAACCACCTCGTTCGGTACCAACTATCTTTCCATGGTCAAAGTCACATGGATCACATTTCTTCCCCATTCTCATGTTTGGTGAGAACAACAACTGAACCTCTTGACTATGTCTGTATGCTTTTATGTGTTGAGTTGCTGACATATGCCGTAAGTTCTGGTGTATAAGCCGAGAATTTGGCCCTAAATTTTGGTCCTAAAATTAGGCGGGGGGGGCGAGGTTGGCTTATACAGAGGGTGCCAACTTTGGAAAAATGAATACACAGAAGACAGGTCGTATTTATTGGCTGTTTGAGTCAGATACAAAAGAAAATACAAACGCGTATGAAATCTACACAAAAGGAAAAGATCTACAAAACACATTCTTTTTCTCAATTTACTTGTACGCACTGTTGTCGTCACATGTTCAGAGCTTGAAACTCTCATACTCTTCATTATCTGACTCTCCGAAAATCACGTCCCTTTCTTCGGCGCATGAATTCTTTGAGTGGGGAACCACGTCAAACCACCGGGGATGACTGCAATGTCGGTATTTTCAGCTTTCAATGCTGCTTTTGTCTCACCTGACAAGTGCGCTTTGAATATGTCCCAGACTTTTCCTTCCTGAAATCTTCGAGATGTTGACGCCACTCCTCTTTAACCCACTTCAAGCGACCCACTTCGTCCATTCAACCACGTTCTTGAACGTAAACAACAACACCCCGCGGGAATGTTTTCCTCATAAAAATCACCATCGGTGGTAGCTTAATCCCATCAGCCATACACGTTAACACGACAGTAAAATGTTGCTCCTTGTGTCCAGATGTTTTGACAAGGACTTTTTTCTCCCCCTTCTGATTGACAGTGCGGTTGCCAGCAAGATCAAAGAACATTGGTGTCTTTTCCATGTTACCAATCAGTGAGAGTGGGTTAGAATGTGCCTTTCGATGCTTGATTACAAACGATTGGAAGGCCATAATCTTATTCTCAAGGTTGCTCGGCAACTTCTGAGCAATCTTTGTTTTTTGTCTCAACACAAGATCATATCTATTCATAAATTGGGTGCACTGACTTCATTCGCGTAGCTTTGAAGTTTTCGCTGACCTCACGGTATTTTACGGCCCATTTCAACGCTTGAACTCGAATCATTTCTCTGGTAACAATGTATCCAGACGATCGCTGGTGATTCACCCACTCTAAAACTTTTTCTTCCAGTTCTAGCCACTGGCATGTTTTCCCGCGGTTTGCACATTTCGTCTTTGGCATTTCCCTCACTGTGTCCTCTGCCTTTCTCCACTCTCTCACTTGTTTCTTGTTTACACTAAACTTCTTAGCAGCTACAGAATTATTCGTTCCTTTAGCAAAATCAACAACCTTCAGCTTGAAGCCAGCATCATATCACATTCATTTTAATCTTTCGTACATGGTGGTTGCAAACTCAATACTGAGTACACGTACTGATCCCGCCACCCCGTGTTATGTTTTAACGTGATTACGATGGGCGCTAAATGGTTTCAGTGGGTTACATTTCAGAGGATTCTTTACCATTGGGAACCTAATCCAAAACTTCCCTCCCTGATCCAAAACCTGTACAAAAAGGGTCGGCTTATACAAAGGTAACATGAAAAGGTCACTTTCTTAACTTTGAAAATGGGGGGTCGGTTTATACTCTGGGTCGACTTATACACCGGAATTTACAGTAATTGGCTGATTAGATATTTGCATTAATGATCCGGTGTACCTAATAAAGTGGCCACTGAGTGATAATGTTATATTTATGACTTTGCATCAAGCTGTTTATTAGAGGGATATTCCCAGGAAAGATTGGCATGGAATTGGGAGATAATGTTCTAAGTGGCTCTCGCATAGCGTGGTTGAAGTGGAGTGGGCGCTACTTGAGGATGAGACATACTAGCAGTAATGACTAACACGAGTGCCATTAAGTTTGGGTGGCTTGTGGTTGAAAGAGCTAGAAGAACCTACAGTGAGCATTACATGAAGAAATCACTTTCACAGCAAGTTGGTCCATTGCTCTAGGAAGGAGCGTGAAGTGATTTAAGATCCTGGAGTCTTGGCGAAGCTGCTTCCATTTAATGGTGATAGTGAACATGGAAGGGAAGTAAGTGATATTTAAGGCTGATTACGCCAGAGAAGAAAAGCTAGGTGTTTTGTGTGTTTTATTGTTTTTACCTTTCAGTAACAGTACCTTTGCATCTTTCTTGAATCCTACTTTACATTTTAAAATTCTAAATCTCTGGCGACCTGCCATCTGATTGTTCAGTAATCCTGACAGTTTAGTATTTGGCTCACTCAAAAGTGTGAAATGTGAGCAGGATGCCTAGTGGGGTGTGCAGCTAAATTTGGGAGGTCCAAAGTGCTGTTGGGGCCAGCGTCTGGTCTGCAGGCTGGGTGTGTGGCTGGAGCCAAGAGTGAGCTCAAGAATACCAGTGTTCCCTAAGTTGGTTAGGTTTGTAGTTCAAGCCAAGGTCCGGAGTACCTTACGTTTTCTGCTCCTTTTAAACTCAACTGGTTCACTGGAACATTTATTATACTACTGTGTGATATGTAAAAAAACAAAGTATAAATGTGTTTGGGCATTGATAATATCCAATTGTCTCGAAAATCCACTATCCTAGCACTAACAAAATCCAAAGGGTGATATTATCAATATTTTAATGTAACTCTTTTGCTATTGCTGACTCCACAAAATTCATCCCCAACTTCTTCATTTTACTTTTTGAATCTGTAAACTTCCTTAAACCTCAGAGTTTAAATGTAAATTTCAGACACCACTTCCAAACATTATACAAAACCCTTCAGTGTCTTTTTTTCTTTAATCCTTACAAATTACCCAAGGGCAATTCCTATGCTAAAGGTGCAACAACAACAAAAATGCAGTTTTCCTTTTTGAAATAGACAAGATCTTGTTTTATGGTGTTATTTAAAATTGCTGCTGTCTTCCAGCTATCCAGAAAATCTTGTGCCTCAAAAGGAAGATATTGAACCTAAGGTTATGACTATTGGAACAAACAATGTATTTGAAGTTGGTTGCCGTATCCTTTCTTGTAAATAATTATCAATAGGATTTGCTTTCAGATTATTATGATTAGGTGAGTTGTAAGAATTCAGTTTCTACAAACGATGTTGTTTCTATAAACCATTCCAATCAAGAATTATTTTGATAGATTTGTTTCCATCTGAACTGTAAATGAGTTAGCTTAAAGATATGTGATTATTGTAATCCGGGTAAAAGCATTAAGATGAAAACCATCTGCAGTAGTTTTATTTCTTTTTAGTTTTATCTTCAATTCCACAACTCCTTGAATCTCTGTTGTAATCAGCATTCTTGATTACTGGATACACTCCAGACCATGTGTAACTGAGACAAATTCCTTTCCAATTGGTTATGTCCAAATATCAAACAAAAACTTATATAGTGGACAGCATGACTATAGATGAATACTACCAAACAAGCAGCCACTAAATGTTTTTGCTGGAATTTATTTCTAAACAAAGTCATTAAACTACTGGCTGGATCTTTGTCTATATTTTCTGCAAATAACAGATTCAAAAACCACAGTGAACTTTATTAAACATTGTTTTGTTAAAGTTGACACTGCAGAAAACTCTCATGAGAGGTATCGTGAGATAAGAGTATTGTAGTACTGGTTGGCAGTAAACGCCATTTGCTTTGTGCTACGACATGGCTTATTAATTTTTTTTGTCTAAGTGCTTTGTAGGTGTTTCCAAATCCAAATCCAGCAATAATTCCAGTAGAACAAATAATTGTTGGGTAATGGAGATAAGGTTAATTTCTTAATTTAAAATATGAGTTTGAATTCATATAATGATTACTGTACAGAAAAGTAGCTATTGTGGTAATTACAATTTTACTTAAGTCATTTTGCATTCTTGGACCTCTCTAAAAATTCACTATCTGAACATTACAAGTGTCAAATTAAGTTAATCTCAGCATTGAAAGAAGTAACATCCATGTCTAAGAGCTAGTGAGAGGCAAATTGCAGTAACAATTAATACTTTAGGATGGTCTGAAGATAATGCAATATCTTCAGAAGAGAAAAATGAAAGTGATCAGAAAATAAATGGTACTGGAATAATAAAAATGGTTTCTTTAATTATCTAAATCAGATTTTGAAGCTCTGAAGATTGGAGATAACAATGTAATTGAATCTAAAGGTAAGCTGCATTTGGGAAAGAAAATGGAATTCTGATCAAACACTTTGAAATAAAATTTAGTAGTTCTTGTTTTCCTGTCTTACCAGTGACTTGTTTCACTATCTGCTATTCCCAGTTATTGTAGGATTTTTGCAGGGAAATGTGTGACCAACCAAGCTGATGAAAATTTGTTGCCTTAGCTGTCAAAATGGACAAAATATTTTGCAACTATTTAATCTACTGCCAGACCTTTAGAACACCACACAAATATACACATCTGTGATGTTTAAAGGCAGAAGTGCCAAAGGTGTATGCTCTTATCTCTGACAACAAAAATATTTATTGAACAGTTAAAATGAATGCAGGTAGTCTAAGGCACAGAAGCAATTTTTTCTTAAAACACTATAAAAACCAAATATTGGTGGATTTCGGTTAATTAGAACACATCAGGACCAGTACATTTTGGCCCAATTATGTGGTTGCCCCAATTAGTGGACGTTTCATGGAAATAGTTAAAAAGGTATTTAAAAAAAAAAGACAAACTACTGTTTAACTGACTAATAAGTTATATATTTAGAACACTATTGCAACACTACTACAGAACTGTGTGTGTGTGTGTGGCCTCCGTCAGTCGTGGTCGACCATGGGTACTGCGCCTCGGGTGGTCACTGGGAGTGGCCTCTCCAGGGTGCAAGTATGAAGATCCGTCTGTTGCCCATGCAGTGGGACCCCCTCTCCATGCTGATTGACAGGTCCAAAGGAACGATGAAAGTTGAAAGTTGATACAGTTTGGTGCCAGCAGTGTCACAGGAATTGCTGTGCCGGTGCTGGGTACAGCAGTCAGCCGCCTTCGGGATTCTGACTCCAGATATTTCCTCGGGGTTTACTCCCAAATCCTCTCCCATGAGCGGGTATAGCCGCAAGGCAGCGGAGGTTTGAAATCGGAGTTTCCCCTCTCCTAGATGAGCTACCATCCATGGTGAACGAGCCCCATCTGCCCGGAGCAACTGGTTTTAAGGCGCCAGTGGCCCACCTTTGCCCCTTCTGTCAGTGAGAACAGCTCCACTGAGCAAAAGAACTATGTCTCGCGTGAAGGCTGGGAGTTGTCAGAGGCTATTTGAGACGCATGCCATGAAGAGCATTTGTTTAGCAGTGTGAGCTCGTCCCCATCACCACCCTTCGGCTATGACTACCTCTGGTGCCACTTCAGTACTATAGAACTGTGTATTAGATCCTAATTGTTATTGACGGAGAAATTCATCCACTGTAAGCTGCCGTGTTCTTTTGATTAACTGCATAAATGAACAAAATCAGTGCAGGTAATGGACTGCTTTCATTGCATTCCTGAATGAAATAGTGTTGTAATCCAACAATAAATTTCCTTGTAGTCACTAGCTCAAGTTCAGAGCTTAAGTTTCTGCACTTATAGTATCAGCACTGTCTTTCTCATTGTGTGCTTTCTTGAATTTAATGTGGTGCCGACATTTCCATTGAAACAACCAACCATCTGTTGTTTTAAAATCTTCATAACTCAACTTCTTAGCTACCTCATATGACTTGTTTTTATAAAATATTAGTCCACTGACACACACACCATCTCTTCAACATTTGGTTCCTTACCTTCAGGCTTTCGTTTTTGGGATCTTCTCTGTTGTCCCTCATGCAATGCCCATTTTTCTTGTACTTATTTAGCTGATGTATGTATTGTTACGAGAATACACATAAAATTAAGATGTTTGCTGGCCTGGGCTAGCATCAGTGGCATCAGCAGTTGGTCTGCCACCTGCCCTCAGGGGAAGGAGAGATAAGGAACAATGGAGCAGCGTCTGGAGATGTGTAATGAAGGGATGTGGGAGGAAGAGCTGTCTGGAGCGGCTCCCCCCTTTGAACCCTGAACTGTTTGAAGTGATGGACAGGCGATACCCCAGCAGGGGGATAAAAAGGGACAGGTTCGCTAAGACAGACACACACGCCACCCGAGGTAACGAGACCCTGGAAGCGGTGCGCCTCTCACGAGTGGTGAGAAGTACCGGACAACGCACAGGGTGGAAAGGTACAATCAGCGGGAACCCGGTGTGTGTCCGCCCTTGCCTGGGTGCCGAGTTCACTGCAGAGGATCGACCGCATCTGGAGGAGGGGTCACAGTCGGTGACCTCAGGTGACATCACCAAGGACCCGCCCAAAAGCTGTTTGTGAGCCATCTCGCTGGTCTGTGAGCCATCCCGCTGGTCTGTGAGTGAAGCCGTTCTGAATGATGAGTTGTTCCTATTCTATCTCTCTCTTCCCCCACGTTGTCCACCGCCATGGCAACGATTACTGCGAACTGAACTACAAACTGGACTGAACTTTGAGTCATTTTGAAATTGGTCATTTAACCCCTAGACAACGATAGAGCTTGATTGATGCTGTTATCTTAATTCTGTGCACATGTGTGGTTATCATTGTTGAATTGTTGCATTTATTATCCTTTCGATTAATGTGTTGCTTGTTTCTTTAATAAAACTTTCTTAGTTCTAGTACTCCAGACTCCAACTGAGTGATCCATTTCTGCTGGTTTGGCAACCCAGTTACGGGGTACGTAACATAAGTGGGGTTCTCGTCCGCGATTTTGAACGCTAAATTTGGGACGGAGTAAATTGATTGGGTTAAAATTCCCGAAAGAAAGAAAAGACAAACAGCAGAAATGGAGGTTGAGGAATTTATAAAGGCGCCGACCTTGGAGGCATTAGAGGATGCCAGGAAATCGGAATTGATAGCTGTGGCCAAACGGGTGAATCTTGCTAAGGTGAAGTCGACAATGAGGAGAGAGGAGATACACAGAGCTATTGTAGAGCACTATGTATCTAAAGGTGTGTTTCCCCAAGGTGAGCTGGGGGAGGTGTCTATTGAAAAACCTGCTGGAGACGCGGTACAGGTACAGCTTGAAAAACTGAGACTCGAGCACGAGTTCCGGGTACGGCAGTTAGAACACGAAGAGAAGCAGTTAGAAAGGCAGGAGAGAGAGTTAGAAAGGCGGGAGAGAGAGAAAGAGTTAGAAAGGCGGGAGAGAGAGAAAGAGGTAGAAAGGCAAGAGAGAGAAAGGCAGTTGGAGAGAGAGGAGAAACAGAGGGAAAGGGAATTTGAGCTGGAGAAGTTAAAGATAAGGGCCGAGCAGGGGCTCGTGCCGAACCAAGGTGGAGGGTTCTGGGCGACCCAGGAGGTTAGGCTGGTTCCCCCATTTGACGATACCGATGTGGATCGGTACTTTCTCCATTTCGAAAAAGTGGCCATAAGTCAGGAATGGCCGAGGGATAAGTGGGTTGTCTTACTTCAGAGTGTACTGAAAGGGAAGGCCCAACAAGCTTACTCAGCTTTATCCGCGGAAGATGCCCAGAAGTATGAGGTGGTGAAGGAGGCCATCCTCAGGATTTATGAGTTGGTCCCGGAGGCATACCGGCAGAGGTTCCGGAATGCGAGGAAGCGGTGGGACCGCACGTATTTGGAGTTTGCTCGCGAGATGCAAACATATTGTGAGCGTTGGTGCGCCTCGAAAGGGGTAGAGGGGGATTATGACAGACTGCTGCAGCTGATTCTGATTGAGCAGTTTAAAGGTTGTGTCCCTGAGGGTATGAGACCCTACCTCGATGAGAAAGAGGCAGCCACGTTAGCCGCAACTGCTAAGTTAGCGGATGAGTATGCGTTGACGCATAAAATGAAGGTTGCCCCGAGTAAAGGCTACCAGAAGGGTAGTCAGGACGGCGGGGAGAGTCCACCGGAAAAGTCAGAAAGTAAGCCGGGGACTAGTGAAAAGGATAAGGTAGACCGGGAGCAGTCTGGTAGGAAGTCTCCTGGGGTCGTCTGTTATAATTGTGGGAAAGTCGGACACTTTGCGTCCAGGTGCTTTGCCCCAAGGAAGGAGACGGGGAAAGGAAAAGCGGAAATTTTGAATGGCTGTATTGAGCTGTTAAGCGAACCGCTAGGGAAGGACAGGTCTGAAAAAGTCCAGGAAGGGCGCGAGAGGTTTATCTCGGCCGGACTGGTGTCAGTGAAAAAGAGGTTAAAACCAGTTCCAGTGCGGATCTGGAGAGACACGGGAGCGTGTCAGTCACTAATACTGAAGAGTGTATTAGAGTTTAGCTCAGAGACCCAGACTGGGGAGGTAGAGGTCAAAGGTGTTGGGGAAGGGACAGAGTCAGTCCCTTTGCACCAGATACATTTACAGAGCAACCTGGTCTCTGGACTAGTCACGATCGGGGTGAGGTCCGAATTACCGATGAAAGACGTGGAAGTCTTGCTCGGTAATGACATCGCCGGAGGAATCGTGTTCCCAGTCGTGAGATTGACGGGTCAGCCTGCCAGCATGGAGGCCCCGCCCGCGATGGTGAATTTGGCTGAAACATTTCTGCCAACCTTGTATGAGACAGGGTGTAGTGAGATAAGAGGTAGTGAGGGAGCTGGGACGGACGTAGCAGTAGCCAGGAAAGAATTTGTGCAGACGCAGGAGCGAGACGAGGGGCTGATGGTTTTTGCCGAGACCGCTCTCTCTGACACAGCCTTGACAAGGGAACTAGTAGGCTATTGTGCAGATGAGGAGTGGGGGGTGGTGCAAAAGAGTTATGGGGATGAGGTTTTTAACATGGCCCACGAGGTACCCCCCGGTGGACATTTTGCGGTGCTGGAGGAAACAGTTGGTGGAATCATGAAAGAGATTTACCGGCTGCCCAGGGGGAAGAATGTTATTGATCATGACCGACGCGAACTGAGACGGTCACCGGCTTTTGATATGCTAACAAACCTAGTCGGTGTTAGCGTGGAAATCAATGAAGCTAGGGGCCCCTTGCTAAGAGGAAAAAACCATTTTGAAAAGATTAGGATGGGATCGGTCAGATGGGAGAAGGCTATTGTTTTGGCCAGGTCTACTGATAAGGTCTCTCCCTTAATCCCCGAAGGAGTAATTAAACGACTCGCACCCATGTGTTTGATTGTCCCGAGGAAATGCAAAGAACTGGGACGTTGGGTGATTGTGGTTACAATAGGGCGGCCAAGTAAACAACACCCATATTTTTTGAGTAATTCAGTGACTAAAGGGCTGATGAACACAGAGGTGTGTATTGGCAATTTAACACGGCTGTCTGAAGCCAGCTTGATAGTGAACCTTGGAAAAAATGAATTCGGCCACACGAATGTCACTTACCTGGGAATTGTGGTGACACAGGGGCAGCTGGCAGTGATGCAAGCTACAGTGCAGGCTATCGCTGACCTCCCAACCCCGACAGACAAGAGGGCCCTCAGAAGGCTTTTGGAGATGGTGGGGTACTGCAGGAAGTTTTGCAATAACTCTGCGGTCAATACCCGTCCCCCTCCTACTAAGCCCTTGCGAGGGAAAATTGAGTCGGAATGGGACGACCCTTGTTGTTGTGGTCCGGGACAAAACCAAATGAGAGGTTACATTGGTCGCAATTCATCAGTGTTTTTGGCCACTATGAAGTTTGCTGAGTTGGAGCCTGGTCTAAGGGATTATTAATAACACGTGTAAAAGGAACAGAAAATGTGATGACTGTCTGTCAAGGTGTTGACAGCTTCAAATTCTCTGTATTAGCTAAATAACTGTTAAAGATGTATATTGTGTATGTATCAGATAAATGTAGTCATGTTTGTAATTTTTACCTCCCGGTAAAAATCCTTAAAGGGGGGAAGTGTTACGAGAATACACATAAAATTAAGATGTTTGCTGGCCTGGGCTAGCATCAGTGGCATCAGCAGTTGGTCTGCCACCTGCCCTCAGGGGAAGGAGAGATAAGGAACAATGGAGCAGCGTCTGGAGATGTGTAATGAAGGGATGTGGGAGGAAGAGCTGTCTGGAGCGGCTCCCCCCTTTGAACCCTGAACTGTTTGAAGTGATGGACAGGCGATACCCCAGCAGGGGGATAAAAAGGGACAGGTTCGCTAAGACAGACACACACGCCACCCGAGGTAACGAGACCCTGGAAGCGGTGCGCCTCTCACGAGTGGTGAGAAGTACCGGACAACGCACAGGGTGGAAAGGTACGATCAGCGGGAACCCGGTGTGTGTCCGCCCTTGCCTGGGTGCTGAGTTCACTGCAGAGGATCGACCGCATCTGGAGGAGGGGTCACAGTCGGTGACCTCAGGTGACATCACCAAGGACCCGCCCAAAAGCTGTTTGTGAGCCATCTCGCTGGTCTGTGAGCCATCCCGCTGGTCTGTGAGTGAAGCCGTTCTGAATGATGAGTTGTTCCTATTCTATCTCTCTCTTCCCCCACGTTGTCCACCGCCATGGCAACGATTACTGCGAACTGAACTACAAACTGGACTGAACTTTGAGTCATTTTGAAATTGGTCATTTAACCCCTAGACAACGATAGAGCTTGATTGATGCTGTTATCTTAATTCTGTGCACATGTGTGGTTATCATTGTTGAATTGTTGCATTTATTATCCTTTCGATTAATGTGTTGCTTGTTTCTTTAATAAAACTTTCTTAGTTCTAGTACTCCAGACTCCAACTGAGTGATCCATTTCTGCTGGTTTGGCAACCCAGTTACGGGGTACGTAACAGTATCAAGTGTGCATTTGTAGATTTTGGCACTCCAGTTATCTCTGCCAGCTGACAATGAGTAGGGTTAGGTGGATGGTTTTTAATTTGGTCTGGTAGAGTAATTTTTTCAGCTAATGTCAAATCTTTAAAAGGCATCTTGGTAAGGGTCTGAATTTTTTAAAATCAAAATAAAAAACAAAATGACCAAAAATCACTGAGTTTTGAATCGGTGTCCGTTGGCCCAAATGCATAACATAACACAAGCACATGCAGCTGGCGTTATTTAAAAACTGTTTGCTCTAAACATGGTGTAATGTCTAACGTCCACACTAGTGCATGTGACTGATGCTAGTTAGAAACTGTTTGGCAACAGTCTTCTGTCCTGATTAAGTGGCATAACGTTCCAAATAGCCAAAGAGAATCCCAGCTATTTTCTCGATTAGTTTTTGTTCTTTAAGATTTGTTGTAAATGAGGAACTGACTTGAAGTTATTACTGTAAAAAACTTTAGAAAAATTAGTGGTCAAAGTTGTAAGTCCCGATGGCTGCCATTCCAAGGTGTTTTTAAAATAAGGTGAAAAAATGGTTGATATCATCAATGTAGGGTACAATTTTCTAAAGATTACCCAGCTTAAGTTGTGTCCTAGAAAAGAAAATTGGAAGTTACATTGCTGAGTTTGTGGCTTTTTACACAGTGGCATAAACTTTCTAAAGTAAGAAAATCTTAATTAAATCTGTCAGGACTCAGCTGGATTATATTTTAGTATGAATGTTAATGCTAGAGTAATTCCAAAGATGAGGAGTTTATCTTGAGACTGCAAAAATCTGGAGCAGAAAAAGATGCAAGGAGATAAGAGAGATTTTTAAAATCCATGGTACATTCATAGAACTTTGGTAGAGTTTTTTGGTGACATACCAAATCACCTCAAACTCCCAATGAAGTATAGCTGCTGGCATGCTTTCTTTGTGATAGATCCTCTGAGGCCTTGACATCCAGGAACTTGAAGTTGGTCACCCTTTCCACCGCTGAGGACTGGTGAGAGTTCTCCCAACTTGCCCTTTCAAAAGTCCATAATCAATCCCTTGGACTGGCTGATGTTGAATGAAAGGTTGTGACACCACTCAACTAGCCAATCTGTCTCACTCCTGTGTGCCTCATCATTGCCATCTGTGATTCTACCAACAACAATGGTGAATTGGTAATTTATAGATGACATTTGAGCTGTGCCTAGCCACATGATCATGAGGAATGTTCCCTCTTAATTTGTAATGAGCAGTGTGCGCAAAGATCTTGTGCTGTGCAATTTTTTTGCCCAGTGACAATAACGTGCACACTGAATTTTATATGTAAAGGTATTCTATTATATTATAGTATTATATGTAAAGGCTTATATGTAAAGCGCCTTTACTTCCTGAGAAAGCTAAACAAATTTGGCCTGTCCCCTAAAACCCTCACTAATTTTTATAGCTGCACCGTAGAAAGCATTCTTCTAGGGTGCATCACAACCTGGTATGGAAGTTGTCCTGTCCAAGACCGGAAGAAGCTGCGGGAGATCAGGAACACAGCCCAGCACATCACACAAACAAGTCTTCCGTCCTTGGACTCACTTTACACCGCATGTTGTCGGAGCAGTGCTGCCAGGATAATCAAGGACACGACCCACCCAGCCAACGCACTTTTTGTCCCTCTTCTCTCCGGGAGAAGGCTCAGGAGCTTGAAGACTTGTACGGCCAGATTTGGGACAGCTTCTTTCCAACTGTGATAAAACTGCTGAACGGATCTTGACCCAGATCTGGGCCGTACCTTCCAAATATCCGGACCTGCCTCTCAGTTTTTTTGCACTACCTTACTTTGCCTTTTCTATTTTCTATTTATGATTTATAATTTAAATTTTTAATATTTACTATCGATTTGTACTCCAGGGCGCGCGAAGTGCAGAATCAAATATCGCTGTGATGATTGTACGCTCGAGTATAAATTGTTTGGCGACAATAAAGTATTCATTTTAACAGCTAGCAAAACACTGTCAATAACAATTTCTCTAGGTTTGATCCTTTTCACTCTAGTTCCTCTGCAGTCAGTCTCACAAAACATACGTAGCAGGCCTGTAGTGGGTAATTTTCTCACCGGAGCTTTTGCACACCATCCATACGTGATTTGCTTCCTAAATGACGCTTCAAAAAGTCAAGTTTCCAAATATTACTCCACTTCTTCCCACTTGCAAATTCTCCAGCAACTATTGCATTGCAACAATACACACAGATAACACCAGTTTCTGTATAGTACATAATATTTCTTGTAGCTGCACGTTCCTGACGTCAGGAGCTTCCAGGTAGCAGTTTCTACTGTTTCATCAAGCCATTCCGCTTTAAATAAACAAGTAGTTTTTTTTTTGCACTTCATGCCCTTTGCTTCATTTTGCTCCATTTTTTCACTTTGCTTATTTGGAATTCAACATAGTGAATCAATAATTTATTAAATAGGAACAATATAAATAAGCCAGTTCTAAAATTTTCAGGCAAATCATCGCAAACTCTGTTGTCAGCGCCGTCCACATCAGAAACCGGAAAAGGAAATATGATTGTGTACGATCGTGAAATATACTTAACATACCAACGAGGTAAAGGGTGACAACCTTTTGTGCGTAGTTTAAATTACTTTGTGTGCTGGTAGTAAATGATGTGTGCACGTGCACACGTTAGAGGGAAGATTGATCATGAGTATAGTGAGAATAGAGCATGCATCCTTGAGGTGTGCGTGTGTTGATTGTCAGCAAGGATGAGGTATTATTACCAATTAGCACGGATTCTGGTCTCCCAATGAGGAAGTGAAGGATATTGTTGCAGACAGACATACAGAGGCCCAGTTTTGAAGCTTGTTGATTAGTACTGAGGGTATACTGGTGTTGAGTACAGCTGTAATCAATTAACAGCAGCCTGATAAAAGTATTGCGTTGTTCAGGTGCTGCAAAGCCAAGTAAAGAACCAATGAGATTGTGCCTACTGTAGACCTGTTGTGACAGTAAGCAAAATTGCAGTGGATCCAGTTCCCTTGCCTTGACCAACCTTTCAAAGTACTTCATTACAGTAGACGTGAGTGATTTTTACTGGTTGATAGTTATTGAGGCAGCTCACTTTGTTCTTCTTGGGTTCCGGTATGATTGATGCCCTTCTGAAGCAGGTAAGAACCTTCGACTGCAGCAGTGAGAGGTAAGCACAGGTTTTCGGTAACTTGCCAGGTACACCATCGGGGCCTGACACCTTGTCAAGGGTTAACTCTCTTGAAGGATGTTCTGATGTCGGTCTCTGAGACAGAGGTCACAGGGTCGCCAGGTGCTGTGGGGATTTGCACAGGTGTAGCTTTATTCTCCGTTCCAAAGCACGCATTTACATGTTTCTGTGCATTTTTTTGATACTATTAAGTGATTGGTGATCCATGATTCATGGCTTTTAGCTTTTTTTGTGTTTGTTTCTTTTTTGATTGTGAAATTGGATTGGCATAGATATAACATTAATACCTTAGATTGATTCATCTATATGCTTTAATTGTAACAGCTGAGATGTTGCAGCCAAAATATATTCTTTCTGAAGATGTTATTTAAACCATGTATTTTGTGATTTTTCTGTTGGAATTTTCTTAATCTGCTACTTATTATGTTTCAGATACCTATAGCTTTGTGCTTTTCTTTTGTCTCAGCATATATAGGTAGAAATGTGATCCTAACCAGTGGATGTATTATTGGAGCCTGCTGTCATGTAAATTCCTGTGAAGTTATTCCAGAAAACACAGTTATCTATGGAGTAGATTGTATGCGAAGAGTACAGTCAGAACGCCCACAGGTAAGAACTTGACAGTGTAAGTTAATACAATTTCAAATACTTTTTCCTTGAAGGTACTTACAGAATAACAATCTATTGGAAAGTGTTGTAGTCTGTAAGTTTTATAAAACTCTGAGTTAGGAGTATTATATTCAATTCTGGCCACGCCATTATAGAAAGGCTATGGAGAGAGAGTGTAGCAAAAGGTAAAGATAGATTTGTTACAGGTACATCAAAGCGTACAGTGAAATGCAACATTTACGTCAACAACCAATACAGTCTGAGGAGGGGCTGCAGCAGTGTGCGTGCCCTCTACTTACTAAGTCCTTACTAACCTGTTTATCTTTGGAATGTGGGAGGAACCTGGAGCCACTTGGAGGAAACCCATGTGGTCATGGAGAAAAGGTGCAATCTGCTTACGGACAGCAGCCGGCCTCGATCGCTGTTGCGCTAAAACGTAATGCTAGCTGCTATGCTATTGTGCTGCCTGAACTGTAGGGTTATGTGCCATAAGGAGAATTTGGACAAACAAGGGTTGTTTTCTCTGGAGCAAGAAAGACTGGTTGCAGACCTGGTAGAAAATAGAAAACTTTATAAAATTCTGAGAGGCATGTATAGATTAGGCAACCAGAGCCTTCTTTACAGTATTGCAATGTCTAATACTAGAGGGTATGCCTTTAAGGTGAGAGGGGCAAGTTTTTTTTACACAAACCGTGTCTGATGTGCTGTGACGGGTGGTGGTGGAAGCAGATAGAGATGTTTAAGATCT
The DNA here is from genome assembly GCF_963921235.1 of Mobula hypostoma. Lineage (NCBI taxonomy): Eukaryota > Metazoa > Chordata > Chondrichthyes > Myliobatiformes > Myliobatidae > Mobula > Mobula hypostoma. The sequence continues at coordinate 128,293,347 of NC_086100.1, forward strand.
CTTAAATAGACATTTGAGTATACAGAAAATGATGGGAAGTGGACTATGTATAGGCAGAAGAGATTAGGTTTATCTCTCTGAGTAGTTGTACATCTGAGAGTTAAGATTTTCAAAGTAAGTGATTTTCAAAACAGGTTTGTTCAGAGATGCTGCCTGACCTGAACTTTCACTTCAACCATCTTAAAAAAAATGACTAATCATATCCTGTAACAGTATATGATTATTTTTCTTTTGAAATGTAATTTGGTTGTTGGCTGTTTCATATCCAGAAACTTAAAGCTTTGTTATCCCAAGTGTGAATGTTTAATTAGTGTGTAACCTTTTTATTTATAGCCACAAACTCTGCAGCTTGATTTCCTGATGAAGATCTTGCCTAATTATCATCACCTGAAGAAAACAGTGAAAGGATGTTCCACTCCAATAAAAAGCTGAAGAGGACCAGAATCTGAGTTCTGCAGAGGAGCTAATTTATTTTGTTATGAGCTTGGTATCTGAAAAACAGCAGCCATGCTGAAGTAGGAGAAACAATTGCATGTAGAACTTTATCCTGTAGTATGTAATGTGTCCTTCATGATTAAATGAAAATATAATTTGTTATAACAATTGTTAATTTGTTTCAGTTAACTTGGTCAGTTCTTGTTTTCACTATTTAGTTAATCCCATTCTTTTAAAGAAATTATGTAAATATTACAGCAATCTTAATGTGGACAAAAAACGAACTTTAAAGACAAAGGACAGTACAAAACTTGTTGGTCTTCAGTTTATTTTGCATAAAATGAATAGTTCTCCTCCCCCTTCCATATTATTATATACTTATGAAGAAGCTGAAACTAAAAATGCCGCAGTTCAGTATAGTAGATTACCATGGTAATGAAGCGATCTGTGAGATGCCACTATAGCTTGGTGTTCCAGACTTTGGAGTTCAATTCTATAAGGAATTTGTACGTTCTCCTCGTGGGTTTCCTCCGGTTGCTCTGCAGTCCAAAGGTGTACCAATTAGTAATTTAATTGGTCGTTGTAAATTGTCCTGTGCTTAGACCCATTGGGCCAGAAGGGCCTGTCTCATGCTGTATCTCCAAATAAAATAAAACAGATAAAATATTTAATATTAGCTACTTGATTCCATTTTCAACAATTATCAACTTTTATTGATTTTGGTGTAAATTTGATTAAGTAAAAAATACTTATCCAAAACTTAAATTACCAACACTGATTGTGAGGAAAGTAGTTATAATGTATGATTTACCTACTTTACAATAATAAATGGAATTTTAAAGTATTTTATTGAACATCCTGAGATCATGACAAGCCTAACAGGTGTGCAATTTATTACTGAAAGTACTTAGATATTGATTGTCATACCAGTAGGTATATTTTGACGGCAGTCATAACTTAAAGACTTTCTTCTTTGTGGTTGAAATTTCTGTGTGGTTTAACAATTAACTGCATGGTTTTGTTTTACTGTAGTTACTTTATAAGCTTCCATAATGAGCGAGTTTGGCAGCAGCACACTGATAGGACCATAAGACACAGGATCAGAATTAGTCCATTCATCCAATGGGGTCTGCTTCACCATTTCATCATGACTAATTTATTATCCCTCTCGACCCCATTCTCCTGCCTTCTCCCTATAGCCTTCGACACCCTTACGAATCAGGAACCTATCAACCTCCACTTCAAATATACCCAAAGGCAGCCTCCACAGGCAATGAATTCCACAGATTCATCACCCTCTGGCTAAAGAAATTCCTCCTAATCTCTGTCCTAAAGGGACATCCCTCTATTCTGAAACTGTGCCTTGGACTCCACCCCCCCCCACCCCCACAATAGGAAACATCCACTCTATCTAGGTGTTTCAATATTCAATACATTTTAATTCCAATGAGTACTGGCTCAGAGCCATCAAACGCTTCCCATGCGTTAACCCTTTTATTTGTTTTCAAATGTTTTTATTGTGAAGCAACATCAGTTTAACCAGAACCAACAATGTCCTAAAGTACAATGCTTCTGTTTTCTTTCCTATAACAACATAATGAAAGTCAAATGAATGTATGTATAGTAAACAAGCAAAAAGCAAAGGAAACTGTACCACCCCGTCTCCTTTCCCCTTCCCTGTTCTACCCTCCCCTCACCCCTCCCGTATGTGCTGTCCAGGTCCTACCGCCCCCCACACTTCGTTCAGCTGTCAATCTCTTCTAAATACAACAGTAATGGTTACCAGATTTTTTCAAATTCCTTGAGTCTCTCCTTGATAACGTATCTTATCCTCTCTAGATGCAGAGTATCCATTAATGCAGCCAGCCATTGTCTGAGTGATGGAGTTTCCTCTTTTTTCCAGAACATCAGTATGAGTTTCTTTCCATTAAGTATGCCGTAGGTCAGGAGTTGTTGCTGGGTAGCTTCGAATTTATTTGACCTCGCAGAAGTTCCAAAAATTATTAAAATGGAGTCTGGTATTATCGGAACCTTCAGTACCTTCGATAGGACCTCAAATATTTGCTTCCAATGCTCTTGTATCCTGGCACATAAAGCATAACCGAGGCCCCAAATCCTCGGCTTTGCCTGTTGCGGGGGCCGGGGTTGGGGTCGAAGCACTCGGCAGAGATGGTGTTCGGTGCTCGGTGTCGGAGAGCTGGTCTGAGGCTCGGAGTTTTCAGACGGACTCGGAGTCGGACTGTGGTCGGATGCTTCCAGTATTTTGCATCAGCAAGTTGGCGCTGGAGGTTCACCGTCTGCGTGAGATGATGGGACTTTCGAGAGACTTTGAGACTTTTACCATGCCATGGTCTGTTCTTATCAAATTATGGTATTGCTTTACACTGTTGTAACTATATGTTATAATTATGTGGTTTTTGTCAGTTTTTAAGTCGGTTTGTCATGTGTTTCTGTGATATCATTCTGGAAAAACATTGTATCATTTCTTAATGCATGCATTACTAAATGACAATAAAAGAGGACTGCGTGTCCTTATAATCTAATCTAACTATGTAACAAATTTGCCTCCGAGGATTTGCATTTCACACACACTGGGGACACCCCTGGGAATATTTTATGAATCCTTACTTTTGAGTAATGTAGTCTATGTAGGATTTTAAATTATATTAAACAATGCCTGGCATTGATGGACCAGGAGTTAACATACTCCAAAGCCTCATTCCATATAACCTCCTCTATCTCTTTACTCAGCTCCTTTTCCCACTCTTCTTCAATATTATCCATTGTTGTATGGCATCATACAGATAGGCGATGATGTGTTCTGTCCCTAAACATGATCTTAAATTATTTTCCAAACGTTAACCCTTTTATTCCTGGGCTCATTCTCATGAACCTCCTCTGGTCCCTATCCAATGCCAGCAGATCTTTTCACACTTAAGGGGCCCAAAACTACTCATGATACCAATGCCTTAAAAAGTCTCAGCATTACATACTCTAGTCCTCTTGAAATGAGTGTTGATTTTGTATTTTTCTTCCTTACCACTAACTCAAACTGCAAGCTAACCTTTGGGGAATCCTGCATGAGGATTCCCAAGTCCCCTTGCACCTTCGATTTCTGAATTTTCTCCCTGTTTAAAGAGTAGTGTAAGCCTATATTCCTTCTACCAAAGTGCATGACCATAAACTTTGTTTCACAATATTCTATCCACCACTTCTTTGTCCATTCTCCTAATCTGTCCAAGTCCTTCTGCAGACTTCCTGCTTCCTCAACACTACCTGTCTCTTCAGCTACCTTTGTATTATCTGCAAACTTAGCCACAAAACCATAAATTCCATCATCCAAGAAGTCATCTGTCTGACATAGTGGTGTCAAGAAAACAACCTCAATGTTGCAAAAACAAAGCTGGTTGTGGATTACAGGAGCAATGGAGACGGGCTAACCCCTATTGACATCAATGGATCCGGGGTTGAGAGAGTAAACAGCTTTAAGTTCTTCGGCATCCACACCACTGACAACCTCGCGTGGTCTGTACACACCAGCTGTGTGGTGAAAAAGGCACAACAGCGCCTCTTCCACCTCAGACGGTTGAGGAAGTTTGGTATGGGCCCCCAAATCCTAAGGACTTTCTACAGAGGTACAATTGAGAGCATCCTGACTGGCTGCATCACTGCCTGGTATTGGAACTGTACCTCCCTTAATCGCAGGACTCTGCAGAGAGTGGTGTGGACAGCCCAGCGCATCTGTAGTTGTGAACTTCCCATGATTTTGGACATTTACAAGGACGTGTGTAAAAAGGGCCTGTAGGATCATTGGGGGGCCCAAGACATCCCAACCACAATCGATACCAGCTGCTACCATCTGGGAGATGGTACCGCAACATAAAAGCCAGGACCAACAGGCTCCGGGACACCTTCTTCCACCAGGCCATCAGTCTGATAAACTCACGCTGATTTGAGTGTATTCTATGTTACATTGACTGTTCTATTTATTATAAATTACTATGATTGCACATTGCGCATTTAGACAGAGACGTAAAGATTTTTACTCATGTATGTGAAGGATGCAAGAAATATCGTCAATTCAATTCAAATCATTGACGTAACATGAAAAGAAGCAGTCCCAACACTACCCCTGTGGCACTAGTCACTGGCAGCCAACCACAACGGCCCCCTGTATTCCCACTCTTTGTTATCTACTAGATCTCAGGTCCAGTCTCTTAGAGGGCACCTACCAATACCTCGCCCTGACCGCTGAAAGGTCTTGAGCATCAGATAGGAGAAAGAAAGAATTGTATAATCATGCTAAGGGGAAGGGGATTTTAGTTGAGCCATTTCTCTTCTGCAGTCCAGGAAAGATTGAATAATGATGGTGGACCAAGAGTTTTGAAGAGATGGGGGTAACTAGCTGAACCTCTAGTCTCCTACTGGTAATTATTTTGATTGCCAGCACGCCCTTCTCCAGACAACTTAACCTGCAGGTGTATCTAGACAGAAGCATTGTGTGCTGCTATCTGCAGAAAAAGTAAGAATGTTGGCTAAGTTTGTGGTGTATTGTTGGTATGATTTGATGGAGATGGTGAAGGTACAGATGCTGAAGATTCAAAATAAAAATAAAAAATGCTGGAAAATCTTAGCAAGTCAAGCACCATCTATGGAAAGGGAAATAGTAAGCATTTCAGGTCCAGAACCCTTCAACAGAACAGGGGAAGAGAAAAAAAATTCATTTTCAGCAATAGAGAACGGCAATGTTCCTGGACTTGCCCAGTAGGTCAAAAAAAGAAAAAAAACTCAGCCAATGTGGTATGAAAATGGAAAATGTTGCAAAGTCTCAGTAGGACTGGTAGCCTTTGTGTTAACATTTCTAATGAGGGACCCTTCACAGCTCAGAGAAAGAATCAAGAGGCTAGTGTTGTGTATTTAATACTTATGTAATCTTGTTTGTGTGTGTGTATGTTTACAAGTATATAGATAAGCATTCCTGTTCATTTAAATAATTCATTGAGTTGTATGTATAAATAAGTGAATTGCATATATCATGTGATACGTATGCGCCTCGCTTAAAGTAAACCCGAAGTTAGACTCTCATGTCTTCCTTTAAATTAGTTTAATGTTTTGAAGTTACAAAACATAACACTGGTGACAAGCTATTTTTAAAACCAACCCGATCTGTTGAAGTGCAGCAAGATGTTCAAACTAAAAATTATGCAGCCCAACATATGCTGAGATAGTCCAGTTAATAATAAAAGCAGCCCAGCACGTGTTCTTTGGAAGGGAAGACACAATTGAGTTTTTTTTTAGCGTAAGAAAACTGAAGAATTCATGGGTTCATAAAGATTGAGTACCAGATGATAATAGTTATAAAAAAAAACAGAAATGGCTGGCTACATCAGAAAGATTGACACATCTGATTATATAACAGATAACTGGATTTTATATACTGAGCAAATTGAACAGTATTTTGAACCAAAATCGGCCTTGCTGATATTGTCAAGAGGAATGCAGGAACACTTACAACTGAAACTATTGTTGATTGCAGAATGTTTCAGGTTTCATAAGCAGAAGCAAAAAGAAGTACAATGTCAATGTATGTGGCTGAATTGAAGAGATTGCGCAATGTGTTTAATGATGCACTGAGAAATTGTTTAGTTTGTGGAATCAAAGAAAGCATTCAAAAATGGCTCCTATCTGAAGCACAACTTGCATTTAAAAGAGCAGTTGACATTGCTGTTTCAGTGGAAAGCACAGACACAGATGTGATTGAGTTTCAGTCAGGAATGAAAGTGAGTGTGAACAAAATGCAAAGTCTAAACAGAAATCGGCCTGGTTGAACAAATTGTGTTATGGTTGTGGTAGAGGCTCACATTCCCCAGATCAATGCAGATTTAACATTGAAACTTGCAGAAAATGCAACAATGAGGAAATCTGCAGATGCCGGAATTTCAAGCAACACACATAAAAATTGCTGGTGAACGCAGCGGCCAGGCAGCATCTACAGGAAGAGGTACAGTCGACGTTTCGGGCTGGGACCCTTCATCAGGACTAACTGAAAGAAGAGATAGTAAGAGATTTGAAAGGGGGAGGGGGAGATCTGAAATAATAGGAGAAGACAGGAGGGGAAGAGATGGAGCCGAGAGCTGGACAGGTGATTGGCAAAGGGGATATGAGAGGATCGTGGGACAGGAGGCCTAGGGAGAAAGAAAGGAGGAGGGGTATAGGGAGAGGGACAGAGGGAGACCCGACACAGGCTGGGAGACCATTTCGCTGAACACCTATGCTCTGTCTGCCAGAGAAAGCAGGATCTCCCAGTGGCCACGCATTTTAATTTCACGTCCCATTCCCATTCTGATATGTCTATCCACAGCCTCTTCTACTGTCAAGATAAAGCCACACTCAGGTTGGAGGAACAGCAACTTATATTCCATCTGGGTAGCCTCCAACCTGATGGCATGAACATTGACTTCTCTAACTTCTGTTAATGCCCCACCTCCCCCTCGTACCCCATCCATTATTTATTTATTTATTTATTTATTATTGTTGTTAATTTTTTTCTCTCTCCTTTTTCTCCCTCTGTCCCTCTCACTATACTCTTTGCCCATCCTCTGGGCTCCCCCCGCTTTCTTTCTCCCTAGGCCTCCTGTCCCATGATCCTCTCATATCCCTTTTGCCAATCACCTGTCCAGCTCTTGGCTCCATCCCTCCCCCTCCTGTCTTCTCCTATCATTTTGGATCTCCCCATCCCCCTCTCAAATCTCTTACTATCACTTCTTTCAGTTAGTCCTGATGAAGGGTCTTGGCCCGAAACGTCGACTGTACCTCTTCCTATAGATGCTGCCTGGCCTGCTGCGTTCACCAGCAACTTTTATGTGTGTTGCTAGAAAATGCAACAAAGCAGGATACATACAAAGATCATGTCAGGCAGACAAAAATAAATGGACTACATAGGAAAAAAAGAGATTAAAAAGTCAAGTTGAAGTTTCCAAAAGAGCATGCTGTTGATGAAAAATCTGACAAAAATGCCATAGTACTATGTAGCCTTGAGATTTACAATGTGAAAACTAATTAATTAAAATTAATGCAAAACCCTTCTGGTTCCTTATACCATCTGTGATAAAATAGCCAGTGAGCTACATCACATGCAAACTGAAGGAATTCTTTCCAAGATTGGGTGGAACCCATGGGCAACACCAGTGGCTCCAGTAGCCAGGAAGAATGGGTCTGTCAGGATCCGGTGATTTTTAGGTCACAATCAACCCAGTACTAAAAGCAGATGAATATACTCTGCCAAGGGTAGAGGGTATCTTGACAAAACTTTCCAGTGCAAAACACTTCAGCAAAGTGAACTTAGAGAAGGCCTACTTGCATATGGAGATGGAAGAAGATTCCAAAATGTTTCTCAGCATAAATGCAAAGGGCTTTATCATTATAATAGGGTTACTTTTGGAGTAGCATCTTTAGATAAAGCTTCGAGCCAAAGCTTTCATTTTTTTACCAGCACGGAGATGAACTTGCCCTCGACGGAGGTTGCCTTATGTAGGGATTGAGAGTTTAATTGCTATCCAAGCTGAGATCTGAAATGTTGGAAGAGCTACATGCAGGTTAGCTAGGCCTGGTTAAAATGGAAGTGCTGGGTCTTAGCTTTGTCTGGTGGCCTGGGATAGATCAGCAGATCAAGCAGCCTGCCATGCACTGTATGGGATGCCAACAGGTCCAGAAGTTGCTTCTCCATCCATGGGAATGGCCTACATTGCCCTGGCAGAGGATTCATGAGGAATTTGCTGGACATAAATTTCTTGGTTGTAGTGGATACAGCTACAAAGTGGCCAGAAGTGTTGCCAATAGCCTCCACTACAGCCTCGTACACTGCTGATGTATTGAGAAGACTCTTCACAAGGACTGGTGTTCCGGAAACTTAGTGAGTAGGAATGGACCACACTTTGTTGTGAACATGAATGGAATAAGATACATTACATTTGCACCACACTACCCAGCTACAAACGGCTTGGTGGAGAGGTTTGTACAGAGTCTAAAAAACACACTGCGAGCAACGTCAGCAGAACACACCACACTGACATTGAGCCAGAAGCTCGCCAATTTCCTCCTTATATATATAATGCAACACACTCCACAACCACCAACCCACCAGCTACGCAGTTCCTGGGTCACATTCACGCTTGGATCTCCGCAAACCCAATCTCAGAAGGAGGATGCGGGACAAGCTGAGACAAATTGAAGGCTCCTCAAACAGGGTGGTTTGGTGTCTCACTCCCGGACAAGCAGTCCTGGCGAGCGACTACAGAGGTGATCAGAAGTGGGTACAGAAAGTTTAAGAACAGAACTGGACCGCTCTCCTACACGGTGGAGATTGCATCTGATGTCATCTGGACGCGACACTTCGATCAGTTGAGGGGAGCAGAGTCAATTGTTAGAGAAGAAAGTTGGCTACCACTATCAGTATCAGAATCAGGTTTAATATCACCGGCATGTGACGTGAAATTTGTTAACCCTGCAGTAGAAGTACAATGCAATACATGATAATATAGGAAAAACACTGTGAATTACGCTAAGTATATATATATGTGTGTATCAAATGGTTAAATAAGCAGTGTAAAAACAAAAATAGAAAAGTAGTGAGGCAATGTTCATGGGTTCAATGTCCATTTAGAAATCAGCTGGCAGAGGGGAAGAAGCAGTTCCTGAATTGCTGAGTGTGTGCCTTCAGGTTTCTGTACCTCCTTCTTGATGGTAACAGTGAGAAAAGGGCATGTTCTGGGTGGTGAGGGTCCTTAATGGCGGATGCCACCTTTTTGAGTCACTGCTCCTTGAAGATGTCTTGGGTACTACAGAGGCTCGTACTAATGATGGAGCTGACTAATTTTACTACTCTGCAGCTTACTTCAATCCTGTGCAGAAGCAACCCCCCCCCCCCCAATGCAGCACAATGATGCAGCCAGTCAGAATGTTCTCCATGGTACATCTGTAGACATTTTCAGAACCAGAGATTGTTTTACAGCCACAAGTCTCATCTGCCAAACAGAGTGATCCCTCTTGTCAGGAAAGACATTCACTCACAAGAGTAAAAAATCCCCCAGAGCGATTAAATCTTTAGGCCTGAATGGGATAGTTTAAAATTGACTATGCCGTGGATGTCTGTATGTAGTAGTTGAGATGCACTCTCTATTCAGTTGGAGTTTACAGCCAAGCAGGCAGGACTGTTGTGTATTTAATTCTTAAGTATTTGAGTTATATATACACACATTGGTCTATTAAGCATTCGTGTTCAGTTAAATACTTCATTACATATTATAAGCATAAATACATGAACTGCATACATCATCACACTACCACATGATAATTGTGCGCCTCGCTTAAAGCGAACATGAAGTTAGACTCAAATTTCAGACTCCCATGTTTTCCTTTGAAGTAGTTTAATGTTTTGAAGTAACAAAACGCAAAGGAAGAGGAAGAAATGGGTTTTTTTTTGATCTATGAATTCATGTGACAGGTAGGATGTGACTAACCTAAGATGTATGTGATTGGTTGCTACTGTGGTAATGGCCTACTGGGGAATGGTAGCAAGCCAGACTGCACAGAGGACAAACAAGAAGGATGGCAGACAAAATGGGTTCTTTTATAAACAGGAGGATTTGGAGAGTACAATATTGTGAAGTGCTCAGATAGAAGATATGTTGTTTCTCAAGCTTGTTCTAGGTCTTGTAATAATGCAGGAGGCCACAGATTCAGAATGGGATGGTGAATTAAAGTGGCGAGCAATATGGAGCTTAGGGTTCTTACTGCAGACTGAACATACCGTAGAAGCTCCAGAAAATAAATGGCAAATCCATAACACGAGGAAATCTACAGATGCTGGAATTTCTCTTACTAACTCTTCTTTCAGTTAGTCCTGACGAAGGGTCTCGGCCCGAAATGTCAACTGCACCTCTTCCTATAGATGCTGCCTGGCCTGCTGCGTTCACCAGCAACTTTTATGTGTGTTGGCAAATCCATGTTTGCTTTCTCCATTCTGAGAGGAGGCCACATTGTGAACACCGAATGAAGTACACCAAATTGGAGGAATACAAGTGAAATGCTGTTGTATCTAGGAAGACTGGTTAGGTCTCTGTCACAACATGCTGCACTCTCAGTCTGTTTAAATAATGATTTTATTTCCATCATTTTGAAATGGAAAACCTCACTTTGCATCATTATACTCTCAGACATGTTGTTGCCCATTCATATAACCTATCTATATCCCTTCACAGATTCACTTTGTTTCCTACTCATAACTTGCTAACTAACCCAGCTGTCTTCGTATTATCAGCAAATCTGGCTACAGCATACTCAGTCTCTACATCCAAGCCATTGTAGAAAATTGCAATTAATTGAGACCCCAGCACTAATTTCTATGGCAAATCACTAATTAGCAATTCATTGAGGAACCTATTTGTCCCAAATTTTTCTGCCAGTACATCACCCCCAACTCCAAGAGCTCTTATCTTGTGCAGGGGAATCTTTCACATGACACCTGGTGAGATCACACTTGGAATATTGTGAGCAGTTCTGGTCACCACACTATAGAAAGGATATTGTAGTGCAGAAGAGATTCACTAGGACGTTACCTGGAATGGAGGCCTTTAGTTACAAGGTAGATGGGATTGTTTTCACTGAAGTGCAGGAGGCTGAGGGTGACCTTAGAGAGGTTTATAAACCCCAGAGAGGTAAGGATTGGATAGGTAATCCATTTTTTCCATAGATATAGGAGTCCAAGACTGCAGGACACAAGTTTAATATAAGGGGAAACACTAAAAGGAGATCTGAGGGGCAAATTTTTCACACACCAGGTGATTGTTGTATAGAACAAGCTGCCAGAGGTGGTAGTAGTGGTAGATACAATCACAATGCTTAAAAAGCATTTGGACAGATGCATGGATCGAAATTGAGGGATATGAACCAAATGATGGAAAACAATAATTAGCCATCTTGGGCAGCATGGACTTCATGGCGAAGGGCCCGTTTCTATGCTGTATGACTCTGACTATGTCAACGTTCGATATTGGATTAGCAAGTGAAGAACTCCAAGAGCCCATGACCGATACAGAACAGCTCTGTTCTCACAGCTTGTGAACAATGGAGGGAGATTTTCTAACTTCTTAACCGAGAGGGGGAGCTGCTCCGGTCCTCCCAATGCCTTTAACTGAGAGGGGAGCTGTTACGGTCCTCCCAATGCCCTTAACCGAGAGGGGGAGCTGTTACGGTCCTCCCAATACCCTTAACCGAGAGGGGGAGCTGTTACGGTCCTCCCAATGCCCTTAACCGAGAGGGGGAGCTGCTCCGGTCCTCCCAATGCCCTTAACCGAGAGGGGGAGCTGTTACGGTCCTCCGAGCGCTCGTAACCGAGACGAGGGGTTGCTCTGTACCTCCCATTGCTGGTGACGGTAGGAGGAGCGACGCCGGGGAGCCGGAAGTGCAATAATTTGAGGCGACAGGGAGAGCGGAGTCGGATTGGTAGAGAGCCCCGGTGATCAGGGGGTTGCCGCGGAGACCGGTTCCCGGATTATTAGCGGCCGTGGGCTGGAGTTCAGGTACCGTTTGCGAGTCTCTGACACCTCGGGCTGGGTTTCCTCGGCCGCCGGGTGTATCGGGCTGGGTTTCCTCGGCCGCCGGGTGTATCGGGCTGGGTTTCCTCAGCCGCCCGGTGTTCACGTCGACTCCGGTTCCCGGAACGGACCGTGAGTGAGATGACCGCAGGCCCACGCACTGGCCGGTGGTCGTGTCGCTCGGCCAACGTTATATTGGCCCTGGCAGTATTTAAAAATTCTTATTTCATTCATATGGTATTGAATAGGTGAGCAGCAAAAACGGTAAACTTTTAGAGGAAGTCGGGACCATGCTGGACATGAACGCGGATAGACTGCAGGTGATAGGTGGGGGGACGATTAATATGGCATAATCTGGAAACCCTCTTCCCACGGTTAGTCGGGGAAGAAACCTGAGGAAAGAATGCAGGCAACTTCACCAACTCCTTTACCAACCTCACTAGCTTGTGTGTCATTCTGTTTTCACGGCAATTAGATGTTAGTGAGCAACCAAAGAAAAAGCAATAACTGCTTAAAAATTATGAACTTCCTCATATTAAGCCATTAGTTGAAATCCATGTAAGAGAAGAATTAACCTTGCTTCTGTTTTATCACTTCAGGTTCTTTTCTGGTGTATATTTTATTCGCTGTTATAGGTGGCTGTGGAGGCCAGGTCACTGAGTATATTTAAGGCAGAGGTTGGTAGGTTCTTAATTAATCAGGGCATGAAGAGATACGGCGAGAAGCCAGGAGATTGAAGCTGAGAGGGAAAAATGGATCAGCCATGACGAAATGATGAAGCGGACTTGATGGGCCAACTGTTCTAATTCTGCTCCTACATCTTATGGTCTTATTGAAACAATTATTTAGAAATGTAAAGTGTAGAACCACAAAAGTAAATTTGGGCCTTCTGGCTGTTCTTTTTTTTTATTTACAAATTCTTGCTCTTTTGTACAAGTTTAAAATACCTTACCTTCATCAACTCTGTAAGATTGAATAGGTACAACCTACCATGCACAAAGCCATGCTGACTATATCTAATCTATCACTGTCCATCCAAATAATATCCGGTCACTTAGAATCCCTTCCAATAACTTGCCCGCAACTGATGTAGGGCTCACTGGCCTATAATTTCCTGGCTTATTCTTGGAGCTTTTCTTAAATAATGAACAGCAGTTCTCCGGCACCTTTGCCAGTGGCTAAGGATGTTTTAAATATCTCTGCTAGGGCCCCTCCACTTTCTGCACTAGTCTCCCACAAGATCTGAGAGAATACCTTGTCAGGCCCTGGTGATGTATCCACGATAATTTGCCTCAGGACAACAATCACCTTCTCCTCTATAATCTGTATAGGTTCCTTGACTTTGGTGTTTTGCCTCATTTCTTTGGACACCGTGTCAATCTCCTGAGTAAATACAGATGCAAAAAAAAAATCCATTTAAGATCTCCAAACTCTTCTGGCTACATGCATAAATAACTACTCTGATCTATCATGCATCCATTGAAGCCCTTGGGATTCTCTTTGTCTGCTAAAGCAATCTTATGCATTCTTTTAGCTTTCCCGATTTTTCTTCTTGCATTTCTTATACTCAAGTACCCAATTTGTCCCTTTCTGCTTATAACTGTTAAGCACTTCTTTTTTCTCACCCAGGGCCTCAATATTTCTCAAAAACCAAGGTTCCTTAAACCTGTTAGCCTTGCCTTTTATTCTAACAGGAGCATAACAAAATCTATACAATCAAGATTTCACTTTTGAAGGTTTTCCACTTACCGAGCACCTTTGTTAGAGAACAACCTGTCCCAATCCCCAATCCACACTTGTAGAGAGATCGCAGACACATGTAAGAAACCTAAGGTTGTGATAGTAAGTAATTTTAACTTTCCACATATTGACTGGGAAAAGGCTAGATGGGATAGAGTTTGTTAAATGTGTTTAGGAAAAGTTCTCTTAATCAATATATAGAGCTCCTAACTAGAGAATACTGGGAATGAGATAGGGCAGGTGACAGTGTTTGCATCTAGTGATTATAATGCCATTAGATTCAAAATAGTTATGGAAGTGGTTAGCTCTGATCCTCGGGATGAGATTCTAAATTGGAGAAAGGCAATGTTAGAACTTGTTTATTATTCCTGATCTAAGGAGGAATTAAAAATCAACTACCTTGGACAAGGCGTCACCTGAGTCAATTTGGAAGGATTGGAGATATCCTTTACAGAAGGATGTTAGATTTTTCAATGCTTGGAAGTGGCTCAGAGATGAACATTTTTAGGCCATTTGGCTCATCGTGTTTGCTTCACCATTATATCATGGCTAATTTATTATCCCTCTCAAGCCCATAATATTGCCTACTCCTTGTAACCTTTGAAGCCCTGATTAATCAAGAACCTATCAACCTCCGCCTAAAATATACCCAATGGCTCTGCCTGCACAGCTGTTTGTGGCAACGAATCCCACAGATTGGCCACCCTCTGGCTAAAGAAACTTTTCCTCATCTCTGTTCTAAATAGGCATCCCTCAATTCTGAGGCTGTGCCCTCTGGTCCTAGACTCCTCCCACTACAGGAATCATCCTCTCCACATCCACACTATCTAGCCCTTTCAATATTCAATAGGTTTCAGTGAGATTCCTCCTCCCCACCTCATTCTTTTAAACTCCAATGAGAGCACAAAGCCATAAGATGTAGGAACAGAATTAAGCCAGTTGGGCCATCGAGTCTGCTCTGCCATTTCATCATGGCTGATCCAGTTTTCCTCTGGGCCCCAATCTCCTGACTTCTCCACATACCCCATCATGCCCTCACCAATGAAGAACCTTTGCCTTAAATGTACATAAGCAGTTGTGAAAGCAAGGTCTTTGTGGCAAAGAATTCCACAGATTCACCACCCTCTGGCTAAAGAAATTCCTCTTCATTTCCATTCTAAAAGCCCTCTTCTCCCCCCCCCGCCATTTTGAGACTCTGTCCTCTGGTCTTGGACACTCCTGACATAGGAAACATCTTCACATCCACTCTATCAAAGCCTCTTACTATCTCTTCTTTCAGTTAGTCCTGACGAAGGGTCTCTGCCCAAAATCTCTTCCTGCAGATGCTGCCTGGCCTGCTGCGTTCACCAGCATTTTGTGTGTGTTGCTTGAATTTCCAGCATCTGCAGATTTCCTCATATTTGCCTTCCACTATTTGATAGGTTTCAATGAGGTCACCCCTCATTCTTCTGAATTCTAGTGAATACAGGCCCAGAGCCATCAAACGTTCCTCATTTGACAAGCCATTCAATCCTGGAATCATTTTTATGAACCTCCTTTGAACCCTCTCCAACTTAAGCACATCCTTTCTAAGATAAGGGGCCCAAAGCTGTTCATAATACTCCAAGAGTGGCCCTGGCGCTCCCGGTGCGGCCTCCTCTACATCGGTGAAACCCGACACAGATTGGGGGACCGCTTCGTCGAGCACCTCCACTCCGTCCGCCACAACAGACAGGATCTCCCAGTAGCCACCCACTTCAACTCTGCTTCCCATTCCCATTCAGATATGTCCATACATGGCCTCCTCTACTGCCATGATGAGGCTAAACTCAGGTTGGAGGAGCAACACTTCATATACCATCTAGGTAGTCTCCAGCCCCTTGGTATGAACATAGAATTCTCCAACTTCTGGTAATTCCTTCCCCCTCCCCCTTCCCCTTCCTTCCTCTATCCCTATTTCACTCTGCCCCCTCCTCCAGCTGCCTATCACCTCCCTCATGGTTCCGCCTCATTCTACTACCCATTGTGTTTTCCTCTATTCCTTCTTCACCTTTTCTGCCTGTCATCTCCCTGCCTCCCTTCCCCCACCCCTTTATCTTTCCCCTTACTGGTTTTTCACCTGGCACCTACCAGCCTTCTCCTTCCCACCTTCCCCCCACCGTCTTTATAGGGCCTCTGCCCCTTCCCTCTTCAGTCCTGACGAAGGGTTCCAGCCCGAAATGTTGACTGATCGTTTCCACGGATGCTGCGCGACCTGCTGAGTTCCTCCAGTGTGTTGTGAGTGTTGCTTTGACCCCAGCATCTGCAGAGTATTTTGTGTTTGGCCTCACCAGTGCTTTAAGTCTCAACATTACATCCTTACTTTTGTATTCTATTCCTCTTGAAATGAATGCCAACATCACATTTGCCTTCCTCACCACAGACCCATAGCCATTAACAGCTCCTCATACGTTTTATTCCTG
This sequence comes from Mobula hypostoma, assembly GCF_963921235.1. Lineage (NCBI taxonomy): Eukaryota > Metazoa > Chordata > Chondrichthyes > Myliobatiformes > Myliobatidae > Mobula > Mobula hypostoma. The sequence continues at coordinate 128,309,557 of NC_086100.1, forward strand.
GGATCATTCTCGTGAACCTCCTCTGGATCCTCTCCAGTGCCAGCAAATCTTTTATTAGATAAAGGGCACAAAAACTGTTCACAATACTCCACATGCAGTCTGACCAAATTCCGATAAAGCAGCGGTCCCCAACCACCAGGCCGCGGACCGGTACCGGGCCGAAAAAGCCTGTGTTACCAGGCTGCGAGGAAACGATATTTTTTGGCGATATGACTCCGCTGCACCTTTCCTCATTCCTTGTCACGGCCACTGTTGAGCTTGAACGCATGCGAGGTGATTGCCCGTGCGTCATCCATGTCAGCACGGGAAGGAGATCAACTCCTAGAGCCTGCAAATGACGGCGGGCTGAAAAGTACGTTTGACATAACATCTCTGCCGGCATTCTGGATCAAAGTCAAGGCTAAATATCCTGAGATAACCACGAAAGCACTGAAAACGTTGCTTCCATTTCCAACATATCTCTGCAATGAATGCAACGAAAACTAAACTGCGGAACAGACTCGACATAAGGAACCCCCTTCGAGTATCACTGTCTCCCATCACCCCTCGATGGCACCGTCTTGTTGTAGGAAAACAAGCCCAGGGCTCCCACTGATTCAGCGATATTGGTGCATTGCAATGATTTTATATGTTCATACGGGGAAAATATGTGCTGTGTGTTTAACATCCAAACGTTACTTAAAATGTTATGCTATTGAGTTATATAACCATATAACAATTACAGCACGGAAACAGGCGATCTCTGCCCTTCTAGTCTGTGCCGAACGCTACTCTCTCCTAGTCCCACTGACCTACACCCTCCATTCCTTTCCTGTCCAAACCTGTCCAATTTTTCTTTAAATGATAATATCGAACCTGCCTCTACCACTTCTACTGGAAGTTCGTTCAACACTTACTTCAAGCTCCCCTGATAATTGACTTATCACTATATTCATGCGAGGAAAATATGAGCTGTGTGTTTAATATTAAATTCATTAGAGAAACCCTTTTAGAAACATAATTGAGTGTATTAGCCACTTATCACTTATATTCCGGTTGTGATTAACATCCCCCCCCGCCCCCCCCCACCGAACAGAATCACCTAAAATGATTTGTGGGAAAAAAATCACATACAGGCATGCACACAGGTGCCTGTGCAAGGCTTCGTGGTCATTGTCGTCTTTCTCGGGGTAAACACAAAGTATTTGACTGCTACTCTTGTCTGTTGGCAACCCTACCCCCCCGCCCTTGGGTCGGCCGGTCCACAAGAATATTGTCAATATTAAACCAGTTCGCAGTGCAAAAAAGGTTGGGGACCCCTGCGATAAAGCCTTAGCATCACATCCTTGCTTTTATATTCTAGTCCTCTCGAAATGAATGCTAACATTCCTTACCACCAATTAGGGGGCTTGTCTTCTGTCGAGCAAACACTCGGGCAGTACCATCTCTAGCTTGGATGCTGCACTACACCACCTCCGATGGAGTGCACCGACACTGGTGCCTCTCTCCTGCGTGGCTGTGTATAGGCAACACCGTGCTTGTGGCCTAGTCCCAGCTACAACCAAAACCACGCAGCTCACCCGTCGTCCGCCAATAAATCAGTCAATTGGACTTACATCATTCCATATTAACAATGTCCAATAGGATCTTGCGATCACAAGAAAAGCACCTAAGACGATGGCTGTCTGTTAGACTGTACAGCTCCTCTGGACACGGACCCCTCCTGTGTCTCTGACGCAGGCAGCAGCACGAACCGCACCAAGTCCAGCTCCTTCAGTTTCTCTGCCAATAAGCGACTCGCTGATAGGGTTAAAGTATTCTTTAAGTTCTTAGTGTCCAGCAGGGTCTTGCTATCGTAAAAAAAAAAGAAAGTTTTTAAATGACAATAACACCTTTGGTTGGCCCTGTAGAAGCTGCTGTGATCGCGCATGCTGCTATCTTACCGGAAGTTCCGTACCTTATTCTGTGTACTGCATGCATTCAAATAAAAACACCTTCAATCTTCTATTCATCACCCTTTTTGTTTTGGCCCCGTGTTACACTTTAACTCATCCAACTGACCCTATTATCCACCTGTCTTTCCTCACAGTCTCATTACAGACTGCATCTAGTTGTTTATCAGCTGCCCCATCACTCTGGTTCCTATACCCCTGCCAAACTAGTTTTCTGCCAATAGGGAGATGATGAATAAGAAGGTAAGTTATACCATTGACATGAAATAGTCCATTTCAAAAAGGTACTGTAAAATCTTGTTCACAGAAAACACTAGATGATATACTGTAGTGAAATTGGGGTGAGTCGTTTTGGTATGGGTGTGCTTGAAAATGTTAATCCAATTTATTTTGCTTTGATGGACTTAAAGCAGATTCTTTATAAATTTCCATGGTTTGAGATTAGTTATGGCACTATTGCATTTTCGTTCATCTGGACTTGAGCAACTGTTTCTTTTAAATATTCTCATAAATTTGTAAGTGTCTTTTGTTGACTGTTTATTTCTGGCCAATATATTTATTCCTTGTGACATGAAGGGGTATTTTAATTTCAGTACCAGCAAAGTAACACCAATACTGCTGCTAAATGGAGATGTTGTCATGGGATTTGCATACTTCGTTTCTCTTATTCTGCCAGTTTCTTTCACCGTGTTACAAGTATTCTCGTCATCTGGTGCTTGCCTGAGACTCTTGTATTCATTTGTTATCTTCATTGTACAGTAACTGTTGAACAGTGTGGGCAGTCTTTTTGAGATATTCCGAAGTTTGGCCAAAGATCAATTGCGTTTGTGGCCGCCATTGAGATTCCTCAGTTTTGAACAAAATGGGAACTTGACCTATTTGGAGTCAATATGGGCTTCAATCAGCAAATCTTTACATATTTTCTTTGGATTGCTGTGTTTTGCTTTCCCATGTTTGTAAAAGAGAAGTAATTGTGTTTCAGAAATGGATCCAGCATTACTGAAAGAAAGGGAGCTGTTCAAGAAGCGTGCCCTTTCCACTCCTGCTGTAGAAAAACGAAAAGTGCCCTGCTCTTCAGGTTCCTCTAGTTCTAAAAAGAAGAAACCGAAGTCAGATCAAGGAGGTGCCTCAAAATCAAATTCAGGTAATCGGCTGCATGTCCTTAAAATAAAGACTAAATGACCCTTCCCCAAGTGATGGCCCAACCTTCAGCTTGTGAAAATGCTGGGATTATTGCTGTTGGCAAGGCTTTAAGAATTTTGCGAGTCTGAAATTACTAAAGGGACACCTAATCCTGTTCACAAAATGAAAGTTTCCTACAAATGGCTAAGTATCCAGGCTTGGCTCAAACATTCAAAGATCTTCTAAAATATTTGTTTAAAATAAATAATATTTTAAGAGTAAAACTTAAAGCACTTTTCAATAAAATCTAAATTAACAATTCATAAATTGTTAAAAATTACTTGAATAGAATATATTGTTAAACTAATATTACTGCTATGCATTTAGCAAAAAGTCTTATTTCTTTTTAAAATTCCATGCTAAGGGCAGGTTAATGTCAGTTTGCTGACAGCAGCTCTTGTATTTTTAAGTTGGAACACATGCTGAAATCTCAGCTGCCATCAATATTACTTGGTCATGAAGCAAACACTGACTTCACTGACATTACTCTGCATGTTTCAGGGTAATACTTTTCCATTCTGACAGATGCTCATCTAAGCATCTGTCAGAAATCCTAAGTTGAATTCCTCAGATCTATGAGCTTAAAGGAAATGAAACAGTTTTTCTCTTGGTAATTTTTCCACCATGTGCTAATATTTTTTAATATGGGTTCTGACAAGAAATTGAGAAGGTCATTTGAGCTGCTCCAGTAAAACCATCTGCAGGACGTATTACGTTGGAATGAGACTTAACCGTTTTACAAATAAAATCCTTTAAAGGTGAATTGGAGGAGAATGATGCTGGTGTCGTATATTTACCAGCATACTTTATCAATTCTGTCTAATAATCAAACAAGTTTAAGGAATAGAATGTTTTTATCTGTCAGATGAATTTTGAATTTTTTTGGATAATTATAGAGGAAAAATGGTGAAATTCTTTCCAGGATGGAAACAGTATTTCCTCCTTAACATAGAAATGTCCACATTTTAAAGAAAATTTCTTCCTTTTATCTTCTAATCTTGCTCTTGAAAGGAAAATAGTAAGTTTTTGTGCAGTGTATATAACAGAATTTACTACTGTCACTAGCAATGATTCTGTAAACTTGCGTCAGTTAATTTCACTTGGCAATTCTGGAATTTGTTGTTCAATAAGTTGACTGAGTAATATGTGATTTTGTTTTGGGAGATGTAATAAGTGTAGGACAGCATAATGCTGAGGCCCAGGGACTATTGTGAAACAGGAACCTTGGTGTGCCAGCGCAAGTATTCTTAAAGGTGGCTGCACAAGTAAATAAGGTTTTGAAGAAGTATGTGGGATACTGGCTTATTGGCTGGTTTATAGAATATAAATAATAGAAGTTATTGTACAATTTTATTAAACACCACAGCTGGAGTACTACAGCATGCAGTCCTGGGCACCACACTCTAGGAAGGACCTAAAAAGTACTGGAGACTGTGCAGAGAATATTTACCAGGAGGTGGGTGATATAGAATTAGGATGGACAGATACAGTGTGGATAATGAGAAGCTCCTAATGCTGATGTCTCCCAGTAAGATGGTGGCACGTGTGAACGCAGTGGTCTCGGGCTAACCAAAGGTGCTTTTTTAATTTATAAAATTTGTGTTTTTTTTTACAATCCAGTGCCAATTCTACTCCAAGAACATCGGGTATTGCAGGGTTATGCCATCATATGCTGCTCGTTGATCGGACTAGCTGCACTGGTGTCGGCAGTGGAGCCGGTCTGAGGATGGGTGGTGGTGAAGAGAATGGCCAAGTTGTCGAAGGAGCCCGCCGGGAAGTTGGAGGGGCTGGTTTGGGTTTGGAGGAGATGACTTGACTGCAGACTGTGTTGCTACCTGCTACTCTGAAGCATTGAAGTTGGTGCACTAAAACCATGAGCGGTTGTCTTAGACATTTCACTTGCATCATGAAACACTGTTGGACAGTGATGATGTAAGTTGCCTCAGACCTGTTACTCTTGTCTGATGGAGGGACAGTCGTCGTGAGAGCTGTGTAGAATCAGTTGTAGCAAGAACTAGGACACAGCTTTGGGCTTACCTGCTACTGCAGACTGGTGAGCGACACGGAAGCGCTACAACGTGGTTGAGCTCGGCTGGGGCCTGGCCTCGCCTGTTGGTGCTGCCCTCCCGTGTTCGAGTGGTGGAATGACAGGCTGGATTGTGTGCACTGCCGGGATTACAATTGATGCTTTACCATTGATGCTGTACATTGTCACTTAGGGTCTTGGACTATATATATGTTTTTTTCAAATGAATAATGCTTCTTTGAACTTATTACTCTGTTTGTTTTGAATGTTTGCTGCTATTTTTGAATATTTTTCACCTTGACCCCAGTGGCATGCTGTCTGGTTCAGCTGTATCTATGTATGGCTTGAATGATAATTAAACTTGATTTGATATAACTAGAGAACGTAGATTTAAGGTGAAAGGTTAAAAGAAATCTGAGAGAAAAAGAATTTCACCCAAGGTTTCAGAAAACATTTGAAGATGATGGAAGAAGATAGACTTTCAGCATTTAATCCTTTATCTGTACGAGCACTTGAATTGTTGAGGCACAGTAAGCCATTGACCAGGTGGTGGTACATGGTATTGGTGTAGATGGATGGCATGTATGTGGCAGACCAAAGGGCCTATGATTCCAAGTGAATTTTTTTGAAATAGAAGGATCTTGAATGTAGAAGTGCTTTGAAACTCTGTCCCTTTGTTAATACAGGTTGCGATTTCCTCCTTGATAGCTTCAGTACTGATTGCAGTGTTTACAGATTTATTGAAATTATTCGCAACAAAAAACTCCCAAAGAGCAAAAAGTGACAGTTCCAAAGTAGTTTTATAAATTAGCAATGAGATTTTTAAAAATATATTTCCATTTTATATAAAGGTATTGTTTTTTTTCAGAAAATGGATCTTTATCATACAGGGCACTTCCAGGAAGCACTGGGTACAAATTTGGAGTTCTTGCTAAAATAGTGAATTACATGAAGGTAATTTGCTTTTATCTATTACTGCTAGGGTTAATAGTTAGCATTCCTGATTTCACATTAAAATGGATATTGAACGTTTTTAAGGTTCCACACTTTTACAGATGCTATGTCAGCAAGTCTAGCTTGCGGTAGCTAAGTTTCTGTGTAGATCTCATGGGATGAGCTGCTTTCTTACAGCACTTGTATCTACACTCTCTCCCTTTATTCTCACTCCCCGCAGGTGGAAAAAATTCTTGGACTTGTCTAACATTGCAAAAATACGCGAGTATTTCAGTTTATTTCTCCTGTCTAATGCTTGTCACTGTATAATAATTACATTTTAGATGTTTGTTTTTCTCATTGGATATTGATTAGTTTCAGCACACCATTGACTCATGTCTTAAAATTAAGTCTTGATTGTTGTCTTCTTACTAGTAATAATCTGATTTCTAACCTCATTTACCTCTCCAAACTTTTTGAATGTTGTTACCTTCCATATTTCTGACCGTCTTTTGGGCAACTCAATTCAGGTTTCAGATCACACCATGAGACTGAAACAATATTAGAGAGTATTTTGTGTGACTCTCACTGTATTCTCCCTCCTTGTGCTTTTCCCCCCACTTGATATGACCCAGGCCATTACCCACTTACAAATGGGTTTTGGTTTTGCAGATGTCCATAAGCTGGAAAATAGACAAAATCACGTGATATGACCATACTTCCATGGTATTGTAATGAGGGGTGCTGATTAAGGCCAGTTAAGATTAAGTTTATTTATTGTCTTTCCCTGCCTAATTACAAGAGTACGGATTCAGGATGTCCTGTGCTCAGTGGCTAGTTGATGAGCTTGAATGAGTGCATGATACATTGTTTGATAGAGTATCGTTGCACAAGTGTATCTATTAAAGTGATTCACCGTTAGTTTCCAAAGCAACTTTCTTAATTGGCCTCCCATGGTGAAACTATATCAAGTAGATATAATGTATGTACAGTGTAGTTTCACTTAGCAACAAGGAATAATGGATCTCTATTCCCAGATCCCTCAGTGCCCTATCACTCACCATGTAAACCCTCCCAAAGTGTAAAACCTCATTAAATTCTTGTCTGCATTAATTTCCTTCTGTCATTTATGAACCCGTATTAGCCTTCCTGGCAATCCAATCCTGATGTCATCTGCAAAATTGCTGATCCAGTTTATTATATTATCACCCAGGTTGTTAATATAAATGCCAAACAACAACAGAACCACTCCCAATCCCTGTTCCACACCATAAATCACAGTCCTCCAGTCAGAGAGGAATCTACTACCACTCTCTGGTTGCTCCCATGAAGCCAACGTCTAATCTAATTCACTACCTCATCCTGAATGCCAAGCAATTGAACCTTCTCCCACCTCAAATGTGGGACCTTGTCAGAGCTTTGCTGAAGCCCATGTAGACAACATCCACTGCTTTATCTTCAACAACTTTCCTGTTAACTTCCTTGAAAAACTAAGGTTTGTTACACACAACCTCGCTCACTTAAACCCATGTTGACCGTCCCTAATCAGTCCTTGTCTATCCAAATACTTGTACATCCAGTCCCTTAGAATTCCTCCAGTAACTTGGCCACCCCTGAGGTCAGGCTTACTGGCCTATAGTTTCCCATCTTATTTGTAGAACCTTTCTTTAACAATGAAACAACATTAGCTATCCACCAGTCTTCCAGCACCTCACCCATTGCTAGGGTCTTTTAAACTATCTCTGCTAGGGCACCTGCAATTTCCGCACTAACCTCCCACAAGGTCCAAGGGGACACCTTGTCAGGGCCTGGGGATTTATCCACTTTAATTTGCCTTAAGACAGCAAACACCTCCTCAGTAATTTGTATACAGTCCATGATATCACTGCTGTTTTGCTTCATTTCTATAGACTCTGTATCCATCTCTAGAGTAAATACAGATGCAGAAAGATCCATTTAACATCTCACCCATTTCTTTCAGCTGCGTGCATGAGTGATCACTCTGAGCTTCAGGAGGACTAGTTTTGCCAGTTGCAATCCTTTTGCTCTTACCTTAATGTACTTACCTAACTTTTCTTAAATACATTTGTAATAATTGTCTCAGATATTCCAATGAATTACATATTTTTATCACTCAAGTCATTTCTGACCAAAAACAGGAGATGCAGTTGGATATAGTTAGGGCTTCTAGGCATTTGAGTCTGGGTCAGGTAGAGTTGAACCTTTTGGCATCTATAATTTGTGGGACCACGAAATGTAAAATATTTGGAACTGATTGAGAGGCAAGTTTAATACACAGCTGTAAAACTTCATTGCCTGGAGTTTATAGTTAAACAGTTTGCTAGGTGGACGAAGGAAAAGAGGCTGAAAGGATTTTGATGGGTATAAATGTTGTTTTGGATTATTTTTTCACTTGAAGTCTGAGCACTGGTAATTGCTGTTAATGGATATATTCCAGTCCTAGAGCCCTCTGGGTTACCAGCACTCCTCCAAGTCTAATGACTTGTCCATTCCCAGATTTAAACACTCCTTCATTGGCAAGCAGGATTCAGCTGTAGAGGCCATAGACTCTAAAATTCCAATCATAAAACTTCTGTCTTTCTGTATTTTCATCCATAAAATTGTTCTTTAAACTCAACCTTACAGCCAAGATCTGAGATGGGTTTGATGATTTGGTGTGAAAAGGTATTGGATAAGTGTATTGTTTGTTTGTTAAATGTATTTATTTTTATGCAGACACGCCACCAGCGTGGAGATACCCATCCATTGACCTTGGATGAAATTCTGGATGAGACTAAACTCTTGGACATTGGCATGAGGCAGAAACAATGGTTAATGACAGAGGTGAGGCACTTGTACAGCTGGTTGGGGACTGTGATCTTTACCAATCTATGCGACTGTGACATTGAACATTGCAAGTGAAATAGAAGACAAAATTACCTGAATTTATAAAGCTTTTTTCATAACATTTAGATGTTCAAAATCAGTTTATAACCACTCTGCTAATTAAACTGTAATCAATATTGGAGTGAAACAGCAGCTAATTTGCTGCCAAAGGGGTTGTCAGCAATGAGAAAAAAACACAGATAACCTTATTATGTTTGAAAGATAAATATTGGCCAGGTGTTATCAATCTTGCTTTAGTGCTTTGGAATCTTGCATCCATTTGAGAGAGTTTTTGGAGTTTATTCGAAAAGATATCTCACCCTACGGAGCAGTTCTTGAATGCTAAAATCTAGATTACGTGCTTGAGTCTGAGGACGAGATTAAATTCAGGAACAGGCATATATAGAAATTTCAATTTCTCGAACCTGTTTTGCTGTTTAATTAGTTTATGGCTGTAAAAGACCTTAACGATCTTCCATACCCTAACAGAAATGTTAATTATAGTTTTCAAAGCAAGTTTTTTTTCATATCATCTTTGAATGACTCGACTCTAATTTTAATAATAAATACTAAAAAATTAGATTAGGCATGGACGACTGTTTGTTTGTTTAGTTATTGAGATATAGTGCTGAGTAGACCCTTCTGGCCCTTCAAGCCATGCCATCCAACAAGCCCTGATTTAACCTTGGCCTAGTCACGAGACAATTTGTAATTGTCAATTAGCCTACCTTGGACTGTGGGAAGAAATCGGAGTAGCAGGGAGAAACCACGTCACGGGGAGAACGGACAAACTCCTTACAGGCAGCAGTGGGAAATGAACCTGGGTTGCTCGTACGGTCAAATATTGAGCTAACCACTTTGCTACCGTCCTCTAGGATAGCCACCAGGAAAGAGTGAAGTGAAACTACTCTAAACTGTCAAGTCTTTTAGACATCTTGCACATCTCAGTTAAATTAACCCACTCTTCTAAACTCAGGAAATATGAAATTAGTCTCTGCAAATGGTCTTCGGAACTAAGTTTATCTATCTTTGATATCCTTCCATTAAATCTGAGCTGCAACCATTCCAGGGTAGCATATTCTTCATGGGTTATGGAACACAGAAACAAACATTACTCGGAGTGGAATCTAACCAGCATAGCCATTCCTTCATATTTTCCACTCCTTGATATGAGAGTTTTTTCAATTTTGGTTTCCTTGTCATTTTATTTTAGTGATTTCTGTACTTGTAGCAATAATAAAAATCATATTTTTGTCATTGCTATTACTGAATAACATTTGGCATCAAATAATATAGGGAGCCAATTGCTTATTCAAAACAGAATTTTAAAGAGCGTCTTAGATGTTGTAAGAGGATTGGAGAGGTTAGGCTGGGACTATAAACAGAGGCTTTAAAGTTACTACATTTAGTTAGAGGAAATGTTGCTCATCAAATATCATTTGTTAGATGAGCAATACCAGGAATTGATTTAGGTGGCGGTGAGGTGTGTCATGAGGAATGCATGTGAACTTGTGTGTTTTTGGTAGAATTTGGACAAGAGTTGTAAGGGAGATAATGGGAGACTGGTTTTAATGAGGATTAGAATATCAAAAATAAAGGCCATTTTGGGATCGGGCAGTTTGGAAGCTACAGAAAAGGCAGAGAATGGAGCTAAAAGTCCAAAGAGAAAACATTTTCAAAATGTTGAAATAGCTGAAGGGAGTTTTTTCTGCCCCAGTGGCAGAAAAAGAAATGTGGATTGGGAATGGTGATGAATGGAAAGGAATTCAAGGAAGTGACGAAAACGAGATTCTGCAGATGATGGAAATCCTGAGCAACACACGCACCCATGAGATATCTTGGTGTATGCTGGTAACTTAAAGGCACCATGAGAATAGAAATTACTGTTGACGATGGTGATTTTGATTTGGTCTGTAGAACAACTTGTTTTTTTTAGTTTTTAGGGTTATGCTACAAAGTGAAGCTGAATATGAAAGGCAGAGGTATGCTAAAATTTCAAGCTTTACCTCCCAAATTAGCCAGTAATTACTCACATAATTGTACATTTCAGCCCTAGTCCCTCATCTATCCATCATAATATCTCGGCTGTATGATAGGGAGGAGTCACCAGAGGTGATGCTACAGTTAGGAGTGAGTAGCATTGAGTCCTCAAGCCCCATGAAGGATTGTAACATCACATTAAGCAAGAAGTAAGAATGCCACTTGTAGAATACTGCTGATGAATCAAGACACTTTCATATTAAACATCCCTTGTTATCTCCATGTCCATCATCATTGGTACCCCAACAAATGACTGAACCGGATGAATCCTGGGGGGGGGCCTGACTTTTAATGAAGTGAAAGCAAATGGTTAACCGTGTTTGACGTCCAAATCTGGTGATTAGTAAATGCTAGATGTCCACTTGGTTTTATACTTAACTCTGGTTTTGATGTGAGAATTTGGTGCAACAACTGGCTACTTGGCTACTTACTTTTCTTAAAAACAAAACTAGTGAATCTGTTAGGTTTCTGTGAACATTGGCAATTTAGAGCTGGGATAACTTTATATAAGTGAGTAGCTGTGGTGGAAATGAAGATTCAATAGAGGTAAACCATCCCATACATCTTAGCTTGGTGAAGGGCCAGCATTGTCACAATATCTAATGTTGCATCAATATATTAAAACTAATTTCATATTCCTAATTTGAACATGATTAATCTGATACAGATTCTGTTATTACCTGGTAGATCCCAGAGCTCTAAATCTCTGTAATCATCATACGCGGTTGTATTATTGATGCCCTGATAGACATTTACTTTGTCCTGACTTTCAAGAAGCAGACGTATTGGTGCAATAGATATATTTCCTGAATTTTTTTTATTCTGTTACATCTCTCTTGTTTTTTCACAGGCACTTATAAACAACCCAAAAATTGATGTGACAGATGGAAAATATGCCTTTAAACCCAAGTACAACTTGAGAGATAAAAAAGCTCTTTTAAGGCTTTTGGATAAGCATGATCAGCGTGGTTTGGGAGGGATCCTCTTAGAAGACATAGAGGAAGGATTACCCAATGCACAGAAAGCTATCAAGGTATCTGTGTGAATCTTTTACCCAGTCGTCACTTAACCTGTCTGTAGAATTCTGTAGGTTCTTGTCACAGTTTACCCTGCTCACTTCGCTTTGTGTCATCAGCAAATATAGCAGTCTTTTCTGTAGTGCATGTATAGTACTGTGCAAAAGTCTTTGGCACATGTGAAAAAACACTCTGCAAAGTGAAGATGCTTTCAAAAATAATGAAATGAAAATTTTCTAAATCAAAAATTATTATGAGGAGCAGTAAACAGTTAAAAAAAAACCTAAATCAAATCAATATTTGGTGTGACCACCTTTGTCTTTAAAACTGCATCAATTCTCTTGGGTTCACTGTCGTGCAGTTTTATAAGAAAATTGGCTAGTAGGTTGTTCCAGGCATCTCAGAGAACTTGCCACAGTTCTTCTGCAGACTTTGGCTGTCTCGCCAGGTCCCAGGCATCAGTGTTCAGATCAGGGCTCTGAGGAAGCCATGATTCCATTAATTCTAACCAGATTACCAATTTCATTTGCAGAAATACAGTCCCAAACCTGCACGGAACCTCCACCATGCTTCACTGTTAACTGCAAATACTCATCCATGTAGCACTCTTCAGTTCTTGTACGGATAAACTGCCTCCTGTTTGAGCCAAAAATGTCAGATTTTGACCCGTCAACCCAGAGCACTTGCTGCCATTGTTTATCACCCCAGTCTTTGTGTTTCTGTGCATAGGTGAGTCTCTTGGCTTTGTTTCCTCTTCAGAGGAATGGCTTTTCGGCAGCAACTCTTCCATGAAGATTACTTCTGACAATACTTCTCTAGCCTATAGAGTAATGGGGTTCCAGTGGTTTCTGTGAGTTCAGAGCTGATAGCAGTGCTGGACGACTTCCAATTTAGAAGGGACATCAGTTTGGCGCATCCCTGTCATCCTGCTGCACTCAGTTTCCATGCCTGTGCACTGCGTTTTTGGTGCTCAATCTTGTTCATTTCTTTGTGCCTCTTCAGAAGAGCTTGGACAGCACATATTGAAACTCCTGTCTGCTGTGAAGTTTGTGCTTGGGAGTAGACCTTGCTGATGCAGGATGACCACCTTGAGTCTTGTTGCTATGCTCACTCTTGCCATGGTGTAAGAATTAATGATTTGAAAGTTAAACTGTCACTTCTGCCTCGCCCTCACCTTTTACTTTGGTTGTCCTTCACCCAGTTTGATTCCTTCTACAATCTGTTTGTTATCTTTGTTTAATCTAGCACTGGGCTATGTATCTACAAATTAAGTTTTTATTTTGAAAAGTGGTTACCTTAATTTGTTACCTTAATGAAATACAAAAAAATTCTCTGCAAGATTAATTTTTTTTGGAAAATGAATGTTTAGAAATCTAAAATTTGTTCTTTTCTACTGATACACGAAGACAGATGACAAAAAATAAACATCTAAATCAAAATTTGTATAAAAAAATCTAAAGTGTATACGAATTTTGTATGATACTGTATGTTTATTTATATAAATGTAGAAACTTGGCATCCCATTACAAATCCAGTGGCCTACCAGGAAAAGACCCATTTAATGTCTACAACAGGAATTCTGCAGATGCTGGAAATTCAAGCAACATACATCAAAGTTGCTGGTGAACGCAGCAGGCCAAGCAGCATCTATAGGAAGAGGCGCAGTCGACGAAGGGTCTCGGCCTGAAACGTCGACTGCGCCTCTTCCTATAGATGCTGCTTGGCCTGCTGCGTTCACCAGCAACTTTGATGTATGTCATTTAATGTCTAGTTTGTTTTCCATTAGCCAACCAATCTTCTCTTCATGCCAATATGCTATCTCCTACACTATGATCATTTTTAAACAGAAACCTTTAATGTGCCAAATTTCCAAATATTTTCAAAACGATACTGCTTAATTCCTTTGATTTTTTCTTTAAACTTTTAATGATAATAGTTATTTTTTATACTGTCATTCTCCCTTTTTGAATAAAGGAGATACATTTGTTATTTTTCAATCAAATGGGTACTTCTCTGAACTTGGGGAACCAAGGCAATGTACTACGTAGTTCCCAAGCCACTTTGAGGCTCAAGGATGAAGTTCACAAGGCTTGTTTTTTCAGATTCCTTTCAGCATCTCTAGTCCGTTGAGCATTATTTAAGAACAGGTATATTATGAACTATCAAATTAGTAGAACTCAACTGGCATGTTTTTATTTTAATCAAAGGATTTTGGTAACATGCATATGTGTACCTCTGTAGGTATTGGGGGACCAAATTGTGTTTGTAACACGACCTGATAAAAAGAAGATTCTCTTCTATAATGACAGAAGTTGCCAGTTCACGATAGATGAAGGTAAGATGTTTTATTTTGAAACTAATGTACTTCTCAGTCATTCGTCCAGTTTTATTTCAGTACCAGTAATACAAAATGTTACTATGTATTGCAACACACAACTACCATTAACTTGATTTTGTAAACAAGTTATTTTAGATAAACGGATGGCTTCAAGATCAAAAGTTTGCATATGTAGGATCTCTAACCCAAAGTACTAAATTATTTAATGGGAGTATGATTAAACCAGTTGATAATAGACCGTAAAAAGACATTTACAGAAGACTTAGAGGGATATAGAACTCCAGGGAGGGTATTTTGGAGTCTGCACTCTACACACAGTGTATGATTGGCTGTAGTGCTATGGTGATATTCAGGAGGCTGAAAGCAGCTGAAGATGAGGAGTGCAGAGATGTAGAAAGTTTGTAAAGCTGGGAAAATTTTCAGAGGTAAGATGGTTTGGGGTGAGAATATTGATCCAACAAAGATAAAGATTTTAAAAGTGTACTGTAAGGCTTGAAACAAGTGTAAAACGGCAACGAACAATTGAAGATAAGAGATGAGAAATATGATTTTGGTTGAGCACAGATAGAAGATAGCTGGCCAGTAGTTGACAGTCAAGTCTAGAGGGAGCAAAGGCATGGTTGAAGCTATCAGCAGCTGAAAAGCTGATGCAAGGGTAGAATGGGAAATGTTATAGAATTGTATAGTTTTGGTTATGGAAATGTAAAGAAAAACCAGTTTTGCATCAAACTCCAAGATTGTGAGTCTTCAGGCTCAGTTTTGGACAATCTGGTGAGACTGTTGCCCTGCTGGTTGAGTTAGTGGTCCAGATCAAAAGAATGAGTGGTAGAGTGGTGCAGGTGGTATTATTTCTATCTCTCAGTGTCGGAGATCTGGGTTCAATCCCAATCGTGGGTGCTGTTTGTGTGGATTTTGCATGCTCTCACTTCATCTGAGTGGATTTCATCTGGTTTACTGGTTTCTTCCTACCTCCCAAAGGTGTGCAGATTAGTTAGTTAATTTACCACTGTAAATTGTCCCTAATATGCGGATGAGATGCAGAGTCTGGGGGAAATTAGTGACAATGTGGAGAGAATAAAAAGAGGGATTGATGTAGGATTATTGTAATTGAGTGGTTGCTGATCAGTACAGACTGGATGGGCTGAGGCTCTTTTTCTGTGCTGTATCTCAGTGACAATGACCTTACTCTGTTTAGTTGCAGGAAATTTCTGTTTTGCTCATGTCATATGTCAGCTAAATGGCGTGACATATTTGAGGCAGTGAAGTGATTGAAGGAGGTGTTTAAGAAATGGAGTACAAGAGGTAATACCTTCAGATGACATTGCTGAGAGGTAGAAACAGAACGGAGTCTGATAGTTATGGTGCAGGATTGGAAAGGGAACTATTGTAGTGGACTCTGGCTATATTTCAATGATGTAACAGTGGTACCATCCAGTAGGATATTAGATGAAAGATCTGGAAAGAAATGAAATGGTCAATTACGTGATGGGCTGCAGATAAATTTAGAAGGTTGAAGAGTAGTTTATCATAATTGTCACGGTGATGACTTGTGGCTTTGATAAAGATATTGCATGGCCATAAGCTAAATTTGAAGGGATGCAGATGTTAAAATGAGGAACTGATGGGCAAGGACCTCTCATATGACCTCATGGCAGGGAGTTTGGAGTGGTAAGGTAATTTTCAAGATCATTGGGGTTAAGGGTGAATGATGATTGCAGATATTTAAATAAGTTGGGAAAACAATATTTGGGAAGAGGGCAATGTTAACCAAATGGTGAGTTTCAGTAAGATTATCTTTAGTTTATCTAATCACCTTTGGTAATGTGTGCTTATACTCTGCTTTATAACCATTCTGGTAATCTGCTGATGAAGAAATAATCTGCACAGTATTTCAGAAGGGATGTTAGCAAAGCTCATTTCAATTATAGCAAGATTTTATTCACCACCACTCTCCTATGTTTAGCTGTCGTTGGTGGAAACTATGCAAGAGGTGTGAAGAGATCAGGATTCACCTTGTACATTTTAGCAATTGTACTGGAGGAAGTGGATTTAAATGGCCAAAGGCACTTGGCAACTCTAAATGATGCAGGCTTCCTTGTATCCCAGTTTACCAGTGAAATAAACAAGGTGGTAGATTTAGAAATTCAAGATGCTACATTGCTATTGTTGTACCTGGTAGTGTTTTCTTTTATTAATGTAAAAAGTGTTCATAAACCAAAACAGAGTTAATCACAGGAAGTATCTTGGACCATATTTTAGTCCAACAATGAGATTAGAAATGTATCTCCAAGTAAGGAAGGCGCCATTGCTAAAACTCCACATTTTTGTGGATTTCAAATTTAATGAGTCAAAATACAGAAATGAGATAGAAAACATAGTAACATGGTGTCATGACAACAACCTTTTGCTCAATGTTAGCAAAACATAAGAGCTGGTTATTGACTTCAGGAAGGGGGCAGTGCACATCCTCCTATCTACATCAACAATGTTGAGGTTGAGAAGGTTCAGAGCTTTAAGTTCCTACATCACCATTAACTTTTCCTGGTCCAACTATGTAGATGCCATAGCCAAGAAAGCTCAACCAACACTTCTACTTCCTCAGGAGGCTACAGAAATTTGGCATGTCCCTGTTGACCCTTACCAATTTTTGTCAATGCAGCATAGAAAGAATCCTATCTGGGTGCATCACAGTATGGCAACTGTTCTGCCCAGGACTGGAAGGACCCACAGAGTTCTGGACCCTGAGTGCCTCACAGAAGCCAGTCTCCCCTCCATGGGCTCTGTCTATACTTCTCACTGCCTCAGTAAAGCAGCTGGCAGAATCAAGGACACCATCCACCTTGGGCATTCTCTCTTCTCTCCTCTACTGTTTGGCATAAGCATGTGCCACTAGGCTCAAAGCTTCTACTCCACTGTAACAAGACTATTGAATGGTTCCCTAGTACAATAAGATGGACTCTTGACCCCACAATCAACCTTGTTATGATCTTGCACCTTGTTGTCTGCCTGCACTACACTTTCTCTGGAGCTGTTGCACTTCTTTCTGCATTCTTTTATTGTTTTACCTGGTACTGCCTCAATGATTTGATCTGTATGAGCAGTAAGACAGGTTTTTCACTGTACCTTGGTATATATGACAATGATGAACTAATTCCAATTCAAACATAATAGTGAGTATATTCGTCAATTAGCAACTCAGGACAATCCAAGAATCAAAATTGACTTCCACGAGGGAATTGCCTAATTGCCTAACAATTTCATTATGAACATGACATTCAAATTTGCCTTGGATCATAAAGCGCGAAAGATATTCTTCTGTTGGCTGTAAAAGGAATAGTTGCAAAGGACTGTCATAGAGTTTGTTAGTCTAAGGCAAATTTTAGGTGGGTTATTTGTTTTAACAGATTTTTAAATCTTTACAGGAATTTATTTTGAATCTCTATTGGCTTGTTGACTATATTAAAATTGTTTTATTTTTGAGTTACTTAAACTTTTTAAAATGTTTTGCCCCTTTTATGCCATCATACTCGTGCAATCCAGCGTATATACGAGACAGAATCCTTTCAAGGTTTCCACAAGTGTTTGCTGGGGGTATTTTGAAGAAAGGTATCTCATTATTAACCGAATTAACAGCTACGTCTGTTGGGTGATTCTGCCTGTTCAATTCATTCTTTTCATTAACGACTAGGAATAAAATCTGTATAATACATCGTCTATTTGTAGAATTTCAGAAATTGTGGAGAAGCATTCCAGTGGATTCTATGGATGAAGAGAAGATTGAAGACTATTTAAAAAAACAGGGAATTTCTTCAATGCAGGAGACGGGACCAAAGAAAGTGGTATGTTCCTTTGTGTTTTGACTCCTTCACTTGAGACAGCACAAATAACCGTACGCAACTTTTAACATCATGTATGCTGTCATCTGTTCCTCTTTATCTACAGTTGAAAAGTGAAAAAGCATGGGTATAACGATTTTTTTTTAAGTATATGGCATATAATGTGCATTAATTCAACCAGGCCATATGACTGTATACTGTACCATGACATCTTCTCTTACAAAGCCTCCACCACAGTATTATTTGTCCAATCAGTTGTCAAACTTACTTTACATTTTTCCATCATTGATTCATTAAGTCCAAATGGTGCCACCATTGTTTTGGAACTCTATTAAAAGTGTTTTTTCTCTAAATTTTGGCACCATTGACTCAAACCTTGTGCCAATAGATAATGGACTGTGTATAATTTTTTTTGCATGGATGTAAAAAATCATTGCAAAAGATGTCCCAAAATGCATTTTCTAGGTCAGTAACAGTTTGTTTTCTTTTACTTTGGAAATATTGCCCTTAACTCTCAAATGTTCATTCCATTCTACCCAATACTTATGCACTGTATGTATGTTCACCCTAATTCCAATACCCCTAATCTTTTCTGGTAATCTTCTATAAGGCATCAAATCTACCTTATTTTCCACATCTATCAATTACATTTCCTTTTTAAGGAATCCTATAAAATAAGTCAAGCTTTTTTATTCCAATGCTTATGAGTTCGAACCATTTCTCTTTTTATCTATATGTTGGTAATTTCCTCTTGAACTTTAAAATTAATTCTCCCAGTAAAGATAATTATACTGACTATGGCTAAATGAAGAAACAGTAGATCCTTTGCATTAAAACATGGATACATTATTGACTAATCAACAATGAATTAAGTTTCAATAGAATATTGCAAAATAATTGCTAGAGTTTTGGCAACTTAATTCCGAAATGTATATCAGTGATCCTTGGAATTGTGCTTGCATTTTTGGCCTAGCATTATTTTAACATTAATGTCAGTCAGAAATGCTCAATAGGTTTATTTCTTCCTTTAACTAAACTTTAGATCTTCAACAGGAACATGAGAGATTCTCCAGATGCTGGAAATCCAGAGGAACACACACAAAATGCTGGAGGAACTTGTCAGATAGCATCTACAGAAATGAATAAACAGTTGATGTTTTGGGCAAAGACCCTTTTTCAGGACTGGAAAGGAAGGGTTGGGGGAAGAACCAAGAATAAAAAGGGGGTGGGAGGGAAAGGAAGACTCGTTAGAAGGTGATAGGTGAAGCCAGGTGGGTGAGAAAGGTAAAGGGCTGGAGACGAAGAAATCTGATAGGAGAGCAGGTGGGAGAAAGGGAAGAAGAAGGGGTACCAGGGGTAGGTTCTAGGCAGGTGAGGAGTAGAGGTAAGAGGGGAGACAAAGTGGGGAATAGAAGAAGAGGGAAGGGGGGAGGAAACAAAAAATATTTACTGGAAGGAGAAATCAATGCTCGTGCCATCTGGATGGAGGCTACCCAGGCGGAATATGAGGTGTTGCTCCTCCACCCTGAGAGTGGCCTCATCGTGGCAAAAATGGAGGCTGTGGACCAATGGGGATAGGAATTAAAATGATTGGCCATTGGGAGATTCTAGTTTTGGCAGATGGGACAGATGTGCTCAACAAAGCAGTCCCCCAATTTGCGTCTGGTCACACTAATGTAGAGGAGGCCACATCAGGAGCACCAGATACACCAGGAGCACCACATCAGGAGCACCAGATATCTTCCTTTGCTTTTCATATTGGCATTCACCTATATCACATTGCACTTTGAATGAAAAGAAAACCATCAGTACTCTAAATGACATTAAAAAATTGTTCAGTTCTTGAAATCTATATTAGACAGATTGGACTATCCTGAAGAAGAGTAAATATTTGGATTAGATAAAACTAATACAGATTAATGAAGAACAAAGTCAGCAGTCAATATATTCAACATAAATGGACCTATAAAACTATTACGTTTGTAGTATCTCTTCTGTAGTTTAATGTTACTAATGCATGGAGAGATGATTTATATAAGAGGCAAGAAGATAACAAAAATGAAGCAAATGTTACACAGAGAAATGAAACATAACCCTATAGTCATTTAAATAAACCTAAAATTATTTGCTTTCATGTTGGAATTTCAAAAAGCCCAGAAACATTTGAGGTGGAACATGAAGAGCATCAGTTCTATATTAAAATTAATGGCAAATTAATCAACTCAAAACAAGTTTAATTATCATTCAAACCATACATAGATACAGCTGAACGAGACAGCGTTCCCCTGGGGCCAAGGTGCAAAACATTCAAAATAGCAAGCAAACATTCAAAAATAGTGAGAAACATAATTCAAAATAGTGAGCAGAGAAGCATATCCACTTGTCAGCTTCAGTTAACATTTCTTGATGGCTTCAGTTTTGAATAAGGACTTCCTGTGGTTTAGTTCTTTACGTTACTAATTTTGTGAGTAAGCATACAAGTTAGAGGACTTTCTGGAGAGTCTGACACATCATTTTATAATTAGTTGCAGGTTAACCATAAAATTGTGGTGAGAATTTTGTTTTAAAATGGGCACAGATGAGAATTCCAATCAGATTCAAGTGTGGAAAGTATGGAGTTTCAAGCTTGTGACTCGTGTTGGGGGCAGGAACATTGAAATACTAAAGTCAAAATTCATCTTGCATTGTGCAGATAAAGTAAGAAACTCCCAGAAGTGGAGGGTTTGTACATAAACAGATATGGATAGACTTTGAGGGGACACAGATTGCCATGTTTGTTTTACAATGAGTATAGCTAAGGGTAGTAGATAGTGAATATAATAACATAATTGTCTAAATTAACACATCTACAATGGCTCAAGGTTGTTTTACCATAGAGATGATGATATTTGAATGAAATATTAATGATTCCAGGATTCAGAAAGGAATTGAATCCCAACATTGTTTTTAAGATTGATACTGATGAAGAGAATATATTAAATTAAACTGTTGTGGATTTCAGGGTCCCATTGATTGCACAAGCTCTGAAATCTAGCTTATCACTCACACATTGGAATGAGAGTCAGCATCCCAGACAGATATTAAAAACAGAGATTAGGCAACATCTGTGGAAAGAGAACCAGATGTGAGTTTATTTGCAGTGTGCTGTAATAGGCTTCATTTTATTGGAATAATACTGGAAATGGTGTAGCCTCTAGGTGTTAGGAAATACAAATAGTGAAGCCTTTTATCATGGAACAGCAGCAGATTTTCTCTAATGCTCCATGTATTCATTTGTCAGTACCGTGTCTATCAATGCACACTGCCATGCTGTCTGCTCTTCATGGCCTTGCCCTCACCTTCCTCGTTTGTCTTTCTTGCTGCATCACTTCCCTGTGCTTTTCTCGTGGTTCCGTCCTGCTCTCACTCTGCCTTTGCCCTCTAATTTTCTGTATAATCCGCACCCCCCCGCCCTGTGTGTTTTTGCTTTAGAAGCAGTCAACATATTTGTCAGCCAGTTAAAGTGAAGACCAGTATATTATTTATAAAAATATGTATATTTATTTCAGGTATCTGTGCAGAAGAGGAAAAAGTCTGCTTCTCAGAGAAAAAGGAAATTCAAGGCACATAATAATCATATGGCAGGACTGCTGGAAGACTACTCTGAAGGTGTATCTAGCAAAGAGTAGCTATATGGAAAGAACAAGGATAACAATACTTGAACAGGAACTGAATAATACAACAAAGTGCTGTGATTGAAGCACAGTGCAGTAAGACCGATCATAGTTTTTTCAGTTGAGATCCCTTAGTTCTGTTACTTAAATCTTATTTGAAAGTTTATAGAAACCAGCATTACCGATTATGGAGTTAACTTATTGGATAAGATCTGTTTTGGTATGATTCTTGCTCAGTAAAATGTGTTTTCAGTATCATGGGTTCTTATCTTTTTTTGGATTTCTGAAGTGTTTGGGGAATATTGTATAATAAAAACAAGCATGTGTTGTCCACTGATCTCCCTCCTGGCACTTATCCGTGTAAGCGGAACAAGTGCTACACATGCCCTTACACTTCCTCCCTTACCACCATTCAGGGCCCCAAACAGTCCTTCCAGGTGAGGCATCACTTCACCTGTGAGTCGACTGGGGTGATATACTGCGTCCGGTGCTCCCGATGTGGCCTTTTATATATTGGTGAGACCCGACGTAGACTGGGAGACCGCTTTGCTGAACATCTATGCTCTGTCCGCCAGAGAAAGCAGGATCTCCCAGTGGCCACACATTTTAATTCCACATCCCATTCCCATTCTGACATGTCTGTCCACGGCCTCCTGTACTGTGGAGATGAAGCCACACTCAGGTTGGAGGAACAACACCTTATATTCCGTCTGGGTAGCCTCCAACCTGATGGCATGAACATCGACTTCTCTAACTTCCGCTAAGGCCCCACCTCCCCCTCGTACCCCATCTGTTACTCATTTTTATGCACACATTCTTTCTCTCACTCTCCTTTTTCTCCCTCTGTCCCTCTGAATATACCTCTTGCCCATCCTCTGGGTCACCCCCCCCCGTCTTTCTTCCCGGACCTCCTGTCCCATGATCCTCTCGTATCCCCTTTTGCCTATCACCTGTCCAGCTCTTGGCTCTATCCCTCCCCCTCCTGTCTTCTCCTATCATTTTGGATCTCCCCCTCCCCCTCCAACTTTCAAATCCCTTACTCACTCCTCCTTCAGTTAGTCCTGACGAAGGGTCTCGGCCTGAAACGTCGACTGCACCTCTTCCTAGAGATGCTGCTTGGCCTGCTGCGTTCACCAGCAACTTTGATGTATGTTGCTTGAATTTCCAGCATCTGCAGAATTCCTGTTGTTTTTGTCATAGTGAATGCCCTGTTTTTAACAACATTTCGGAGCCATTTCTTGCCCTACGAATAGTTTTGAACAGAATGACCAAGAAATTCTCTTGGGCTGTTCCCACTCTACTTCCGTCATGCTGCTGAAATTTTGTGTTTTGGTATGGATTAATTTGACACCATACTACAAATTCAGCATTTTAAAAAAATTAGGTTTTTCACTTAATGCTTTGTAATTTCCGAGAAATAAAATGCAGTCCTAATTTTCTGTTTAAAAAAAATACTAATATCCTTAACTGTCACTATCAACAGGAAACTATTTTTACCATCTGTAATAATGAATCCCAACGCACTGAACAATTGTGCCTCATTGAATCATCAGGCGATTAATCCATGAGATAATTGTGAATACAAATCAGGTTCACTCATAACCTAGAGGGAAGTGTGAGTGGATCACAGACAAGAGAAAATCTGCAGATGCTGAAAGTTCGAACAACACACACAAAACTCCAGCATTTTGGGAAGTGTGAGTGGACTCACTTGCTTATTTGCTGACTTGGTGAGGCTGACTGGTGGCCACTCTTCTGGTTTTTGTTCATTTCGAATTCGGGTTATGAATGGAGCCACCCAAACCTGAGGATTGCCTGTATCTAGCTCTTGACAATACGAAATTTGCTGCCACAAATAAGAGCAGAAAGTTGCAAACCGACATAATGAGATTAACTGACTGGGAGGGAAAATCTGTGAATGCAGGAGTTCATTTTTGGGATGTGTGTTATCATTCTCTTTGAAGCTAAGAAAGTTAGATCAGACTATGTTCCAAATGGTGAGAGACCAGATGCTAGTTAGCACATCCCAATAATTTCTAAGACTAACTGAGTGTTACACTTATCATGGGGGTCAACTATATACTGTAAATGGATAAAAGTTACTTACGTTACAATTGTATAGACTTTTGTTTTACTGTCTCTAGAATTTGTTCGAAGCACCACACCTCAATAAAGGAACATCAGGTTTGGAGTACTCAGTAGCAGCACTTTCAATTTGCTGGCAAAATACTGCATTTAGTGGGTTAAATTATTAGAATAAATTAGTTTTGCACACTCTCTTGTTTAAAAATAAAGGGTTAAATAAATGATAGAGGTTTCCTTTTGTTGTTTTTGATTCTTAACTGGTTCATCCCATAACCATCACTTCTGTCATTTTGGCTTCATTTGCCCTCATTTACTCCATGAAAAGCAATTATAGATATTTCTCATAAACCCCAGCCTTTATTACATCAGATTTTTACCCAAGTCTGCATGATCTGTCTGTTTCTCTGGTTATTTACAAGCTGTGAGCATCACTGTATTGCTCAGCCCTAGTTGTCAATGAATGGCTATCTTGAAACACTGCAGCTATTCAGCTTGGAGATCTATAGGCAGGTTGCAATGAAATCTACATTGGAGGTTAGTGTCAGAGGAAGCCCCAAGGACATGGATCCAGGATTGTCAGAAGTTCCTGTTGCAGTGCTTTACAACCCTTTTTAGCCCAATGCCTCCCCAAAGCACCTTCATACGTGCCAATGCCCCCCAAAGCACCTTCATACGTGCCAACGCCCCCCCAAAACGCCTTCATACGTGCCAGCACCCCCCCAAAGCACCTTCATACGTGCCAATGCCCCCCAAAGCACCTTCATACGTGCCAATGCCCCCCAAAGCACCTTCATACATGCCAATGCCCCCCAAAGCACCTTCATACGTGCCAACGCCCCCAAAGCACCTTCATACGTGCCAACGCCCCCCCAAAGCATCTTCATACGTGCCAACGCCCCCAAAGCACCTTCATACGTGCCAACGCCTCCCAAAGCACCTTCATACGTGCCAACGCCTCCCAAAGCATCTTCATACGTGCCAACGCCCCCAAAGCACCTTCATACGTGCCAACGCCTCATACGTGCCAACGCCTCCCAAAGCATCTTCATACATGCCAACGCCTCCCAAAGCATCTTCATACATGCCAACGCCCCCCAAAGCACCTTCATACGTGCCAATGCCTCCCAAAGCATCTTCATACATGCCAATGCCCCCCAAAGCACCTTCATACGTGCCAACGCCCCCAAAGCACCTTCATACGTGCCAACGCCCCCAAAGCACCTTCATACGTGCCAACGCCCCCAAAGCACCTTCATACGTGCCAACGCCCCCCCAAAGCATCTTCATACGTGCCAACGCCTCCCAAAGCACCTTCATACGTGCCAACGCCCCCAAAGCACCTTCATACGTGCCAACGCCCCCAAAGCACCTTCATACGTGCCAACGCCCCCAAAGCACCTTCATACGTGCCAACGCCTCCCAAAGCATCTTCATACATGCCAATGCCCCCCAAAGCATCTTCATACGTGCCAACGCCCCCAAAGCACCTTCATACGTGCCAACGCCCCCAAAGCACCTTCATACGTGCCAACGCCCCCAAAGCACCTTCATACGTGCCAACGCCCCCCCAAAGCATCTTCATACATGCCAACGCCTCCCAAAGCACCTTCATATGTGCCAATGCCTCTCTAAACTTTGATAGCCACCTGACTTCAGTGTGTAAGAGAAGGCGTCTGTGCTCTGCCTCCATTTCCTCGCAAAGCTGCTCAAACAGACGTGAGTTAAGGGCTTTTGCTTTGATGTGATTGATAACTTCAACGTCACTCAATACGCTGTTACGATCAGGTGACATTTTTCGGCTAGCCAGCATTTCCCTGTGTGTAACACAGTGTGTAGACTGGCATTCAGGAGCAACCTCTTTGACTCGAGGAGTGAAACCAGACAGCCGTCCAGTCATAGCTGTAACCCCGTCTGTGCATATTCCAACATGTCGTCATTCAAAGACTTGAATAGTTCTGCCCCAGTTGTGTTAGTTGGCAGCGGCAGTGCACACAACATATCCTCGTGCACATCGTCTTGAAATACATATGGCAAAAAAACCAGCAGTATTGCCTTGTTGTTGACATCGGTAGACTCGTTGACCTGGATAGCATACCATGGTGACTCGTTAAGCTGTTCCAACAGCTGTGCTTCGATGTCCTCCGTTAGATCATCGATCCTCCTTGAAACTGTGGTAGCTGAAAAAGAAACCTGTGCCATCTTGTTTGCTGCAGATTCTCCCAACAGTTCACGGCACATGTCCTTGGCAGCAGACAGAATCAATTCTTCACCAACAGTGAAAGGCTTCTTAGCCTTAGCAATACGGTTAGCCACTAAGTACGATGCTCTCAGAGCAGCAGCATCTGTGGAGGTGGTGGTTCTCAGCACTTGCTTCTGTCCTGCTTGATCACATCTTTTCCACTCAAAAAACTCAACGGATTTGTCTCCAAATCATATTGTTTCCTTGCGGCCCCGTATCGGTGCCTAAAGCACCTTCAGACTTGCTAACACCCCCTAAAACAACTTCATACTTAACCAACACCCCCCTAAAGCAACTTCATACTTGCCAACTCCCCTCTTAGGCACAATATACTTTCTGGTACCCCTATTGTGTAAAAACATTTCTAACATATTCTAACATGAGAAAACTGATTCTGCTTTGAATTTTTATTTGTCTTTAAATGTAGCTTACACAATACCTGTGCACTGTACAGCAACTTTGATGTCAATATGACCCTTGAGCTTTGAAATATATGATTTGAAATATATGGTTCAAGTTGTGACAGCAGAAGCCTTAAGTCCCCAGATGTAACAATGTCCAAGTGATTTCTGTTTTTTGTTAGTAAGTGGTTCACCGCACTGAAGCCTCTTTCAACAAGGTAGGAGGAGGGAAATGCAATGAAGAGCAGTTTGAAACTTTGTATGACATTATAGCCATATACTATGAAAACAGACATTTTTGAAAAAACATTTTTGTTTTTTCATCATTCTGAATTTTGGTAATTTCTTCTTGCAAGTCCTTCCCTGTTTTTCCACCTTGCAAAGAAATGGATTAATTTCTCAGTCTGGAATTTCCAGGTCATTCAAATCCTTAAATCAATACTGAAAATCTTTCTTCAATGACTGCAGGTATAAGCATACTCTTGGAAATCACCGTCTGTGAAGGAGAGTGCCATACTTTCCATGCAGGGAAACTATGAGAACATTCCTCTCCCAATTTTTGCTTATATATTTACAATTTTCTGATAAAAGTGGACACTGTACTTTTTGCCTGGATTAAAATGAAATTCTCTTTCTACAGTTTCGTATTTAGAATGTTCATTCTGTCATACAGATTGGCTAGTTCAATCTTGTTTCCTAAGCTCTTGTCGACTTTGAGCAAAAATTCAACCAGTGTCAAGAAGACCAAAGAAATGTTTTAAGCAGCAGCCTTGTGACAGCCAGTGCACTTCAGTGTGAAGAAGCAAGTGATTCAAACTTTTCATCGTTAACTTGGCATAACTGATATAATATTCTGCTATTGAATGGATGAGCTTTAATTTTGTTGACAGCAGATAATACAAGAGTCATGCTTGGACAAAGTTGCTGTCTGGGATTTTTGGCTGCAAGATGTTGATGATGAGTTACACAATGGATTGCAAACAGACTTGGAATTTCTTTTTTCATAAATACCACTAAACCAGCATGGTGACCTGCCATTTATGGTGCTCCATCTGTTCCACAAGAAATCATGTTCCTAATGTGAATATTTTTATCCTCAATATACATTTTGAGCTTGTTGTAGATTGATTCTCCACTGATAATTGTTTTTAACTTTTTACAAGCGAGAATCTCTTCATAGACTTCTCCATTTTTCATAAACTGTACATATGCTATTCGCATGCCTTGTTGTCCCACATATTGGCTCATCCAGTTGTATCCCAAATTCTGTTTTCTGTAGCTCTGTGCATAGTTGATACTCAGTGTCTTCACTCATTTCATCAATACGACGAGCTACAGAGTTATTACTCAGAGAAATTGATTTTAAGATACTGGTATCCATTTTGAGAACAGTGGTGAGCACTTATTATTAATCTTTCACCAATTGTATGAGATTTTTTACACTTTGCTATCATTTTGGAAATGTTATAAGAAGCAGAGACGACTATCAAGGTCATTTTTAACTTTCTTGACAAATGACTCAAGTGTTCAATGCTTTTCAAATGCTTCCTTCCTCTTCCGGAACTGAATAACACCTTTTCAGGGTGCCTTTTACAGAAGTGTTCCTGCAATCTTGCATGGTTTCATGGCTTCATTAGACAGTACAGTATTACAAATAACACACATGGGGTGTCACTGATCTGACGGGAGTGGAATAAAACCGTACTCCAGGTTTATAACATTGTATTGACACACTTTCTGCAGTTTCTGTTTCTTAGCAGGATTAGAATTCAAGACTTCACTGCCTTCAGACTTGTAGAGATCGCATCGTACATATTTATCCTTCATTAACGGGGCTAAATTAAAATAAAATATTAACACAAACTGGGAATGCCTATTAGATGTTGACAACCGCAGCGAGTTGATACGGATGGAACGATGGTAGTGGCATGCAAAGGAACAGCGAGGCAAAGATAGAGACAATCACAACAGCAACATTTTGTTGACAAGGATTCAGATTGGAATCTGAATGTTAGTGGGGATAGAGCTGGTGTTCGGCAAGCTACCTTTATACGATTCCAGTTAACGCGATTGACCAATCATCACGTAAGACCTCATAGTTCCCAAAGATGATTCTTGACGGCACATATGAAGCTAAGGTCTCTTTGAGCACATCAGGAGGAATCCTCGGGGTTGGCGGGTTCACTGATTGGCTCTAATTCACCAGTTGGCTCCAGCCAGCGTCGTACAACCTGTTTTCCGTAGATCTGTAGAGAAAGTTGAGAAGGTGTACTTGACTTATCAACTGTTAAATTGCATGAACTCATTCTGTGCCACGAGTCAAGGGGAACTGTTGGGCACCCTGGTTGCTAATTTATGCATTCCCGATAATGTCTGTTTGGTTGGTGAGGTGGGTCAGATGCGTCGTGACAATGAGTGCTCACTGCCTGCAGGGCTGTGGTTCTTCCTGTGTTCCCGTGCCTCATCCTTTTGTTTAGAAGTGCTTGCTCTATCAATGGTTGGTGAGGACTCGTGCTTCAAGTTAAGGTGCTGCTTACCACCCCCTGACTCTTGGACACCCTCCGATGACTTCTATTTCCTGTAACGGGGTGTTACCCGCCCCAATTGGGAATCACTATCGTATGGGAAGGGTTTCCTACATGGTGCAATGAGGTTCGACTGAAAGTGATTTTATTCAACAGTTGTTTCTGTCACCTGTGAGTTATGTGGAAGGATAAGGTCTGTCAGGAGGGTGTGACATCGATATGTTGAAGCAAAAGACTATCTCATGGGTGAGGAAATGATATAATATGATAATCATCGAGGACTTGTGGAGAAAGATAAATATTTTTGAAGAAGATTAAATCCCACATTGTATATTTAGTTTTTTTTGTGACACAATTGAGTTCACTGTATTTTTTTTTGAAAAGCAGAAAATGAGTTTCAGCTACTAAAGTTTTAGACTGGTTCGTGCTGACTTTAAGGTGATGAGATACTGTCACAGTAAAGAGCAAAATTTACTCTAAGAGTAAGTGGTTGTAGAGTGTTGGAATGGTTTCAGCAAATTATTCAATTGATACAGGATCAGTTTTTACAACTCAGTTGCAGTACTTTAAATTGAGAAAAATTTGATGAATAGAGAGGTAACAAAAAAAAAACACTTGAAGGGTAAAACATGCAGATCCTGGTGACTTGGAGAGTTACAGAGAATAGTAAAAGTAACAAGAATGCAATCTAAAGATTCTAAAGATGAACATGAAGAGAAACTTGCAAAGGGTGTATTTCAAATTTAGAAAAATACCGTATATAGGCACTTTTAAAATGGAGAGCAGTGATACTGTAATTTAATGCAAGGAAAGGGCAGAAATAGTGAATATACACAGTATGTATTCACATTAGATGAAAATGATGGAAGTTAACATACAGCCGTAAAATTTTATAAATTTTGTTTAATTTTAATTGTGAGCAGTTCAGATCAGCACTCCTCCGGAAGATATGGTGGCCGGATCCTAGAAAAACTGGTGCCCAATCAATGTTTAACTATAAGCTGATTGTTCACTTGCTTTGCAGGATTAATGAAAGGAATACCTATGATGTTAAACGTTCTTGTATCACAAACTTGTGCCACCAATTCTTAAATAGCAACTACACCAGTATAAACATGTGTCCATCGGTCTGATCCTCTAAACTAAGTTGAAAGAGGGTTCAAGTAGGATAAACAAGACTTGAAATGTCACATGTCATTGCAGATTATTTCATCACCTATTTACAAAGTGTTTGTCAGTTAATGGTATTAATGACATTTTCTTATGTAACTTTAGCCTGCTGTTGAAGCTGTTTCCAATTTGCTTAGTCACTGTTAGCGAGTACAAATGTCAAACCGATTTCTCCCTAATTGAATAGGTGCAGCAGTTTGTATTGAGGATGAGGTTGTTCTCCATCACCACCTTTGTCTTACAAGATATGACAGCTTCTGTCAGTGGAGAGATTCATAGCACCGCATATTTTAGTGCAGGACTGGCCCTCTTAACCAACTAAAAATCAGTCCAATCCTTCCCACATACATAGCTCACCATTTCTTCTTAGTGCCTATCTAAGAGTTTCATTGCTGCCTCCAATACATCCTTCTCTACACTGGTGAGACCCCTTGTAAACTGGGGGACCACTTCGACGAGCATTTCCACTCCATCCACCAGAAGTAGAACTTCCCAGCAGTCAAACACTTTGATACCCATTTCCATTCTAATTCTGGCATGTTGGTTCATGGCCTCCTCTTGGTTGAACAGCACCACCGTATCTTCCGTCTGAGTAATCTCCAACCTGATGGCATCAATATCGATTTCTCCTCCTTGTAAAAAAAGGCTTTCTCTGTCTCCTCTCTTCTATTCCCCACCCTGGACTCTTACTCCTTCTGAGCTGCCTATTACTTCCCACAGTGCCCCTCCTCCTTCCCTTTCTCCTACGGTCCACTCTCCTCTTCTATCAGATTACTTCCTCTCCAGCCTTTTACCTTTCCTACCCACCTGGCTTCACCTATCACCTAGCTTGTCCTCCACCTTTTTATTCTGATGTCTTCCCCCTTCCTTTCCAGTCCTGAAGAAGGGACTCGGCCTGAAATTTTGGCTGTTTGTTAATTTACATGGATGCTGTCTGACCTGCTGAGTGCCTCCAGCATTTTCTGTGTGTTGCTTAAGAGGGTCTTAAATGCCCCCAATGTATCTGCCTCTACCACCATGCCTGGCAAGGCAAGGCATTGCGTGCACCCACCACTCTCTGTAAAGAACCTACCTCTGACACACTCTCTATACTTTCCATCAATCACCTTAAAATTATGTCCCCTTTTATTAGCGATTTCCTCCCTGGGAAAAAGTCTCTTGCTATCCACTCTATTTATGGCTCTTATGACCTTGTACACCTCTGTCAAGTTACTCTCATCCTCCTTCACTTGAAACAGAGAAGCCCTAGCTGATTTAATCTATCTTCACAAGATGTTCCCTTTAATCGAGACAGCATCCTGGTAAGTTTCCTCTGCATCCTCTGTAAAGCTTCCATATCCTTCCTATAATGAGGAGACCAGAACTGAGCACAATATTCCAGGTGTGGTCTCACCACTGTTTTATGGAGCTGAAACATTACCTCATAGCTCTTGAACTCAATCCTCAGACTAATGAAGGCCAACACACCATATGCCTTCTTGATAGCCCTATCAACTTGAGTGGCAACTTTGAGGGATCTTTGGATGTGCACCCCAAGATCCCTCTTTCTCCATCCACACTGCTAAGAATCCTGCAATTAATCCTGTAGTTTGCCATCAGGTTCAACCTTCCAAATGAATCACTTCA
This sequence comes from Mobula hypostoma, assembly GCF_963921235.1. Taxonomy (NCBI): domain Eukaryota; kingdom Metazoa; phylum Chordata; class Chondrichthyes; order Myliobatiformes; family Myliobatidae; genus Mobula; species Mobula hypostoma. The sequence goes on from NC_086100.1 coordinate 128,341,444, forward strand.
CCTTGTTTGGGCTGAACTCCATTTGCCACTTCTTAGCCCATCTCTGCATCTTGTCAATGTCCTACTGCAACCTACAACAATCCTCCACACTACCCATTACTCCACCAACTTTCATGTCATTTGCAAACTTACTAACTCACTCTTTCACTTCCTCATCTAGTGATATAAAAATCGCCAAGAGCAGGGGTCCCAGAACAGATTCCTACAGAAAGCCACTGGTCACTGACCTCCAAGCAGAATATGCCCCATCCACCACAACCCTCTGCCTTCTATGGGGAAGCCAAATTCTGTATCCAAATCCCTACTAATCCCTACCAAGACCAAAGCTGTTTATTAAGGAGAAAAAAAGGTAAAATACCTTCTCATATAATAAAAAATAATAATAGCCAACATCTGAATTTAAACAACGAATTGAAAGTTTTGAAAATAATTCAGAAAAGGTCCCCACAATGTTTGAAATTCTTGACGAGATTTAGAAATTGAACAACAAATCTTCTCTAAATCTAAGCATGACATAATGTCGCATAATCATTGAGCATGAGTAGGAGGAAAAGCATCTTTCCATTTAAACAAAAGCGCCCTCCTAGCTATAAGAGTGTCACAGTAGGGGGATATATACGAATAAAAACGAAACAGCTTATCCTTAGTCACATGAGTCACGTTAAATTGTATGAGGGAATGGCAAGCACATAACGATGAAGTATTAACCAGTTTAAAATTTTCATTCAAAGTTTCCTCAGATATTGATGTCTGTAAATCTTGTTCCCAGAGATTCTTAATTTTGTCTAAAGGAACATTGCTCGTCTCCAGTAACATGCCATAAATATTAGATATTGAACCATTATGAAAAGGTGTCAAATTGAAAATTACGTCTAGTAAGTTCTTATTTGAGCTTATAGGAAATGTGCATAATTGAGATCTTAGAAAGTCTCTGATTTGTAAGTATCTAAAAAAAAGTGAGTTTTGAATAAGCTGTATTTAGCTGACAATTGCTCAAATGAAAAAAAGATTTCGTCCAACAAATAGATCCCAAAAACACTTAATACCCAACCTGTCCTATTCTTTAAAAACTAAATCAGTCATGGAGAGTTTAAAAAAAAGTTAGAATAGGTGAGACTTGAAAGGGAAAATCTCAATAAACCAGTGTTTTCTAAATTCTATCCAGACCCTCAGAGTATGTTTAACTATTAAATTATCAGTTAGTTTACTTAGAGATAAAGGAAGTGAGGATCCAAGAAGAGAAATAATAGACAATTTATTAACAGAGTTAGCTTCTAAAGAAACCCATACTGGACAGTCTACACGATTAATATAATATAGCAAAAACATAAGATATCGTATATTAACTGTCCAGTAATAAAACCTAAAATTAGGTAAGGCTAAACCTCCAGACTTTATAGATTTTTGAAGATGAACTTTATTTAATCAAGGACATTTATTTTTCCATATATAAGAGGACAAAATAGAATTGAGTCAAAAAAGGATTTAGGAATAAAAATGGGTAAAGCCTGAAAAAGATATATAAATTTAGGTAGAATATTCATTTTAATAGAATTAATTCGTCCAATCAACGATATTGAAAGAGGTGACCAATTTAATGATATCCTTTTTACATGGTTCAATAAAGTAAGAAAGTTTTCTTTAAACAGGTGTTTGTAATTCTTAGTGACGGTTACACCAAATAAGTAAATTGATTCCTTACGATTTTAAAAGGGAGATTAGTATTAAGGGTGTCCCCCGCTTTTCGAACGTTTGCTTTATGACACCTCGCTGTTGCGAAAGACTGACATTAGTTACCTGTTTTCACTAACAGAAAGTGTTTTCACTGTTACGATAAAAGGCAGCGCGCGCCCCGAACAGCCAAGCTCCTCCCCTGGAACTGTATTCTAGTTGGCATTGCTTAAACACGTGCCTGTGAGCATCTGTGCTTTATGTCAATTTATTTTGAGCATCCGTTAGCAAGATGAGTTCTAAGGTATCGGAAAAGCCTAAAAGAGCTTGTAAAGGAGTTACACGTAGCATAAAACTAGACATAATTAAGCCTTTCGATCGTGGTGAATGAAGTAAGGACAAAGTGAGTTTGGCTTGTGGAAGTTGACGAAGATGATGTTGAAGAGGTTTTGACATCCCATGACCAAGAACTGATAGGTGAAGAGCTGATGCGATTGGAAGAGGAAGGGATAACAATCGAAACCAAATGCAGTAGCGGATGGACCGAAAGTGAAGTCATCCAGGATCTGAAGGTGAAGCAACTGTGTGAGATTTTCGCTGCAATTGACAATGCTGCAATGATTGCAGAAAAGTACGATTTTAATTTTAAAAGGGCATGTAGGTTTAGGGCATATTTGCAGGATGGTTTTGAGTGCTTACAAAGAACTGTATGATAGAAAAATGTGCGAGGCTAAGCAGTCAAGCATACTGTCGTTTTTCAAGCCTTCTACATCAGTCACAGCAGACAACGAACCTTGACCTTCGACATCGAGGCAGGCAGACATAGAAGAAGATGACCTGCCTGCCCTGATGGAAACAGACGACGATGAGATGACACCTCAGTGTCCCACCACCCCAACCTCCAATGACTCAGCCTAACACACCATCATCAGTGTGCTCGCTGTCTTCCCGATTCCGGTAAGTAATACTACACTGTACATACATTACTTCTACTTTATATTGGCTGTGTATTTTTATGTGTTATTTGGTATGATTTGGCAGCTTCATAGCTTAAAGGTTACTGGAGAGAGTGTTTCTGCCGAGAGCGCTTGCTCTGAGTGTGTCTGCCAAGAGCGCATGCGTGAGATATTCGCTGCGCGAGACAGTGCTTCAGTGATTGCAGAAAGAAATTTCTACTTTATATAGGCTGTGTATTTATCATATCATTCCTGCTTTTACTATATGTTACTGTTATTTTAGGTTTTATGTGTTAGTTGGCATGATTTTGTAGGTTAATTTTTGGGTCTAGGAACACTCAAAAATTTTTCCCATATTAATAAATGGTAATTGCTTCTTCACTTTATGACATTCTGGCTTACGAACCGTTTCATAGGAATGCTCTACCTTCAGATAGCGGAGGAAACCTGTAATTGATACCAAATTATTCAAAGGAAATAATTCACTCTTATGTAGGTTCAATTTATATCCTGAAAACTGGCTAAAATGGGAGAGTAAAGAAAGTACGCAAGCTGGAGGACCGCCCCTGTCTGCAAATGGAGTCGCAGTATTTTTGTGCTGCTCTTAATTTTCTTTCTCTTCCCCTAGTTTAAGCTTTGAGTTTAAAATTTTTACTTGCTGATTCTTGAGGGGGAACAATATGTCTCTATCTACGAGAAGTGGGAAGAATTTACCTGAACCTAGTGATAAAGGTAATGGGAAAGGAAAGGTGCAACAGGAAAGATCTGATGAAATGCCATCGTGGGCTGAAGATATCGTTCGGACACTGAATTCAATTAAGGATCAGAATGGATCAATTGAAGACCAACTGGAAAAGAATAGTAATGAAATGAAGTCATTTCTGGGAAAACTTAAAGACCTAGAAACTCAAGTTATTTCATGTGAAGAGGAATTGAAGATAACTTAGCAAAAGTTGTCTGAAGCTACAACTCGTTTGGAAAGATATCAAAATAAGATTATAGACCTGGAAACTAGGTCTCGCCGAAAGAATATACGAATTGTTGGGCTGCAAGAAGGAGCTGAAGATGGAGATTTAACTGCTTACTTTGGTAAGCTTTTCCACACTTTATTTCCTACCATTCTATCAAAGCGGCCTACTATGAAAGGGCACACAGGGCGTTTATCTCGAAATTGAAGGATTCTAGTAAACCAAGATCTGTTCTGGTTTGCTTTCATCACTTTAAAATTAAAGATCAAATAATGCGACAGGCAAGAAAACAGAGAGTTTTTAGATTTATGGAATCTGAGCTCCACTTTTACGAAGATTATCCAAGAGAGGTAATGGAACAAAGATCAAAATTTGCCCTGGTAATGAAACAAGCATATGATAAAAAACTTTTTCTGTCTTTGAGGTACCCAACAAGAATTAAAGTTTTTCCTGCCAATTCTCCTCCTCGTACTTTTTTTGATCCAAAAGTTGCGCTGGACTTTGTTCAGGCTATACCCACCGCTGTTACTGACGCAACTGCTGAATGAACCATCTGAAAGGCTGTTTGGCTATCTGTATATTATTCGCATTTTGGAAAGAAGATTTATGAAGGTCATTTGTATATTTCATTGAAAGACTAATTAAAGAAGACAAGGAGAGTTGTTCGTTATTACATATTGTTGGTTTTCCTTTGGAAAGAAGATTTATGGCTTAAGTATCTCTTGTCTAAATGATCTCTGAGTATTCTATGACTGAGAGAAGAAGGTAAGGGGATATTTTCCTTTAATACTTGGTTTGTTTCTTTTTTTTAAATCAGCTAATTGGTAGTTTTTTCCTACTAATAGGGTTTCTTATATTTTTTTTCTGTTCTATTATAACATTTTATAATTGAATTTAAAGCTTTTTTAGGGAATTAATATTAAACTTAAAGATGGCATTGTTTTTTCTCTCTAAGAGATTACATTATTTTGGTTCTTTCTTGTTTATTAGTCAATGGAATGCAAATACCTTTTTTTGCTGAGACTTTATTGTTTTTTTCACAAGGTCACTCTACTTTTTTTACTAACTGGGAGGAAGGAAAGAAAACACAGACAGAGCAGTCAGTAGCTTTAAATTCTATCATAGATCGCTTGCCTTTTTCGGGCTTCTGGGTGTGGGTGGGCGGATTTAGAGTTAGGAGTTTTTTCCCCATTGGGTGGTTCCGGAGCATGCGTGTTTTTTATCTGGTTGTATTCCTCATCACCGCCATTTTTGATCATCCTGTATTGGTATGTGCTCTGCGCACGTATAAAGTAGAATAAAATTATAGTATGGTATTTAAACGGATTAATATAATAAGTTGGAATGTACATGGTTGGAATCATCCTATTAAACGAAAAAAGACTTTTAAAATTATTAACCGATTCCAACCTGATATAATTTTTGCTCAAGGGACATATCAGGGCGGGAGATCAAAATAGATTTTTTAGTTGGTGGAATGGTTTGCAATTCCACTCTACTTCTCAGAGTAAAACAAAAGGTGTGTCTATTTTTATTAAACCTAATATGTTTATTCAAGAAGATATTGAATCAGATTCTAATGGTAGATTTTTAATTGTTACAGGAACAATCTGTAACAGAAAAGTTGTTTTGGTTAATTTGTATGGTCCTAACTTAGATGATCCTTCTTTTTTAAAAAAGGTATTTGTTTTACTGCCTGATTTAAATGAATATATGCTGATAATGGGTGGGGATTTAATTGCTGCTTAAATCCTATGATTGATAAGAGCTCAACCAATCAGCAACTTCCAAATCGATCCGCGTCATTTATTAATTCCTTTTTGATTGATTTTGGGTTGATTGATTTGTGGAGGTATCTCCATCCCGATAATAGAGAATATTCTTTCTTCTCACACGTTTATAAAAAATATTCGAGGATCGATCCCCGCTTCTTGCCTAGTGTTAAAATTTGCGAATATGACTCTATTTCTATATCTGATCATGCACCTCTGAGTTTCTCTTTTGAATTTGATGATGTCATTCTTGCCCGCCCACCTTGGCGCATGTCTCAGACATTATTGCAAAACTCTGATTTTGTCAGTTTCATTGAAACCCAGATAAAAAGAATTTTTTCTTTCTAATGATATAGGGGGTACGTCTAAATTAGTTATATGGGATACATTTAAAGTATTTTTACATGGTCAGATTATTTCTTATTCAGCTAAACTTAAAAAAACAAACTAAAGCAGAATTAGATAGAATTTCAAAACAAATTAAAGATTTAGATAATACCTATGCAATTTCCCCCAATACTGATTTATTTAAACAAAGGGCGGAACTTCAATCACAATATAACCTGTTATTAACTCATCCCATTGAAGGATATTTACTTAAGTTAAAGAGCCAATTTTATATGTTTGGAGATAAAAATAATAAACTGCTGGCATCTCAATTAAAAATGGCTGCAGCCAAAAGGCAAATCATGAAAATTTGTAGGAAAGATGGTACCTTAGCTCAGGGATATGAAGAAATTAATAAGATTTTTCAAGATTTTCATGCTGAGCTTTATAAATCTCAATGTCCATTAGATTCCTCTGAAATAAATGCTTTTTTACGAAAGATTGTTTTTCCTAAAATCTTGGCTGAGGATCAAAAAACTCTCGATGCTCGAATCACTGAAGCCAAAATTCATAAAGCTATTTTTTCAATGCAATCTGGTAAGTCCCCGGGACTTGATGGCTATCCTGTAGAATTTTATAAAAAATTTGGAAAGTTGCTTTCTCTGTACATGTTGGAAATGTTTAAGGATTCTTTTGTGAAAAGTGACTTACCCTCTACTTTTTATGAGGCTTCTATTTCTTTAATTCTTAAAAAAGATAAAGATTCTACTGACTGTGCTTCATATAGACCTATTTCATTACTGAATGTCGACGCTAAGATTCTGTCAAAGATAATGGCCAATCGGTTGGAGACTATTTTGGGTAAAATTAGGTTTCAAGATCAAACAGGCTTTATAAAGAGTCGCTATTCTTTTTCAAATGTTTGGAGACTAATTAACATTATATATTCATCCTCGACTAAAACTCCGCAATGTGTTGTACCTTTGGATGCTGAAAGAGCGTTCGACCAAGTCGAATGGAAATACTTATTCAATGTTTTAGAGAAATTTGGCTTTGGTGTTAATTTTAATAATTGGATTAAAATGATATATAAAGCCCCTATTGTTACTGTTGTCACTAACAACTGTAGGTCTCTTTTTTCTCAGCTTTCACGGGGGACAAGGCAAGGCTGTCCATTAAGTCCTTTGTTGTTTAATTTAATATTAGAACCCCTTGCTATTGCTCTTCGTGAGGCTAAAAATATCCATGGGATTTTTGTGAATGAGACCATGCATAAGATCTCTCTTTACGCTGATGATTTTTTGGTTTATATAGCTAACCCTGACGAATCCATTCCTGCCTTGCTAAAATTATTTAATGAATTTGGACGTTTTTCAGGATATAAAATAAATTTTAGTAAAAGTGAATTGTTTCCTTTAAATAATTCTGTCTCTATATATGATAATACTCCTTTTAAAATTACAGACTCTTTTAGATATCTAGGTATTATAATTACTAAAAATATAAGGATCTTTATAAAGCCAATTTTGTTTCCTTAGCAGACTCTATGAAGTATTTATTTAGTAGATGGAGTCCACTTACATTTTCACTTGTCGGTCATATTCATATAGTTAAAATGATGATTTTACCAAAATTTTTATATTAATTTCAGAATATTCCTGTTTTTTTGACTAGGAAGTTTTTTGATTGGATTGATTCTATTATTTTATCTTTTATTTGGAATAATAAAAGACCAAGAATTAGTAAATGTCACTTACAAAAATTGAAAAAGGATGGAGGTCTTGCTTTGCCTAATCTAAGAATGTATTATTGGGCTGTTAATGTGCAATATTTGTCTTTTTGGTTATACTGGGTTGATAAGAGTGATGGCAATTTGGGTAGAACTGGAACTGAAAGTTGTAAAACAGTTTTATTTGACCTCGTTATTGGGAGCTCCTTTACCTATGCAATTAGTTAAAGTTGTTAATTTAAACCTATATCCTGTGATTAAGTACTCTTTACAAATTTGGCTCCAGTTCCGCAATTTTTTTAATCTTAAAAAATTTAAACTTTGTAGTTTAATTTACCAAAATTACTTTTTTAAGCCTTCTTGGAGTGATCCAATTTTTTTACTTTGGAGAAATGAAGGTATTAATTCTTTTTTGTATTTATTTAAAGAAGATAGATTGATGTCTTTTGAACAATTAATTGATAAATATTCTCTTTCATACTCACACTTTCTGCAATACCTTCAAGTTAGACATTTTTTTACAAAAATATTTAAGTAATTTTCCTTACATATTGGAGGCTGACCTTTTAGATATTATTAAGAGTATGAATCCTTTGATTAAGGGTTCTATTGGAAGAATTTATAATTTATTATTACAATGGGATAAGCGTCCTTTATCTAAGATTAAACAGGATTGGGAAAAGGAACTTAATTTGACTTTTATGACGGAGGATTGGATGCGGATTTTGAAGTTGGTTAACTCTTCTTCAATTTGTGCTAGCCATTCATTGATTCAATATAAAATGGTACATCGTTATCATTTGACAAAGGAGAGACTTTCTAAACTCTTTTCCAATGTTGATCGTCATTGTGATAGATGTAAAACTGAGATAGCTACACTGACACATATGTTTTGGTCTTGTTCTATATTGGAACAGTTCTGGAAGTCTTCAACAATTTCTAAAGCACTTAAAATTAATTTACAACCTAATAAATTAACTGTGCTTCTTGGAATAATTCCTCAAAATATTCATGATATTTCTGTGTCTGACCAACATGTTATTACATTTGTTACATTGATAGCTAGGAGGGCCATTTTATTGAAGTGGAAGGATACATCAGCTCCCACTTTGTCACAATGGTTCACTCAAATGATGCTATGTCTTAGTTTGGAGAAAATTAGAAGTCGAACCTTTGAACCTTTATTTGATTTTGAGAAAAGATAGAGCTCATTTGCTCATTATTATCATTTGAGTTAATTGATATAACTTTTCCATGATCTAATTGTAAATATTTTAGTATACTTTCTTTTCTTGCTGGCAGTTTGATGTTTACTTTTAGAAGCTTTTTGTATGACGCATGGCTCCGGGGTTGTACACCTAATGGGTTCTTTTTTTCTCTCACTTTTCTGCTTAGTAGGTTTTTTTTGTTATCACAAAATTTTTTTTCAATCTTTAAGATAATGTCTTTTTTGAGACATTGTAAGTGTTGTTACTTCAATGTTATTTTTCTTGTATAATATATATAACAATAAAAAGATTTGAAAAGAAAGAAAGTACGCAAGGTAACGAGGTCTCAACATTAGAGATAAAAAGCAATATATCATCAGCATAAAGCGAGATTTTGTGAGTAATGCCTCTCCTTAAAATACCACAGATATCATTAGATTCTCGAAAAGCAATGGCAAGGGGTTCTAAAGCTAAATCAAAGAGCAAAGGACTCAACAGAAAACCTTGTCTAGTTCCGCAGTGAAGTTTAAATGGTTTGGAATTTTGAAAAATAATAAGAACCCGAGCAGAAGGAGATAGATAAAGTAATTTAATTCATTGAATAAAATCTGGTCCAAAATTAAATTTTTCTAAGGTTTAAATAAATAATTTCATTCAACCCGATCGAAGGCCTTCTCAACATCTAAGGATATCACACATTCCAATATCTCCTGAGAAGGAGAGTAAATAACATTTAATACACGGCGTATATTAAAATGGGAATGTCAGGTTTTTAATAAATCCAGTCTGATCATCGGAGATAATAGAAGGTAAGACATTTTCAATCCTATGAGCCAGATTTTAGTATACTTTATACTTTAAACTTTATTGTCGCCAAACAATTGATACTAGAACGTACAATCATCACAGTGATATTTGATTCTGTGCTTCCCGCTCCCTGGATTACAAATCGATAGTAAATATTAAAAATTTAAATTATAAATCATAAATAGAAAATAGAAAAATGGAAAGTAAGGTAGTGCAAAAAAACCGAGAGGCAGGTCCGGATATTTGGAGGGTATGGCCCAGATCCAGGTCAGGATCCGTTCAGCAGTCTTATCACAGATGGAAAGAAGCTGTTCCCAAATCTGGCCATACGATTCTTCAAGCTCCTGAGCCTTCTCCTGGAGGGAAGAGAGACAAAAAGTGTGTTGGCTGGGTGGGTCGTGTCCTTGATTATCCTTGCAGCACTGCTCCGACAGCGTGCAGTGTAAAGTGAGTCCAAGGATGGAAGATTGGTTTGTGTGATGTGCTGCGCCGTGTTCACGATCTTCTGCAACTTCTTCTGGTCTTGGACAGGACAACTTCCATACCAGGTTGTGATGCACCCTAGAAGAATACTTTCGATGGTGCATCTATAAAAATTAATGAGGGTTTTAGGGGACAGGCCAAATTTCTTTAGTTTTCTCAGGCTCAGACCCAATGCAGGCTGGGAGACCGTTTTGCTGAAAGCAGGATCTCCCAGTAGCAACACATTTTAATTCCACGTTCCATTCCCAGTCCGATATGTCTGTCCACGGCCTCCTCTACTGTAAAGATGAAGCCACACTCGGGTTGGAGGAACAACACCTTATATTTCATCTGGGTAGCCTCCAACCTGCAGTTCTTAAAAAAAGTTTTGTTAGATATTGCCCTGGGTAGAGAGCTGCAAAAAGTGACACTTGCAGAATCTCACAACTGGTAGCTGATAGTTCCAGTCTCAAAAGAGAAATAAGGAGTACTTTGTCTGTAATCTTCAGAAATGTTCACATTGATAGGATGTCCTCTTTAGAATAAAAGGAGCCCATGGAAACTATAGCACAAGGAAATCTGCAGATGCCGGAATTTCAAGCAACACACATGAAAGTTGCTGGTGAACGCAGCAGGCCAGGCAGCATCTCTAGGAAGAGGTACAGTCGACGTTTCGGGCTGAGACCCTTCGTCAGGACTAACTGAAGGAAGAGCTAGTAAGAGATTTGAAAGGGGGAGGGGGAGGGGGAGATCCAGAATGATAGGAGAAGACAGGAGGGGGAGGGATGGAGCCAAGAGCTGGACAGGTGATTGGCAAAAGGGATATGAGAGGATCATGGGACAGGAGGCCCAGGGAGAAGGAAAAGGGGGAGGGTGGGAAGCCCAGAGGATGGGCAATAACGGATGGGGTACGAGGGGGAGGTGGGGCATTAACGGAAGTTAGAGAAGTCAATGTTCATGCCATCAGGTTGGAGGCTACCCAGACGAAACATAAGGTGTTGTTCCTCCAACCTGAGTGTGGCTTCATCTTTACAGTAGAGGAGGCCGTGGATAGACATATCAGAATGGGAATGGGATGTGGAATTAAAATGTGTGGCCACTGGGAGATCCTGCTTTCTCTGGCGGACAGAGCGTAGGTGTTCAGCGAAACGGTCTCCCAGCCTGCGTCGGGTCTCGCCAATATATGGTGAAAATAAAGTGGTGGGGGCCAGGGATCTTAAAATCATCGAAAAATTTCAATTCCATGGTTCAACACTGTTTTATCCCCCCTTGTTCAATCCCTTCCTACCGATGTTCGTGACACTGCTCACACTTTGAAACTTTTCGATGATTTTATGTTCCCTGGCCCCCACCGCTTTATTTTCAGCATGAATGTCCAGTCCCTACATACTTCCATCCCCCATCAGGAAGGTCTCAAAGCTCTCTGCTTCTTTTTGGATTCCAGACCTAATCAGTTCCCCTCTACCACCACTCTGCTCCGTCTAGCGGAATTAGTCCTTACACTTAATAATTTCTCCTTTGGTTCCTCCCACCTCCTCCAAACTAAAGGTGTAGCCATGGGCACCTGTATGGGTCCTAGCTATGCCTGCCTTTTTGTTGGCTTTGTGGAACAATCTATGTTCCAAACCTATACTGGTATCTGTCCCCGACTTTTCCTTCGCTACATCGATGACTGCATTGGTGCTGCTTTCTGCACGCATGCTAAGCTCGTTGACTTTATTAACTTTGCCTCCAACTTTCACCCTGCCCTCAAGTTTACCTGGTCCATTTCCAACACCTCCCTCCCCTTTCTAGATCTTTCTGTCTCTATCTCTGGAGACAGCTTATCTACTGATGTCTACCATAAGCCTACTGACTCTCACAGCTATCTGGACTATTCCTCTTCTCACCCTGTCTCTTGCAAAAACGCCATCCCCTTCTCGCAATTCTTCCGTCTTCGCCGCATCTGCTCTCAGGATGAGGCTTTTCATTCCAGGATGAAGGAGATGTCCTTTTTTAAAGAAAGGGGCTTCCCTTCCTCCACTATCAACTCTGCTCTCAAACGCATCTCCCCCATTCCACGCACATCTCCTTACACCCCATCCTCCCGCCACCCCACTAGGAATAGGGTTCCCCTTGTCCTCACCTACCGCCCCACCAGCCTCCGGGTCCAACATATTATTCTCCGTAACTTCCGCCACCTCCAACAGGATCCCACCACTAAGCACATCTTCCCCCACCCCCCCCCCCGCTTTCGCAGGGATCGCTCCTTACGCGGCTTCCTTATCCATTTGTCCCCCTCATCCCTCCCCACTGATCTCTCTCCTGGCACTTATCCTTGTAAACGGAACAAGTGCTACACATGCCCTTACACTTCCTCCCTCACTACCATTCAGGGCCCCAGACAGTCCTTCCAGGTGAGGCGACACTTCACCTGTGAGTCGGCTGGGGTGATATACTGCGTCCGGTGCTCCCGATGTTGCCTTCTATATATTGGCGAGACCCAACTCAGGCTGGGAGACCGTTTCACTGAACACCTATGCTCTGTCCACCAGAGAAAGCAGGATCTCCCAGTGGCCACACATTTTAATTCCACATCCCATTCCCATTCTGATATGTCTATCCACGGACTCCTCTACTGTAAAGATGAAGCCACACTCAGGTTGGAGGAACAACACCTTATATTTTGTCTGGGTAGCGTCCAACCTGATGGCATGAACATTGACTTCTCTAACTTCCGCTAATGCTTCACCTCCCCCTTGTACCCCATCCGTTATTGCCCATCCTCTGGGCTTCCCCCCTCCCCCTTTCTTTCTCCCTAGGCCTCCTGTCCCATGATCCTCTCATATCCCTTTTGCCTATCACCTGTCCAGCTCTTGGCTCCATCCCTCCCCCTCCTGTCTTCTCCTATCATTTCGAATCTCCCCCTCCCCCTCCTACTTTCAAATCTCTTACTCGCTCTTCCTTCAGTTAGTCCTAACGAAGGGTCTTGGCCTGAAACGTCGACTGTACCTCTTCCCATTGATGCTGCCTGGCCTGCTGCGTTCACCAGCAACTTTTATGTGTGTTCCATGGAAACTATAACTTTGACAGCATCAGGCAGTACTGGCCTTACTGTGCTATGAGGCCCAATCTTTCGCCACAGCTGCTGGATTAACTGGATAATGACCTACTTGGTGAGATGAAGGCGCTGAGCAATTCCTCATCCGTTAACTTCACATGGGTGGGGTAATGCTCTTTGCAAGTGAGACAGGGTTGAGTGTCCCATTCTCACAGCAGCCACTCCCTTCCCCTCACACTGTCTTCCTATCTCATTCTCCAATCCCACAGGTTCTTCCCACCGTTAATTTTTCTAAGGCCATTAACAGCAGCAGAATCTTTGTGTCTGGACAGTGACAGAATGATAAAAATAAACCACAAGGTATCCAAACTTACCAAGCAACGATGAGCCAAAAGTCAAGCTATGTGTATTCTGTGACCCGTCCCCTCCTTAAGTATTAACCGGTGAGGGACCTACCTTGCCCGTTGGTGCTACGTGTTTAAAGGTAAATTTAGCACATACATTCATAGAGTCAGAGAAAAATGCAGCACGTGTGAGAAATTGGTGAAAGTGATACTGAAAGCAGGCCTCCTATTAATGTGGAGCTGTAAGTATAAACTGTGATACTGGGATTAAAAAGGAATGGCACCTTCTCAGTGTACGCAAGTCCTTCTGGAGGCCTAAAAGTTACTGTCTCCACAATTGAACTTTGCCAAAATGGGTGCTGCACAATTAACTTCCTAGCTCATACCTTTGGAGAAAATCTTTTTGTGTTGTTGATATCCCTTCAAAGCAGAACTATAAGACATGTGGTTGAATCACTAAGCTGATTTATTTCACAAGTGATAAGTAAGCAGACTAGCTAATAGTTGAATTAAGTTCCACGTATTTAGTTCTAGCTCACTTCTTCGCTCAGAAATGTTGAGAAAAAAAACTTCCATAACACGAACTCCTTTCCTTCCTTCAACTGACTCTCTTTCTGTACAGCTTCTTATCGGAACAACACATCCCCTGTAGATTTGCTGCAATTTTTGGGCAAAAATTGTGCTAAAACATTCTTATTTAAAATCTTAAGCAAGCTTAGTCTATTAAGCATAGACTTCAATCTTTTGTAAATTCTGAATTGGGGGTTTAGAATCACATTCATCATAGGGGATGTAAATTATTAATTGTCCCTGGGTGAGAAAATTACCAGGAATCTCTATCTGTATTCTCTCATTATAACTTAGTAGGAACTCAGAGAAATTCTAAACAGGGAACCCTCATATAAATTTTATCCCTGTGTGAAGGAGAGTATGAATTGCAATTTACTGCAAATTGGATCATCTCGTTTTAATACCTGCAGCAGCTTGAACTCGGTTAATTTTCTTTAAACGTAGTGTTACTTAGTTTAAAAATCCTTCCTTAAAATGATGACGTGTTCATAAATTTTTAAAATGTGACAGGTATGTAATGCCTTCAGATGTGTGGCCAGTAAACATCTGTACAAGGATTACCCGAGGATCTCTTCTGACTGGATTAACAAAAGCTTCTGCAGTACCAGGACAAAAATAGCAAATTAGTCTGCTCATTCATTAATATTTAAAGCAGTTTAGAAAAGGGATTAGACTGGTATTCAGAAAGCCGCAGATCTGATTCAGACAAGGACAGACGTTCTTTTTGCAAGAAAGTACCTCGCAATTTGCAACAGGTGAATTTTTGGAAATTAATTTAAATTTCTTCACGTATATACTGTTTTCTTAAACTTTTAGCAATTTCTGCTTTATGAGAAAAAAGCAAACTATTTTAAGGATAATGCTCAATGCTTATGTTCAAAATGTTGGTTATTAAATGTTTGCATCAATGGATAAGAGTGAATGTTAAATAATTTTGTTGTGGCTCTTTTTTCAATGTAATGAAATATTTTTGTTTTTAAAGGTTCAGAACGATACTCTAGTTTAGTGTCACAGTAGTCTCATCAGGCGTTGTTGGTTTTCAAACAAAATAGAAATAAATGCTAAAGGTATTTGGATATGGGATTAATTAACCAGTTTTAGTTTCCTACTTGGCTAAAACTACTGTGGCTCTTGGTTTACAGATTAAAAATAACACATCTAGCAATGCCATAAACACAAGAGATTCTGCGATGCTGGCAATCTGGAGCAACACATACAAAATGCTGCAGGAACTCAGCAAGACAGTCAGCATCTATAGAGGGGAATAAACAGTCGACATTTTGGGCCAACACCTTTGATGAAAGGTCCCAGTCTGAAACATTGAATGCTTATTCCCTTCCATAAATGCTGCCTGACTTGCTGAGAACCTTCAGTATTTTGTGTGTTATTCACTAATGCCGATTTTTAAAAATCAGAAATAATCTCTCCTTCCACAATCACCTATCACACACTTACATAATAATTGACATTCTTTTTCCTATATTTACTGTTGTTATGATTCTGATTTGAATGTTAAATATTCTAAAAAATTTCCAAAATTTCCCAATTATTTTTTGCAATCGAGCTAATCTTCAATTATCCTGTCACTCCATTATGAATATCAGAATTCTTTCCATCCCCTTCTAATTGTCATTTGTGGTGAAATAGCAGAATTGATTAACACAGTAAGTAGGGAAAGGTGAAGGTAATTAAGTCAATAAGTTTGACTAAGTTAGTTATTAAGTCAGTAAGTAAGCTAATAGGCAAGATCACATGCCTTTCTCTTCTTTCATCCAAGTCACATACAGATATGGTGAAAAGCCCCTTGCCGATTTGAACGTCTTTTCATTATTTGGCCCCATGTCCCACTGCTTTGCCAATTCTCCAGCCAGGTTGAAAGGTTTTTCTTTGGTTGCATCAGCTTACATGTTAATATCTCTTGGGTTGATATTTTATTGAATAGTGATGGCCTACAATAAATTACCTTTGGCACTTGTCTTTATATGATCTGTTTCTGATCGTGTGAGCAATGTTGCCTTTATTGCCTGTCGCCGGGTGACAGGGAAGATAGCGGTGGTCCTGATGTTTGACTCACTGTGGCCGGGGTGGTGATGATACCGGGGTGTTGAATGGACGATCACAGGAGTTTGACCTGTGATGAAGAAGGAATGGCAACATAGGTACGTCAGGTTCTTGAGTGACTTTGAGGGAAATTTAAGAAGTGGTGACGTTCTTATGACTTTCTGACCTTGTCTTTCTGAGTAACAGTGGCAGGAAAGTATGCTGGTTGAACTGCTGAAATGTATCACATAGATTGCTCTTAACGTAGGCCTAATGGGTGAGTGAGCTCCAGTTATTTGTTCCCATATGGTCCTCATGCAGTACAACACATTGTTAAATGAAACTTTATGTACTGTATAAAGCAGCCGCATTTAGATTTTCTATTTTACCACTGAATATCCATCGTCTAGAATACTTGAACCATGGTGTAGGTAGAGGTCCAGTTCACTTCTAGTCACCGATGATTTGCAATGATGTTGATAATTGAGAGCTCACCAGTGGTTTGTGCCATTTAAAGGTCAAAATACCGTTAAGCAATCCTTTTGTTCAAGATTTTAATTTCTTAGCAATAACTGACTCAATTTTTACCTGCAGCCTTTTGTTCAACATCAATATAGCATAAATGTACAAACTTGTTTCTAATATTCAGATAATCCTTGTACCGTATCTTATTACATAAAAGATAGTATAACTCTTTGATAGATGCTTTCTGAGTCAGAGCTAATCTGAGCCCTAACCAATCACAGCCAAGCCAAGCACCCTGGCCAAGATCATAGCCAATTCAAACACCTCTCAACCATGGTCAATCCAAACATGACCTGATTTTGGCCAATCCAAACACCTCTTGACATGGCTAATCTGAACTTCACATGCCTGTGGCCATGGCCCAAGCTCAATTCGACTAACCACAGATTTGGCCAATTCAAACCCAATTTAACCTTAGCTACACCTGAGCATAGTGCTGTTTATCACTATCTGACAAAACTTCCAGGCAAGTAATCATACTCTACAGAATTCTAACTGCTTTATTAATTCATGTATATACTGATTGCTTAACATGCACCATTACGTTTACTTTTTCTAAGTTGGGACTTGAACACTTGCAAATCGACCAGGTTCTCTATGAGGTGTTTTCCTGACTCCTCATCTCAGATGTGGGGGAGATAACCTCTTCCTTTGCAATGGATGGTCTCTGGAGTTGTCACTGCTGATACTTTTCCATAAATTCTCCCGAGATGCCTCCTGATTTCTTGACAGCCAACCACAGGACTATCAGTCTGTTCTTTTCCCACATACGTACTTACTTCAGGACTTCTTCACATGCTGTCTGCACCTTGAACCCTGGTCTTCCAAGATGAATCTCAAGGATGTATATGGTACACGTACTTTGATAATGAATTTGAACTTGCCTCTTGGCTTTGGCGTCTATCAGCCCATTTATTTATAATGAGGTCAACAGACAAGAAACATCTGTTCTATTGTGTAGTACAGATTAGGCAAGGTTTCTCTAAATTTCACATTGCTCTGAGTTTGAACTTGCTACACAGCCGACTCCCTGCCTGGAGAAACTCCACTCCTGGAGCCTATTGGGATACTTGAGAAAAGTCAATCAAAATCTCACCAACTCACCAACCCAAACCCCACCCGGTCTTAACCAACAAAATCTGAACTGTACCTAAACACTTGAAAGATTGTTCTTGTTCCACACCACCACCACCCCACCCCTCCTCGAATGAAAGCAGCGACAACCATCACTATCCTGAAGATGTTATTCATCTGTTTGAGGAGAAATCACCAAATACTGTCAAGAGCAGTGGCCACATGCAGTAATAGAAAGTAAGTTACAGTGATCTGACCAGACTTGACTTGTTCCTCAACGTCTCATCAATAACCTATAATATAATTCCTGCAATTTTGAGGTAAGAGTAAATGTATGAAAACATTGAAGGTAATATTTTATTGTCCTTCATAGGATGAATTACTCCAGGTTTGTCCTGCTCACCATTGTCATCTCATTTATCGAGGATTCCATTTCCTCCTCCTGTGTTGTTGATCAATTCAGTGTGAAGAATGGATTTGACCAGAAGAGAGTAAGTTATTTCTTATGTTTTAAGTAAATTTGCAGTAAATGAGAAAAAAAAAATCCAGTGGCAAAAGGCAGGATTTCAGATCTTGTGTCATGCCAGTCAAATACTACCAGACAAATTGGACCTGGGCTCCACGGTAAGAGCAGGAAGCTGCGAGTTGACAGAGTGAGAAATGTACACTCACTCCATGTATTGCTTGTACCTCAGAAGAGACTGTGGGACTGGAAAGGGAACAGATGGAGGAATAAGCAGGCTAAACTGTGTCAAATTTGCCTCTGATCAGTGATGTCACGATGCTTGCTCCAATTATGTCAACGTTCCCGTCTCCAATGGGGTATGAGTTCTTACTCACAGATTAGTTTCTGCTGGTACGGGTCATTCTGTGGCAGCTCCTCTTGCTCGATAGAGGACAGTAAAGGTTGCACTATGTGCTTGTGCAGTGGGATTGACAGCTGACAGAGCATGCAGGGTCTGAAGTGTTGGGGGACGGTTGAAGTACTGGTATGTCTGGATGCAGCAAGTAAGATCTTTCCCTTCATCTGCTGCTCATGAATCCTTCTGTTTGGACTGGATCCAAAGTAGCAGTGAGCAAGTGTCATGGCGAGGAACATACTTGAGGGACAATAGGAGGAGAACAGGAGAAAGATATAAATTCAGCACAGTGCACGAGGGAAGCCTGGTCTGGGATAAAAGCAGAGAAAACAACTGTTGCAGATAGCCTCAAGAATGAAAAAGAGACCACAAACCTTTTGGGAAGAGATAAGCAATGTACCCCCTTTCTCTCAACCATCATGTTTCTGTCTAGCATCGAACTGTATACCCTAAAACTCCAAGGTCTAAATTATTCTGGTCCCAGCGTGTTGTACTGGCTGTTTTCCAATTGCAGAATTCTGGGCAAGTGATCAGCCGCACCTATAGAAAGTGGGGATCCAAATGGTAATAAGTCTCAAGCATGATGATTTATTGGCAGCAAACAAGACTACTAACTACTTTCTTTCATAGAAACATAGAAAACCTACAGCACAATACAGGCCCTTCGGTCCACAAAGCTGTTAATCATCCTTTTTTCTGGAAAGTGATCACTGCAATCAATAGCTTGGAACTTCCCTTTTGGAATTGTGCTTTTGAACCGCCTACATGACCTGGCATTTTTGCGGTGTGAACTGAGCTCCCGAACTTGCAGGATGGTTGTGGCATGGCCTGTAAGGGGTAATTTGAGGCAGAAAGTCCCAGGCCTGAGAGCAAGGAACAAGCCAATGTGTGGCCATTGCGACTTGGAGCCGATTTGAAGCGGCAGATCCGAGGTGAGGCACGCCGGGGCAAGAAAAGTCATGGAAGTTGGGACCTGGACCTGAGAGCAAGGAATGAGCTGACATTTGACTGATTTAAGTGCCAGGCCAGATTGGAATGGTCAGGTACGGGCCGTATCAAGACGGAGGAACCCAGACCCAAAAGTGTATCAAAGTGGCAGGGGCCAGGTCTGAGAATGAGGAGTGAGCTGAGGTTTGGCAGGGCCCAGGTCTGAGAATGAGGAGTGAGATGAGTTTTGGCAGGGCCCAGGTCCGAGAGTGAGGAGTGAGATGAGTTTTGGCAGGGCTCAGGTCTGAGAATGAGGAGTGAGATGAGGTTTGGCAGGGCCCAGGTCTGAGAATGAGGAGGGAGATGAGTTTTGGCAGGGCCCAGGTCTGAGAGTGAGGAGTGAGATGAGTTTTGGCAGGGCTCAGGTCTGAGAATGAGGAGTGAGATGAGTTTTGGCAGGGCCCAGGTCTGAGAATGAGGAGTGAGATGAGTTTTGGCAGGGCCCAGGTTGGAGATGAGGAGTGAGATGAGTTTTGGCAGGGCTCAGGTCTGAGAATGAGGAGTGAGATGAGGTTTGGCAGGGCCCAGGTCTGAGAATGAGGAGTGAGATGAGTTTTGGCAGGGCCCAGGTCCGAGAGTGAGGAATGAGATGAGTTTTGGCAGGGCCCAGGTTGGAGATGAGGAGTGAGATGAGTTTTGGCAGGGCTCAGGTCTGAGAATGAGGAGTGAGCTGAGGTTTGGCAGGGCCCAGGTCTGAGAATGAGGAGTGAGATGAGGTTTGGCAGGGCCCAGGTCTGAGAATGAGGAGTGAGATGAGTTTTGGCAGGGCCCAGGTCCAAGAGTGAGGAGTGAGATGAGTTTTGGCAGGGCTCAGGTCTGAGAATGAGGAGTGAGATGAGTTTTGGCAGGGCCCAGGTCTGAGAATGAGGAGTGAGATGAGGTTTGGCTGACTTAAGTGCCGGGCTAGACTGAAAAGGTCAGGGTGTTGGAGCTGGAGGCGAGGGATGGGTTAGTGTTCAACCCGCTGCTCGGCAGGTTTACTCATCTCTGCACTGAACTGAGGCTGCGGCCTGCAACTAACGGGCTCTTGGGTCGGCTGTGACTGGCTTCGTGGCTGTGGACTCACCTTCATGAAGTTTAGTTCTGAATGTTAGTTGCTTACTTTTTTTGTTTGCACGCTTCGTTCTTTTTTTGCACATCGGGTGTTTGATTGTTTTTTCTAATGGGTTCTGTTGGGTTTCTTTGCTTTGTCGCTAGCTTTAGGGAGACAAACCTCAAGGTTGTACTTGGAATACATACTTTGATAATAAATGTACTTTGAACATTGAACTTTGAGAATGAAGTGTAAAACTGTGGTACAGGTAAACAATAAGGTGCAAGATAGATAATAAGGGCAAGAGTCCATCTTATCGTGTTAGGGAATCATTTAATGGTTCCAGCAGTGGGGTAGAAGTTGTCCTTTAGCCTGGTCATACACAGTTTCAGGCCTTTGAATTTTCTGCCCAATGGAAGAAGGGAGAAAAGGAGAACATGGTGAGTGAAGTCTTTGTTTATGCTGGCTGCTTTACTAAGGCAGAGAGAAGTATAGGCAGACATTAGTGTCACAATATTGTCAGCTTACTTGGTATACTCAAATTCAAGTTCAGTTTATTGTCACATGTATACCACCAAACGAATCATCCCTCCTCTGGATCAAGGTGCACAACACAGTTCATATAACATTATGCTCCGTAATGTAATATTACCACAAATAAAGTAACACATAATAAAGTGCATTTATGATACAAGTTAAAATGTAAACAGTATAATGCTACTGTTGCTTCATATGTAATGAGACCTGGATGGTGGCAAGGACTTCAATAGTCCTATGGTCTGGAGGAAGAAGCTGTTTCCCATCCTAACAGTTCTTGTCCTAATGCTACGGGACCTTCTGCCTGATGGTAGAAGGTCAAAGAGATTGTTGGATGGATGGGAGGGATCATTACAATGCTAAGGGCCTGAGTATGCAGCACTCCTGATAAATATCTCTGAAGGGTGGAGGAGCGACGCCGATGATCCTCTTGGCAGTCCTCACAATCCTTAGTAGGGACTTGTGGTCATTTGCCTTGCAATTGTAGGACCAGCTGTTGGAAATACTCCCAGGACTGACGTGAAAGAACCTGCAGCAGTCCTGATCTCAGTCCTTATTGACAGAGAATGCTGCTGGGATTGAAGATATATTCACTTTCCAAAGGTATGAGGACTCTTGGTGGTTTTGAAGCAGTGCTTCCAATTGTTTGAAGCCGTGTTCCTGGATCTGATGTCCCCTCCCACCACAACTGGCGGAAGGGCCAACGCTTTGCGAGTTCTGCCAGAAATTCTAGCTGCTGATGGCCTGCTCGACCAGACTAAATCATCATCCTCAGCATAAGTGGAAAGCCAAGGCATGAAATAAACAGCTGCTTCGAGCAGCTTGCATTCTAACAGAATAGAAAATGTATATTAATCTTGCATGAATTTGTAAATTATATTTGTAACATAAGTAACTCAACACAGCACTATAACTTCTACATTTTACAAACTGCAGTATGCTGGGAAGTGGTATGCTCTGGCAAAGAAGGACCCTGAGGGCCTCTTCCTTCAGGACAACATCTCAGCTGAATACTTTGTGGATGATGAAGGAACTATGACAGCCTCTTCGAAGGGGAGAGTAAAGCTTTTTGGGTAAGTTCCATTTTGCCACCATTTAGATTTGATGCTAAAAAGCCCTTGGCAAAGTTCAAAATAATAATCATTTAACTTACTTAATTGTCAATGTTCCTCCTTTAAGATTCTATTATTGAGCTGCAGTTACAATGGAGCATTCGTAATATTTATTAGAAGAAACAACTTATAATTTCTTCGTTATTACTAAATGGAACACATCTGTGGAAAATTACATCTCCGTATTTTCTTTTCTTAACTATTTGCACAGTGATGCTAATTAATTTTGACTTTCTAGTTTGAATGTTCATTAATCTATAACATATATCAAAAGTACCACTAGATTACTTTAGAAACCAAAGTAGTGCAAGCATGCTCTTTTTAAACCTTTCTTTTGAATGATAAGAAATGAGCAAATCAGGAAGGAATTATATAAAACCATACCCCTCAGTGATCTCCTCATCTCCCGGGCTATCAAGAGGAGTAGGGGAAAACAAGATCTCTTCCTTTCATGGTTTAACTTTGCAATGATTGCTTTTCATTTGAACTAAGTGGTTGACCATTCATTGGTAGGTTTTGGGTGATCTGTGCAGATATGGCAGCTCAGTATAATGTGCCTGATCCTCATGAACCAGGGAAAATGGAGATGGAATACCAGGGGCTTGCAAGTTACCTGTCCAGTGGAGGTGAGTGAATGGTGGCATTTATATTTTTATATTGACTAGACTACTTTTAATGATCAAATCTAAAAAGTTTCATTCCCCATTGATTTTTATTGTCTTTAATAGATGCATTCTTGTAAATTTGTTTCACTGGATGGTTATAATCATTTTCTTCTACCAGCAGCGATGACACTGAGACCTCAGAGCAAATCAAGGTTACAGACTGAGCTCTCCGAGTGGTCTACTAAAGACCCTTTGTGTGGACTGGAAGGATGCATGTTTTCATCACGTAGACAGAAGTCAGAGTTATCTCGTTGATATAGGAACTAACCTTGCCAGCAATACCACATCCTGGGAGCATTCTAAGCAAAAATCAAAGAATGTAATTAGGATCATTTAAATTTTAGAGGATACATATTCCACTTGCACCACGTTAACTTCTAGTGCTAGCCAAGAAGAAGGCTCTTTTATCAGCCTGTTTAAAAGTATTATGCTCTACTTGTGGTTTCTGATTTCATAATTCTGCACACACTTCTAGTACTTCTTACAATGTTTGACCTCTTTTGATCAGCCACTATGCCAAAACAGAGGCTGAATATCTATGAGTTTTAATGTTTCTGCTTAATATTTAGTCGTCCTTCACATAGATTCTCCCCTGAAGTGAGTGGTCGGGTAGGACAGACTTTGGAGAAGGATGGTGAAGGGGCTTCCGTGCTCTTCCAGTGAACAAACTTGAGGTTCTCAGATACTTCTTGTCCATTTTGATTGGTTAAGGGCCAAGAATGCCATCAGTGGGTGAGTGTTATATTTCTTTTCAAGGAGGCTTTGAGAACTTCCATGAAGAGTTAGTTTTACTCACCTGGTAATCTCTTGCTGTGAGGAATGCTGGAGTCGAGTGCCTGTTTGGGGGTGATGTTGGGTACGTGAGTGATGCTGGCTGCTGATTGTGTTTGAAGTGTTTGGGTGTGGACTGAAAAGCAGCATAAAGCTCATGGCTACCTGCTGGGAATGGTTGCTGCCTTCCTGTAAAATACAGAGACATGGAGAGCCTGCAGTTGGTCCCACAAAGCACTGGAGAGATACCAGAAACATCGTCTCTGCTATATCCTCCAAATCCACTGTGAGGATAAACAAATTGACTGGTGTTCTCTCCCAGTCCAAATCCCAGCGTCAACCTACTAATCACTCAACCAGCTGCATTAAGCAGCCACTTTGCTCCAAGCAACAAAAAAAACCAAAACTGTTGGAGGAACTCAGCAGGTCAGGTAGGATCTGTGGAGGAAATTAGATTCTACACTGAGCTCTGTTATGGCAAGCATTTGAGGAACATCTCTTCCGATTCAACGTAACTGAGAAAAAACTCTATGGTGCCTTCACTTTACTGGGGGCGGGGGCGCGCTCTCAAATCTCAGCACTGCCTATGGGTGTTGCTTTGACTGGTGTCTTTAAAGTACAGGATAAAAGAAGAGGACATGCTTAACAAGTGGCCACTTTATGAGGTACACCCGTACACCTGCTTGTTAATGCGAATATCTAATCAGCCAATCTTGTGGCAGCAACTCAATGCATCATAGCATGCAGACATGGTCAAGAGGTTCAGTTGCTGTTCTGACCAAACATCAGAATAGGGAAGAAATGTGATCTAAGTGACTCTGAATGTGGAATGATTGTTGATGCCACACGGAGTGCTTTGAGTATCTCAGAAACTGTTGAATTGCGATTTTCACATACAGCAGACTCTAGCGTTTACAGAGAATGGTGCGAGAAACAGAAAAAAATACATCAAGTAACAGTTCTGTGGGTGAAAACACCTTGTTAATGTGAGAGGTCAGAGGAGAATGGCCAGACTGGTTCAAACTGATAGGAAGGCAACAGTAACTCAAATAACCACGCATTACAACAGGTGCACAGAATCTCTGAACACACAACACATCAAACCTTGAAGGGGATGGGCTACAGCAGCAGAAGACCACGAACATACACTGAGTGGCCACTTTATTATGTATCTCCTGTACCTAACAAGGTGGCCACTGAGTATATGTTTATGCTAAGTGATGAGAGATTGGAGTAGATCTGATGGGGACCTCTCTCACCTGGAGACAGGTCCCTGGGTGGAGCAGAACCACCGACAACACCTGAATTATCTTATCAAGGCATAGGATGCAATTGACCAAACACTGGAATACAAACGGGTGCCCTCTGTCTGGTATGGATGTAGTTCCTATTTCCATTTTCTATCACTCTGCGACTTTTTGTCACTAACAAGCCAGCAACATATGGAAGTTCACAGTCACAGCCAGAATACTGCAACTCCATAGACCAGGGAAAACTTTAATTTCCTTTTCTACTGACAGAGAATCAGGTCAAGAGGGCTCTGACTATTGACACAGCAGAGTTCCCCACATCAATTATCTGTGTGGGTCTTATAAACCTCAGATCACAGCGGTTTTCAGCCCGACACATCTCTGCCCACTACAGTGGTATTTTTCATGGCCCTTTCATCCTGTGATAGTCCTCAATGCTGCTTTTATTTGAGACACAGACTTCCTGTCCTGGCAGGATTAGTACTCTGCTGAATGTGATTATAATGAGAACTGCTTTGCAGTAAGGTATATTACTGACTAATCATTTATTGGCTTCAAGCAATTCTGCCCCTGATCGGACATGGGTTGTTCACTCCACAGACCACAGGTTTACCTTCACCAGTATCTAGCTCTTACCATCAGCAATGTGAACAGATGAGGGTGCTGTAAGATTATAAAGAAGGAAAAAAACAGGGGGAGGAGGAGGAGGAAGGAGAGAGCCAGCAGCCACTGAGCATATCATCAGCCTTGACTTTGAACAGCAGATTAATGAAGGAAGCCTACAGCTAAGTCAGCCCTCCACGTCTACAGCCAGTAACCATGACAACAATTTCCAACCCATTTCTTACCACCAGTTTGTTTTCTCCTGATCACACAATGACTGGTGCAGTCTGACAGCTGGTAGAGCTGTTAGCTCACAGTGCCAGAGACCTGGGTTCAGTCCTGACCCCAGGTCTGAGCTGTGTGGAGTCTGCGCGTTCTCCCTGTGTCTGTATGGTCTTCCTCCAGGGGTTCTCGTTCCCCCCCCCACCGCCCCACATCCCACAGATGTGCAGGTTGTTAAGTTAACTGGTTACTGCCGGTTGCCCCTAGTCTGTATGTGAGTGGGAGAATGTGGGGGGGGGGGTGAGTTTACAGGGAGAATAAACATGGGATAACTGTACGATTAGTGTAAATGTGTGGTTGATGCTCTTGAATGCCTGCCTCCCTACGTCTCTATGATTCTATAACTTACCTTCAACTGACCTTAGAGAACCTAAGGTCACTCTGGCATGGAATATAGAAGTGGGTGACAGCTGGCGGAATGGCACCTGGGCCTGCAGTGGTCTGATAGGTGAAGCAGATCTACTATAAATGTGTGTGTGTGTGAGAGAGAGAGTGAGGAGAGAGACAAAGTGGGGAGAGAGGAGAGAGAGACAAAGGGGGGGAGAGAGGAGAGAGAGAAAGGGGAGAGAGAGGAAGGGAGAGAGGGAGGGAGGAAAGGAGGGACAGAGAGAGGAGAGGGGAAGGGTGGAGAGAGAGGGGAGAGAGGGAGGGAGAGAGGGAGGGAGGGGGGAGAGAAAAATTAAGTGCCTCTCCCATGGAGTGAATCCATTTTTGGAGTGAGCTAACATACAGGAACCCCATTTCAAAAGTGGCCTGAACGAGAATTGAGGACAGTTGTGCTTGAGTACTAGCAGTGTGAATGACCTTAATGGTCTTCTTTGTTTCTATGGCAGCAATGTGAGTGGACACAGAGCTGTATGAATTTTAGCTTGTGTTGTGGTGGCAACTGCAATGCCAGTTTTGACTAAATTGTGCCTTCAGTCAGTAGGTTTTGGGTTCATTGCCCATTTAAAAAAAACTTGAGCAAAGAATCTACACTCTCACTTCAGATAGTTCTTTGATAAAATATTTGTAATGTGTTGTATAAATGTGTGGAATTCTTTCATTCTGTTGTCAGGATTTTCCATCATGGTGAGTTCCACTTGAGGGGTGATGGAACTTGCCACTTGTTAGAAAGATTTCTTTGTTTTACAGAGTGCCTTGCCATGTGTTGGAATTGGTCAGTCCTCACTCAGATCATCTGCACTCTCTTTGGTGAGATATCCAGTACACCAAGCAGTTTCTGGCATAAAAAACAAGGAACTGAAATATTCAGCTCATCAAATAACATCTGTGGAGTGTGAAATATAGTTAACATTTCAGGCAGGTTAAGTTCTTTCATTAGTAGACCTTTTAGACCAAAGGTTATAATGCAGTTATGATGTGTTGGATTATGACTGCAAGTTTTCTTTGTTAAATTTTGCGCTTGAACTCTGCTTCAGAGTTTTCTGCAACAGAACTGGCTTTGTGATCTCATCCTCTGGTGAGATGGTATCAATGGCACATATTTCTCTGCTGTATCTCCTGCATGGTTTTGAGCTTGGGAGTGGAATGGAAAAATAGGGTGGCAAGAAGTGGAAAGCTCATGGTCACTCCTCTGGACTGAATGCAGGTTCTCTGCAACACGGTCATCCAATCTGTGTATGGCACTGTCAACACTGAGTACTTTTAATAAACATATAGGATGGCAAAAGGTACGTGGAGTTCCTTTGCAAGTTGATTGAGTTATAGGCCAAGGAGATCATATCTACAGTTCTCTGTGCTGGTTTGGTTTCTGTCACTAAACAGAATATATTTATTCTGACAGCAAACAGTCACTGAATTATTTCATGAAATCTAAGTTTGGCATGTAGGGAAGTGATTGATTAAATAGTCCTATTTCAAAGTTCAAAGTAAATTTATTTTCAAAATACATATATGTCATCATATACAATGCTGAGATTCATTTTCTTGCAGGCATACTCAATGATTCCTTCTTCTTCTTCTCTGTCTTGTTTTATGGCAGTTCTCACCCAGCTTAACAGTGCATTACCTCCACTTTCTGCTCCAGAGTGTGCAATAGACTTGCATTCTAAATCCTACATCCAATTGCACACACACACACACACACACACACACACACACGTACCCTAACCTACACTTTATCCTCCCATCTTTGGCCATCCTAGTACCCTATTCCATAAGACCATAAGACCATAAGACAAAGAAGCAGAAGTAGGCCATTCAGCCCATCGAGTCTGCTCCGCCATTTTATCATGAGGTGATCCATTTTATCCTATTTAGTCCCACTGCCCCGCCTTCTCACCATAACCTTTGATGCCCTGGCTACTCAGATACCTATCAATCTCTGCCTTAAATACACCCAGTGACTTGGCCTCCACTGCTGCCCGTGGCAACAAATTCCATACATTCACCACCCTCTGACTATAAAAATTTTTTCGCATTTATGTTCTGAAAGGGCGCCCTTCAATCCTGAAGTCATGCCCTCTCGTACTAGACTCCCCCGTCATGGGAAACAACTTTGCCACATCCACTCTGTCCATGCCTTTTAACATTCGAAATGTTTCTATGAGGTCCCCCCTCATTCTTCTAAACTCCAAGGAATACAGTCCCAGAGTGGACAAACGTTCCTCATATGTTAACCCTCTCATTCCCGGAATCATTCTAGTGAATCTTCTCTGTACCCTCTCCAACGTCAGCACATCCTTTCTTAAATAAGGAGACCAAAACTGCCCACAGTACTCCAAGTGAGGTCTCATCAGCGCCTTATAGAGCCTCAACATCACATCCCTGCTCCTATACTCTATTCCTCTAGAAATGAATGCCAACATTGCATTCGCCTTCTTCACTACCGACGCAACCTGGAGGTTAACTTTAAGGGAATCCTGTACGAGGACTCCCAAGTCCCGTTGCATCTCAGAACTTTGAATCTTTCCCCATTTAAATAATAGTCTGCCCATTTATTTTTTTCTGCCAAAGTGCATAACCATACACTTTCCAACATTGTACTTCATTTGCCACTTCTCTGCCCATTCATCCAATCTATCCAAGTCTCTCTGCAGACTCTCCGTTTCCTCAGCACTACCGGCCCCTCCACCTATCTTCGTATCATCAGCAAACTTAGCCACAAAGCCATCTATTCCATAATCCAAATCGTTGATGTACAATGTAAAAAGAAGCGGCCCCAACACGGACCCCTGTGGAACACCACTGATAACCGGCAGCCAACCAGAATAGGATCCCTTTATTCCCACTCTCTGTTTCCTGCCAATCAGCCAACACTCTATCCACGTATGTAACTTTCCTGTAATTCCATGGGCTCTTATCTTGTTAAGCAGCCTCATGTGTGGCACCTTGTCAAAAGCCTTCTGAAAATCCAAATATACAACATCCACTGCATCTCCCTTGTCTAGCCTACTGGTAATTTCCTCAAAAAATTGTAATAGGTTTGTCAGGCAGGATTTTCCTTTAAGGAATCCATGCTGAGTTCTGCCTATCTTGTTATATGCCTCCAGGTACTCTGTAACCTCATCCTTGACATTCGACTCCAACAACTTCCCAACCACCGACGTCAAGCTAACAGGTCTATAATTTCCTTTTTGCTTCCTTGCCCCCTTCTTAAATAGCGGAGTGACATTTGCAATCTTCCAGTCTTCCGGAACCATGCCAGAATCTATCGACTTTTGAAAGGTCATCGCTAATGCCTCCGCAATCTCCACAGCTACTTCCTTCAGAACACGAGGGTGCATTCCATCTGGTTCAGGAGATTTATCGACCTTTAGCCTATTCAGCTTCCTGAGTACTTTCTCTGTCGTAATTGTGACTGCGCACACTTCCCTTCCCTGCCACCCTTGAGTGTCCGGTATCCTGCTGTCTTCCTCAGTGAAGACTGATGCAAAATACTTGTTCAGTTCCTCTGCCATCTCCTCATCTCCCATTACAATTTCTCCAGTATCATTTTCTATCGGTCCTATATCTACTCTCACCTGCTTATTCCTGCTTATCCGTCATATCCTATTAAAAAAAAAACCCTGTACCCCTTAAGAAAGCTAAAAAATACCCTGACCTGTGCTCTCTCACCCATGCCCAGCAACCCTTTCAATGATTCCATAATAGAATCAATGAAAGACAGCTTGAACTGTGTTAACCAGAGTTTAAAAAATAAACCTAGATCTTATTGACATGAAAGGTTCTGATCTGATAAAAAGCTGAGAGGATATTCCTGTGGTCAGACTGTCTACAACCAGGAGACACAGTCACAGATAATGCTAGACAGACTTGGAAGTTCTTTGCAAAGAGAGCTGTGAATGTTTGGAATTCGTCATCCCTGAATATACCCAAGGCTGAGTAACTTTGTGTCAAAAAAAGCAATCAAAAGATATGGAAACAGACGTACATCACTCACAAGGAAGAGATTCATCCCTGATTTCATCTGGTAGCAGAAAGGCTTGATGCACTGCAAGGCCTAATATTCTACTTCTTTCTGAAAAGTAATCTTAAAAAAAATTCTATAGCCTCTGTTCTTCCATCACCTGGATGGACAATCTTCAATTTCTTTACAAGCATCAGAAAATGTTTCTCTTCTAATCAGCTGGACAGCCAGTAGTGCCAATACTGCGATCCTTAGAAATAAAATTTCTATTTCTTCATGAAAGAAGCTGAACTTACTTTTTTCACTTTAAACTCCTTCATGCTTACTTGCATCCTTTAGCTAAAAAGATACATGTTGGGATCATCTCTGAATCAAATATCTTTTGGTATTGTAATCCTTGATAACTCGGATAATCGTTGATATCTGCAATGTATACTTGTATAATGAATGAATTGTTCAGTAATAGTGGATCTTTCGTAATGTTGAAAATCTCCCCTTTCCAAATTCAAATGTGAATTATTGAGATTTGTCTTGTATCATTTTAAGCTTGTCCTATAGAATGTAAAATTATCTGATACTGAAAGGTGTTTATACTGCCTAGGTGATCACTACTGGGTGATTGACACTGATTATGATAACTATGCCATCACGTATGCCTGCCGTAGACAGAAGTCAGATGGAACCTGTGATGATGGCTATGCCCTCGTCTTCTCCCGCAACCCTCATGGTCTTCCATCGAACATCCAGCGCATCGTTCGTCAGAAACAGGAGGAGATTTGCCTCACTGGGCAGTTTGAACCAGTGCTGCAATCAGGTGAGTAAAATTAAACTCTGTTAAAAATGAACAGACAAAGACCAATTCACAATGAGTGAACTAGGGTACATGAGATTAACAATGCCACAGTGGAATACCTATTCCAACTATACCTCCTGCCTACCAATGTGGTGCTCAGGGTGATAGATATCTGGAGCTTATGTTGGAGTTTTAAAGATCTCGGATTACAGTAGGAACCATTTTCTGATATTTGACTGTCTCAACAACTGATTCATCTTATGATAAAGGCAACTCGCAACTTGTGATATTAACAACCAACAAGAACCCTTCAGCAGCACTAACTAGCCATCTCTCCATTTACACTCTAGTTTGATGAAGATTTGTCTGTCTGATTTCTGACCTGAAACATAATATTGTCATCTGAGAAGTTTTGCTGCTCCTTTCCAATCTGTTTCATTGCTGCTCTTTCACTATGTTTGGGTTTGTGAAGAGAGCAGGACCAAGGAGTAAGCATGAGAATGAAGGGTAAATCATTATGCAGTGGACCATCGGCTTCACATACATATGAAGCACATTTTCTTCATAAAGGGCAGTACCAACTGCAATCGCAACTCGAGCTCCCTATTGGGTCATGGTCTATGCTGTTTATACCTATAAGGGTCTCTGGGATCATCCTTAATGTAATGGGATCCTTTCAGACCACAACATTTCATCAATGACGGAACACATTTTATAGTCCACCACATCTGTGAAGTTACCAAGCTTCTCTGTAGCGAAAGGCTAAATCTCTCTGCCTACACCCAGAGTGAAAGCGGACAGAAGAGTTCATATTGCAGCACCCAAGTTGGGAGAGATTGAACCCAGATTACCTAATGTGCTGCCCATCTTCCTGAACTGAAATGGATTACATCTCAATGGCAGCTTGTTTGTGACCGCAGATGAAATGCTTTCCTGTTCTGTGCTTGACTTAACTGTAGGAGATGAGACAGAACGAAACAAAACAAAGAAGAAAAGCATGTTTATCATATGAACCCCATGCCCCAAATTGTCGCAAACCAGTTCATTAAAGTGTACTTCCTTTGAGTTGTTGTTTCATGGTATCAGAGAGGCAGGGAAACCTTCTATCATTCCTTAGCTTATGCGTTTCTCCATATTAAATGTCACTTAGAAGAAGTATTGAGAGGACCAATGGACCAGAATTATTTTCACATAGGATCTCATTAACCATTAGAGATCAGGCTTTCAGCACTGAGAACAGAAAATGTCAGGACCAACACAAAGAATAACAATTCTTGACCTTATTCTTACAAATTCACCTGTTGTAGATGAATTTGCTAGACTGAGCAAGGCACAATCCTTTGGAGATAAAGTCTTTAATAAATATTCTCTTTCATCTAGTCTGACAGTCGCATTGTCCAAAGTAGGATAAACTTAGGACAGATCTGACAATTTAAACTTCCCAACTGAGAACATTATGTAGTACAGATAGCATCAGACTTGTAATTCTCTCCTAACTATAACTTCCAGCCTTGGAATCAGGGAAGCAATTCTGGCTTAGTGGGGAATGCCGAGGACCATGCTGGGAACAGCTTCACATAGACATGGATGTGAGATGCCAAATCAACGTCTTTAATTTGATGCAATACCTTCCACTTACCTGAATAAATCTACAATACCATATGGGCCAAACCATGAAATTTGCTTGATGGCAAGAGGAGAATCCTTCACCATTAGCTCAGTTTTTCCATAACTGTTACACTATGGGTGCTACATAGATTATCTTCAAAATGCATGCAACAATTTCTTCAATAGGCCATTGTCTTCTGTCCCAATCCCAACCCCCACCCTAAAAACCACAATCTCCATCATCCCATAGGCTGAGGACAACAAGATAGTGGTAATGTCACAACCTGCAAGCTTCTCTCCTAGTTACGTGTTATTGTGACTTAAAAATATATCACTGCCTTCATCTGTATTGGGTCAAACTTCCAGTGAACTCAAGATGACAGCACTTTGAAGACTTGTTTGTAAAACTACATTTGTTGAAGAAGGTAGCTTGCAGCTGCGGGATAAGTAGCTTATAATAAAGGCACAAAAGAATGGATGGTGGGAGGGTCTGATCTATGGGTTGTGGGGGTTGGGGCCCAAAGGAGAGCTTTCAAAAGTGATAAGTACACATTAGAGAAGAACTACTTGAGCAGGGGGTTCCTAATCCTGACCTACTTGAGGTTAACTCCAAGACTAGCAGAAGGATAATTAAAAATCAACGTGTCACATGTATTGTCGACCTGCAAGGAAAATTTGCAAACTTTGTAGACCTTGCAATCATCTTTCTTTCATTAATTATCAATTGTAATTGCAATTATCCTGTTTTCCATATAAATGTCGTATCAAGATTTAGGAGCAATATTAATATTAAAATAATAATCTAGAGTTGTAACTAAACAGTTAAAAATTGTACTTAATTGTGATTTTTAAATTCTTTTTCAGGTGCTTGTCCTTAAAGTTTCCAATGGGAGAGACGAGTTGTTGGAAGCAGAAGCATAGAGTTTCATTATAAAGCTATGTTACATTAATAATCAACAGATGCAAAAACCTTGTAGGTCCTTTAAAAATTTAAGGGGCAGAAGTAGTTGGCTTACACAACCTAATGTTTTTGTTTTATATTTGTAATAGCAAATAATAATAAAAAATGTTTCAAATTGTTACCCATAACACTGATAGAAACCTGGCACTAAACAATAATTAAAACTGAAATGAACTTCAGTATAATTTCCTCCTTGTCAAATTGTAGACATACATGATTATTTTATAGGAAAGGCTATGATAAAGACCATTCATTCTCAAACTGTGTGGAATAAAACATTGTTGCTGTTATAGAGTGTGTGTATCCAGAAACTGATATAACTGACTTTTACCAATAAATACATCTGCTGAAAGATTTCCACCAGACTTCATTTCTGGAAAGGAAAGTCAGTTTCAGACTAACTTCTGCACTAGTAGCCAATCTCCTTGAATTATAAATAACATGGCTGATAGAATGAAGAGATAGCAAATAGTGGAGACAAACTACTCAATGAGGGAAGTAGGTGAAGATTGTGAGGAGTCATCACTTCATTGAGGACGTACTTGCTGTAACCTGTCCCTTGCTGAAGCCATGATAATCTCCCAATTTAGTTGGCTTTAAATAATGCATGCTAGAACTTAATCTGTACCTTTGCTATCTCTAATATGGGTACAAGATAAAAGCTACAGATCTGAGTTAACTTGCTAGAAATAGTCATCAAGTTGTGCAGCATCTGTATAGGGAGAAACAGAGCTAACATTTCTGGCTGGTTTAATCAGAACTGGCAAAAGTTAGAGGTAAAACAAGAGAAAAGAAAATGGGGTGAGAAAAACGAAAGGTCAGCCCAATGACAGAGTCGAAGGTAAAAGAGTGAAAAGGAAGGACGGTGGAGGGCAGAGAGATGATAATACCAAAACAGGAGGTGGAAATGGGAAGAGGAAAATAATCTGAAATTATTGAATTCTATGTTGATTCTGGAAGTCTAATTTTCCCACTTGAAAGAAAAAGGGTTAAGACCAATCTTACTAAACTAAGTTACGATCTAGCTGAAGTGGACTGGGAAGAGTTACCTTAGTCATACAAGTACAATATGTGAACTTGGAGCAATGGTACACCCCTTAAGTTTGCTGTACCATTTAATACAATCACATGGCTGATTGACTTTAACCTCAACTCTACATCCCATCAACTTGTGGTAAACTTGCTTCTCCTTGCTGATGATGTAGGTCTGAGGATCCAAGATGGACTGAGTCAGATGGATCACAATGCACAAGTCCATGGACAACTGGGGTGGGGGGGAGATCGTACCCAGTATTGCCCTCACCCTGATGACCACCTTCAAATGTGGCTGCATCAGGCTATGTGCGAAATCCTACTACATGGGCAACAAGTACCACTACATGCCAAGGTTCTGTCTGTCCCTGGAGTTAGGAAAGATGGGTTTGTTTCTATTGCCAGGTAATGTCCCAATCAGCTGCATGTTGCTGCACTTCCTGTCCTTTGTGGAGAGGTTCTTCCAGACCAATACTTTTGACCACAAGTCTCTCAGGCAGTGGTCAGCATGGAACATCCTGCAAATGCTGAGGGAAAGGACTTGATGGACACTGTGGGGTGGTTCCCTGGGCAGAGTATCCAGACCATCTGGCAGAATACCTCATCACTAGATCTGAGTGACAGACACCAAGACCTTGCCTGGCTGGCTATGAGAGGGGCCCTCCTAGTCAAATCCTCCGTGCACACCCCGACCATCACTCCCACTGCACACTGCCTGTGGGGTGACTGTGGTGGAGACAAAACAGTTGCTCACCTTTTTGTGGATTTGGGGTTGTGGAGAAAGATGCAAGGGCCTGTGTCACGGTTTATCTAAGCAGCTGAGTGACAGAGGACTCTTTGATGTCTAGTCTGGTCCTAGGGCCACACGCAGGAATGGGCATCAAGTGCAGCTGGTAGATCATCAACTCGGTGAAAGGCTGTCTTTGGTCTGCCAGCACATCGAGATGTCCATAGAGGAATGTTGCTGACTGGCACATTCCGGCTTGCAATGCTGAGAGATACACGTAAGGGCTCATTGGGGTGGGCCATAGTATGGGAATCTTCTGCTACTGGAGAGGGAGGGGCCAGGTTGGGCCAGGAAGCCCCTCATTTATTGTAGTAATGTGTCACCCCAGGGGACCACGAGTGGCAACCGTTCTATTGGTTGTAAGGAATGTAATAGAACACTACTTAAAGCATTGGCTATGAATGCAAGAATAAAAAGGCATTGCACTGTTTATTCTTCCAAATAATTTTTTATATGAATAAACTTTATTTTTATATAGAAAGCTTACAAAATGTTGAGGTCCCAGCCAAGGTCCACATGACACACGGCTCCTTACCGAATTACTACTAAAAAAGACTCATTTATGTCTATTCTCTACTTCCTGCAACCCATCAGTCTTCTATCCATGACAATATATTACACTGTTCATCATGAGCTTTTATTTTACACATTACTCTTTGATACAGAACACCTACCCATTCCCTCTCTGGTGCAGATAACATTTCAGGTTGAAGAAACTTCGACAGAAATTCTAATTAATGGTGGTTCATAAAACTCTCCTCTGTTACATTTTGGACAACAATAAGTACACAGATATGAATAGAAACTGTACATTGCAAGTTATTTCAAAAACTGTAGTGATAGAAGTTAATTTTGGTCGTAGACTTTAATCTGCAAATCAGGATCTCTCAGAATAAAAGCAGTTGAAGATGTCACGATAGCAATATACATAAATGGATCAGCCGTTAGCAGCATATCTCTGATCCAAGTCCCTGACCTCTCTACCATGGGTACAGTATGTGTTCAATGCTGATCACCTGTCATTATGCTTGTTACCTTAGAAAAATTACTAGCTGGGAGAAGTTAAACAGAGGACAGTGGCTTCCTTCAGATCCCATAGAGGGTGTTGAGGCAGCCTATCGTCATGTGATCCTCCACACTGGCCAGGCTGCATTCTTGAGCCTCAGTAGTGAATGGTCTTACACTTCACCTACACCCTACATAACATCA
Organism: Mobula hypostoma; assembly: GCF_963921235.1. Taxonomy (NCBI): domain Eukaryota; kingdom Metazoa; phylum Chordata; class Chondrichthyes; order Myliobatiformes; family Myliobatidae; genus Mobula; species Mobula hypostoma. The sequence continues at coordinate 128,377,778 of NC_086100.1, forward strand.
CAGACAGCCTCAGCACACTGAGCAGAGGGGACAACCTTGGTCACCCTGTTACAGGAAGGATGTGGAGGCTTTGGAAAGGGCACAGAAGTAGATTAGCAAAGTTTTGCCTGGATTAGAGGACATGTGCCATAAGGAGAGGTTGGACAAACCTGGGTTTGTTTTGTCTGGGACACTGGAGGCTGAGGGAAGACATGATAGGGGTTTATAAAACTATGAGAGATATAGATAGGGCAGGTGGTCAGATATTTTCCCCAGGATAAGCATGTCAGGTATTGGAGGTGATGTATTTAAGGTGAGGGGGCAGAGTTGAAAGGGGATTTGGGGAGTAAGAGATTGCTGGGTACCTGAAATACACTTCTAGGGGTGTAGTGGAAGCAGATAAGATAGTGATGTTCAAGAGATTGCAGATGGATACATGGATACACAGGGAATGGAGGGGTATGGATCTGGTACGGGCAGAAGAGATGACATTTAATTTAGCAGAGACATATGGACCAAATGATATGTTCCTATGCTGTACTGTTCTATCTTCTTTATTTAGTTATTTTTATTTAGAGATACAATGTGGTCCAGGCCTTCTGGCTCACCAAGCCACACTGCCCAGCACCCTTAGCCTAATCACAGGACAATTTACCATGATCAATTAACCTACTACTCATTATGTCTTTGGATTAACTCATGGATTCAGTGATTACAAAGGATAGAAGTTTTGCCAGATTCCTGGTACACAGTGTGCAGCCTAAACAGATGCCTCTTTTAATGTACAGCAGGATATGTCCTGTGACCATCTGGACTGCAGAACAAAGAGTAGTGCAAAACGAGTTACCAGTGCTGTGATTGTGTGTTGTAAAAATTGGTTCCAATGTTATTGTGTGTTTAATGTAGTAATTCCACTGAGGATAAAATTCTCAGCAGACACTCACATTAACCTCACATTTAGTCTTAAGCAGTTTAAAGAAATCTTTATCCATGATGCAAGAGATGTGGATTTTATTCACTGGTGAAACATGCAGTGCAAATTTATTGCGATTTAAAAAATGACTACTAGAACTTTATTATTAAACTTAGCAAAATATTTTTCATTCATGATGTTGTTTTGAAATAAGAATTATTATGCTTGTAATACCATTTGATCTCAGATAATTACCTGCTTAATACTATTGGTATTACAAATATTTCTCACAAACTTTTGGGTTCAATATATTTAACAGGGTCAGAATATGTTCCAGTTTTGCCCCAGTAATCTATCGCTCGAATCCGGTAGAAACCAGACAGATCTGTCAGAGAGAAAAAAAAAGAAGCTTAATAAGTGATAAAAGGAGTTTTGCCCCCAGATTTATTAAATGTGAATTAAGCAATCTCTACACTTTGTGATTGATTAGAACATGATCTGGAAATGAGCATATCTTCTTAAACCAGACTGCTAAACTCTGCGTTGAGTAGGTCGTTAACTTACTGCAGGCGCCTCCTGAACCTCATGGAGTGGTGCTGTATTTCCCTAGGAATGTCTCCCTTTTCTTGCCCAAGGGAGGGAAACAAATCAGTGGGTCACTGACTTCAGGAAGAAGGGCAGTACACATGCTCATGTCTACATCAATGGTGTTGAGGTTAAGAGGGTTGAGAACTTCAAGTTCCTCGGAGAGAACATCATCAATAGCCTGTCCTGGTCCAATCATCTTGATGTCATGGCCAAAAAAGTTCACCAACATCCTCAAGAGGCTTAAGAAATCTGGCATGTCCCCATTGACTCTTACCAATTTGTATGAATGCACCATAGAAACCATTCTATCTGGATGCATGATGGCTTGGAACATTAACTTCTCTGTATGTGGCCATAGGATACAGCAGAGAATCGAGAGCGCAGCTCAGCACATCACGGAAACCAGCGTCCCCTCCATGAATTCTTTCTACACTTCTCACTGCCTCCGTAAAGCAGCCAGCATAATCAAAGACCCCACCTACTTAGGATATTCTCTTTTCTCCCCTCTTCCATTGGGCAGAAAATACAAAAGTCAGAAAGCACACACAAAGGGGCTCAAAGTCAGCTTCGAGACTATTAATAAATAGCTTCCTAGTATGATAAATTGGACTCTTAACCTCACAATCTATTTCATTATGATCTTGCACAATAATTTTTACCTCTACTGCACTTCCTCTGTGGCTGTTACACTTTATTTTGCATTGTTATTGTTTGACTTTGAAATGCACTGTGTAATGGTCTGATCTGTATGAACAGTAGGTAAGAAAAGCTACTGTATGATTCCCCATGACTATTGACATAAACGTTTCTGTGAGAAAAAGGGTGCAGATGTGGATATTCCACTGGCCTTTCATCATGATATGTAAGAGGAGGCTTTGCATAACAGGGAAATTTAGCAGGGGAGGTGGGAGAAACGGGTCTCTACTCCTATCCCGACTGTGTTCCTATTATTTCGTGAATTGTCAAAACTCATTCACAAAGTACAAATATATTTATTGCAAACTGCAAAAGTGACTTTTTATCTCAACTAGGTCTTTTGATAAAGTACTCCAGGCAAAACTTGTGAGTCATCTCCCATTTAGAACAGCAAAAACTGCAGGTCAAAGTCCTGCAATTTTGTTTCATTAATTCTCCACCAAAATGTCTTCAAAATTAGTTCTTGTTCTAAATGTATGAAGCAAAGAAATGGAAAAGAATATCAAGTGAAATAACCATTTGATTAAAAATGGGGATAGGACACTATCTACAAGGAGTTTAGAGTTGTGTTTTGTGCTTCACAAATGCGTAAGAAAGCCAAATACCAGGAGCTGGTAAAGCAGTGCCAGAGACAGGGTGGAGGGCACGATGTGAGCCTATAGAAGTGGGATGTAGAGGTTTTGCTGGCTGCTCACTGTGCAGAACCCACTCTCTTCTTGGCATTACAGGGGCTGAGTGAGCTTCCAGATGTCTAGGGATCAAGAGGTGTGACCTGCGGACCAGTACTGCTGGGGCACAAGCTGGGGCCTGATCAACTCTGGCTGGGTCGTTTGGGCAAGAGTGTCTGACGTTGGAAGACATGAAACATCCAATGACCGCAGGTTACATCACTGATAATGTGTCTCAGTGCATCCTAGATGTACCTCAGCATCAGCAGAGTGACTTGGTCTCTATTAAACATTATATTTCTGGCAGCCAAATTTGACTTAAGTATTATACATACAGTAAATAAATTACAATTGTATTTTAATCCTATATTTTCCATCTGTCTGTGAAGGGTGTGGATATCTATGAAGTGTGTGGGCTGATGAAAGGTCTTAACCTGAAATGCGGACTGTCCATTTTACTCCATAGATGCTGCCTGACCCACTGAAATGTTCCAGCAGTTGTTTATTGTTCATTATACTGCTTTTTTGGGATTAATTTCACTGTGTAAACAGGAATGAATGTATAATACTAACCTCTCCTCTTTCCAGGTGGAGCATATACAAAAACTGTAAATATAGTGTCCTTATCATTAATCCTTTTGTAACCTCTTCCATTAATTGAAAACTCCACTTCAAATGTTTTCAAACATCTGAAAAAAAAATCAAGAAAAGTGAATATTGAAGGCACTCACATCTTAACTTCAAGTTTAAAATGACAAGTACTGATTGCTGACAGAAAACAGCACAGGAACAGGCCCTTTGGCCTACAATTTTGTGCGGAACCAGCTAAAAAGTCTATCAAAAAAATCCCCCCAAACAAGTCCTTCCTGCCTCTGGTATTAGACATTTCTATCCTGGGAAAAAGATACTCCCTGTCTACTCTATCTATTCCTCTCACAAAATTGTACATCTCCATCAGCTCTCTCCTGCTCCAGAGAAACAACCCAAGTTTATCCAGCCTCTTGTGATAGCACATGCCCTCTAAATCAAGCAGCATCCTGACAAACATCTTCTGTACCCTCCCCAAAGCCTCAACATCCTTACTACAGTGGGGCAACCAGAACTATTGTATTGATGTTTGCAATTAAGTTTAGAATCAGGTACCTGCTTAAAAATGTCACAGTGTTAATTGCATATGGATTTCCCCACCAGTTTTGAAACCTTTCTTAAAGTTTTTACAGAAAGTACCTCTTTTTTAGGTGCACATTGTTAATATTACATTATGCAGTCTCTGACAGGTTGTTCTTCCGTTTAGTTTGTATTCTCAGTTTGTAGGTTCTTACTGAATTTAGCTGAGATGTTTTTGAGCTACCTATAACCTTGTAAAGTTATTATTCTATATTTTGACAAAGCAAACTTGTATCTAAAATTATTGTTCACAATTATTGTATTAACGTGACATTAGATGATACAAGTTTTACATTCTTTCATATTTGTTTAATGTATGTTCCAATATGCACATTCAAAGTGTCACCATTCTCCAAGTGTCACCATTACGGAGTCATACAGCATAGAAACATGCTCTTTGGCTCTCTATATACATGCCAACCATTGAGTACCTATCTGTACTAATCCTATTAGCAGCACTTACCTATTTATGTCTTGGTGAGTAGCTGTCTCCAATATCTTCACACACACTGCACTCCAAATTATCATAAGACCACAACATATAGGAGCAGAATTAGGCTATTTGGCCCATTCAGTCTGCTCCACCATTTCACCATGGCTGATCCAATTTTCCTCTCAGCCCCAATCTCCTGCCTTCACCCCTTCATGCCCTGACCAATCAAGAATCTATCAACCTCTGCCTTAAATATACATAAAGACTTGGCCTCCACAGCTGTCTGTGGCAAAGAATTCCACAGATTCACCACTCTCATAATTTACACTTCAGTGCTAGATCAGAGTTACCTGAGCACTATTTACACGAAGATGAGTGATGTGTCAGACATGGATCTGCCTTCTTATGAGTGAGTGCAGGCAGCCATCAACCTCACGCCCATTAAGGTTCTGTGTAATAATCCAGACACTTTCCTCTTTCAAAGTCGTGCTGCAAATGGACTATGAGAAGAATCTCCTGATGGAATGCAATTTTCTAGCTTTGTGAATGATACCAGCATCAAAGGTGACAATGAATTGTCAGGCATTTTTCAGAGCAAGTGCTGCTCAGAGGGATGTGGACCCTCCATTTTCTTGGCTACACACTCTAGTCTACAGTCCAAAAGAGCAACTGAACGTGTATGCATTGGAGGACTTCACCTCTGGTCCTGCTCCCATCCAGATGAAGGCTACAGCAGATGCCCATCAGGTGGGAGACTTCACTACCGTGTGTCACATAACCTGGCCAAATGAAGGTGTCATTCGGTGATGGAGAGAGGACAATATGCAGAGCTGGAGCCTGAGAGCGGGAGGCAATGGCTAAAGACAGTGGTAGCAAAGTGAGGAAGCCACACATCAGAACACCAATAACCTCATCTGTTAGCATAATGGAGTAAGTGGCCTTTGACTGAATGGCTGTGAGGAACTCCCTCTTGGAGACACTTCTCATAAAAAGCCTGTTAAGTCAAATACTACTGTAGACACTGTTATCATTAACGTTAGCATAGTTCACCAATAGTCAGCCAAGAGAGCTCAGAGGTCAGGTATAATGATTTCTCACTGTTTTACCTGCAGGCCAACTGTGCTAATCATATTATTTCATTAAATGAATCTACAGTCCAATTACTGAAATAGCTTGATACAGTTCTTCAATATATAGCAATCATTATAAGCACAATGATTATTTCGGCATTCTCAAATGACCGGGGATCGGTCAACAGTGGTGATCACCTCCTCCCTGGTTCTTCCCGACTGTCCCTGTCTGCTTTCCTTGCCTCGCTCGTGCCCGGGACCATCCTCCTGGCATGTATCTCACTGATTATTATTATAACTGAATTAATGTAAGGGACTTCCTCCATGAGAAGTGTCCCACCTAAGGAGCCTTCTAAAGGAAACCTAAGGACTCTTACCTGCTTCTTTTTTGGTAAAGGGCTTTTTAGGAATCGAGTTAAGTCAACAGTATTTGAACTTTGGTCATCAAGGGGGCTGGTTCATTTCTCAAATTAAAGAGGTAGTAGATGACAGCAGATCAGACTGTACATGCGGACAGATAATGAAGTATGAGTCAATAATGGTTTCAAACAGATGATATCTAAAGTATAAAGGAGGCAAGGCCATTGGGAATTATTTTAAGAGTAAAAGATGATAGATCAGAGACAGACAGGAAGCTCAGTATCAACAGGAAACCATGATAAGGTTGTGAACTAGGAGGGAGGTGGATGACTCACAATTCAGATTTTGAAAGAAATACGTAAGGAATTCAGAAATAGACAGACACAACTTGATACGGATGGGTAGGATGGGCAACACTGTACGTGTGCAAGCACAGGAACCTCTTTAAACAAAGGGGATTTGAGCAGATTCGGTACCGTGAACAAGCAAGAGAGAGGACCACAAGCTAGGAAAGCAGTGCATGTGTGAGAATTCAGCATGGTCAACTGACGTCAGTAGTGAATATAATGCATCAGGTTTTGAGTATTGTTAATCTTTAAGCAAAAATCTGTCTATATCATTCCTTCATTTTGTTATCACAAAAATACCAAGTTTTGGCAACAGCATGCAGCCTTTCTCTCCTCTAAGATTCCATATTATGCGTTGCTGATGGTTGGTTGCCACAGAAGTGTGCGTAAAGGACCGATGCCCCCTTCAGATGAGTACACAGCAAGATGTTGGCATTGGGTCCCACTGGGAACCTCATCGATTTCAGTTCAGTACGTTTCCAGGTATAATCTATTTCAGATGCCTTTTCACCATTTTCCTGACTTTATGCAGAGGACCCAGATAGACAGTGCAAAATGCCCAGCAATTAAAAAAGGAACACTTGCTCTTAGCTTTTCTCCTGCACTGGGATGAAATTGTATTAATCTTTACAGCTGTAGCATTCCCTCACATAAGCAGAGCCCTTCTCCCCCTGCTACTTTTGCTGTCTGTCACAACATTTGGATACTTTAAGCTTATGGTGTTCTGTCTATCTATTTGACTGTATGTCACATCCACCATCGAACTCATCAGCTTCAGCCACTGACTGCTCTGAGGGCCTGCAGGGTTTGACACACTTCGCCAGATCTATGTCAGTTCTTCTCCACTATGCTGCTATGCTGCTTCTTGATGTGTTCTATGCCAGCTGTGAATTCGGATATGCAGTCCAGGCGGCATTGCTGCTGTGCAAACCAAGGGTCTGATATTTTGGACAACACATGCAAGAGGGGTTTGTGGTCAATGTATGCTGTGAAATGGTGACCCTCTCGAAGAAGATGAAAATGGTGGACAGCCAGATAGAGACTGGAAAGATCACAGTCAAACGGGCCGTACTTCCTTTTGAGGGGACGGAGCTGCCGGCTGAAAAAGGCGAGCAGCTGCCACACACTTCCAACCAACTGTTCGTGCACAGCACCCACAGCATCGTCTGAAGCGTCAGTAGTGATGGCTATCGGTGTGTTGGGGAGTGGGTGTGCCAGTAGGGTCACATTGGAAAGAGCTTACTTGGTGTCATCAATTGCTCTGGTCACGTCTGCTGACCAGTCAAGCAGGCAATTAGTGGCATTGCCTTTAAGGGCACTATACAGGGGGAGCATAAGTTCAGCAGCTCGTGGAATGAAGCAGGATAGAAGTTCATTTAAAAAGAGCTTAAAAAATGTTGTATTTTTGTAGTAGTGTGGGGTTGTGGGAAATCTACAATAGTGGTGGCTTTTATTGGATGAGGTTTTGCACCTTCTGTGGAGATATGATGGCCGAGAAAGTCAATGGTTGACAACCCAAACTGGCATTTAGCAGGATTAGTAATCAACCTGTATTGGCTTAGGTGCTCGAAAAGTATGTGGAGGTGAAATATGTGTTCAGATTTGGATGCACTAGCAACAAGTATGTCATCAGATAAACAGAATCTAAGTCTCTTAATACAGAAATCCATCAGTCATTGGAAAGTCTGTGCTGCATTTTTCAGTTCAAACAGCATGTGCAGAAATTCAAAGAGGCCAAACGGGGTTGTCACAGCTGTTTTGAGAATGTCTTCCGAGCACACAGACACCTGATGTTATTGCCTGAGTTAACTTTAGGAAAAATTAACTTACTGGCTAAACGTGCTGAAAAGTCTTGGATGTGCGGGACCGGGCAACGATTGGGAATGGTGACCTCATTAGGCGTTAGTAATCGCCACATGGGTGGCAACCACCACCGGGCTTAGGGATGATATGGAGGGGCAAAGCCCAGGGATTATTCGACCTGCTTACAATTCCAAGTCTTTCCATATTGGCAAACTCGGCCTTCACAGTTGCAGCTTTTCTGGATCCAGTCTACACGCACGGGCATGGACTGATGGGCCAGTTATGGAAATGTGGTGCTCCACCCCATGTTTTGTGACTGTAGTGGCTTGGTGAGGTTTGGGAATTCGCCCAGCAGTCCAGTGAACTCACCTGCGTGGTGTATGCGCTTGACAGAGTCATGGGGAACCTACAGGGGTATTGACCCAAAGTCCTTGACATCCACAAACTAGCTGTTCTTAAGACTGACTGGCAGTTGTTGGGCACACAGGAAATCTGCACTGGGCAGAGGTCTAGCCACTTTAGCCAGGATGAAGTCCCATGTGTAACATCGCCCACTAAAGAGTAGCATCACCTGTCCTGTCCTACAAGTCTGGATCCTGCTGCTGTTGGCAGCTTCCAGCGAGGTTTCATCTTTCTTTGGCTTTTCAGCAATAGACAATACTGACAGCACACTCACTTTAGTACCCATGTCACACAAGAAATGTCACCCTGAAAGGGTGTCTGTGTTCACTGATGTCCCAATGTGCTGGCACCGTCAAAGCTGCAAGGCAGCTGGCATTTCTTGGTGTTCGTACAAAAGTGAGTTTGGTAAAAGCACATGACCAATGTCTGTTTCAAAGCTGCGGGCATGTGTGTGTTGGAGACCTGTTGACCGGGGATTGGGAGGAGGAATTATGCACCTCTGCTTGGCTGAGTGTAGACTATCAAACATTTTAGCAATGTCCCTATTGCCATTCATGGGTGCAATTACGAGGGTCATGTGAACTTGTTCAGGCATTTGCTGCATGAAGAGTTCTTTAAAATAAAACAAGGATGGTGATTTTCCAGGAGAGGCAGCTTGTGGTCCATTAGCTCTGAAGGCCTCATATTCCCCCTGGCTGGGCAAGGAGAGCAACTGTTTGGCATGCTCAAACTCCGAAAGTCCAAAAATCTGTAATAGCTGAGTCTTCAGCGTGCTGTATTTATTGAGTTCAAGCAGATTCACCACTCTTGCTGCCGTGGAACTACTGAGAGATGCTACTATGTAGTAATGCCTGGTGTCATCGGCAGAGATATCTCACAGCACGAACTGGGCCTCGGTTTGTACAAACCAACCGACGGCATTTTGCTCCCAAAGCTCCGGTAGTTTCAAAGTGACCGAGTTGGCCAACATGTTGAATAACTCTGGAATCATCCTAGAGCATTGGGGTCAGCAAAGTAGGCTTTCATAAATAAAATGGCAAGAGGCATTTTAAGTGTAAGGGAAACAGTAACAACTCCTTTATCATCCTCCAAACACAGATCAAAAAGCACTGTAAAAAAAAAGTCATTACATCATCACGTCAAACCAGCCTCGTAAAGTGAACCCCAGCTCAATGTTGGTGGTTGTGAATTATGCATATGTTTCCAACAACTACGTTACCCAACAATCCAATCTCAGGCTTGCAATTGCTGTAGTATCACTCAGTGACACAAGTTGGCACTACATTCCTTACAGCTAATAGAAGTTCAAAAAGGCTACATGTCTGGAGATCTGAAATGCAAACTGAGGATTCTGAAATAATTAGAAGGTCCTATAGCAACTTAATAGATAAATATTGATTAATATTCAATGTCAAGATCTCCATCATAATCTCTCATTATAAAGATGATCAATTACTATCTGCAACACTAACGCTTTTTAACCACTGAGGACATCCAATGCACATCCAGTGTCCATCACTCTTGTTTGCAGGACATCAGCACAACATTCCAGTACAAAATCTTGTTCCTTCACCTTGCACGCACATGTCAAATTGTAACAAGGTACCTCAATGATAGTAAACTTACAAAGACATGGACTCCAGCAGACAATTTTATTCTCTAAGTTACTGCAATTCAGTAGGTAAATTAATCAATAAATTTTGCTCTCACCTAGCCTGGAGTAACTTGCCTGGCCAAAATCACTACTTTTCAACAATAATATGTTTATTAGTGCCTGGAAATTCATTCTCAGCTGGTTGGGCTAAGCAATGTATTGTGTCATATCAGGATTTAGTACTATAAACTATGAAATTAATTCTACTGAAGCAACATGTATCCATTTAAAGATTCAAATGGTTGTCTTTGATACAACTTGGTTTCACATTACTGTTTCAATTCCTGCTTCGTTCTCAATTGACATACCCACAACACCTCAGAATTGGTCAAGGAGTGGTGAGGTAAAACCTCCCCTTGTCCCTTTATTTATAAAGGGCACAATTTTAAGTACGCTTTTAACAGTCTTTCCAACTTCCCCTAGCAACATCAAAGATTTACTCACATTCACCTGCCTCCACACTTCTTGAAAATTGCCTAGTTTAATTTCAGTACTTACTTTGAATTGACACAACCATCATCCCACCTGATGACCACCTGACCCAGGGTCAGAGGTATGAAGCTCACACCATTAACCTGAAAAACAAATTGGAAAATAGTTCATGCTGCATTCTTTACTTCCTTGACAATATGTGAACTTTTCAAACATTAGTTGAAGTTACTAAGAACTTAACGTTCAGTTGTGTGTTCCTTCCATTCAGATTCACAACCAACTGATAGTACAACATATAAGCCTAAGTGCTAATGATTTTCAGTGTCCATGTTTATTTTATTACAAATACAGGCAACCACTCTGATTAAAACACATCAATAGGCAATTGCTGGGTTATCCTAGGATGCTGATTTATTGTAGTAATGTGGAAGGAGCAAAATTGTGGGTCACATTCCCTGATTATAAGTGAAGTAGGATTCTGGTATAACCCAACTTCTCTAAAATTCCTGGCCCCAGGAGAAAACTGAATTTTATGCGTTCTTCAACACTTGAAATTTTGGGGCTCTTCCTTAACATCGTAACATCCAAGAGCACATGAATGACATCAATGCCCAATTCATGCCTTTGCTGTAGATTGATTCATGGATGTTTAATCAACAAACAGCATGGGCAATACATAAGAAAGCAAGTCTGAACAGCAGAGACAATAATTTCTCCTGTTCTATTTAGCCTAATAAATGAGTTTCTCTTTGTTGCATTAATGTGATTCATCTGTGAGGACAACTACCTGTCTGCCAAACAGAACTGTGAGATGTTCTATGTCGGAGAGGACAATACAAGCGTGCTTGGTTAAACTGGATCTGGCAGTTGTAATCCTAAATGGCATAGGACACCTTGTCACAAGTCCTTTGTCATACCAGGAATGGCAGCATAGCCACAGGGTAATGAGTGTATAATTTCTATTCAGTTACTATTCAGTGCCCAGAACCTCCAAGTACCAGAAACTCCCACTCCAGGCAGAATGGCAGAACACTGGTGGGTTAAGTGGCCTCCAGCAAGCCATCAGAGGAAGTGGTTGCAGTTTGAGGAAGACGTAGGCCAAATCATTGAGGTAATAGCCAAGGGAGATGTTGACAGAGGACTCCAGACCTTATCAATTATCATTGTCAGTTGTGCTACTGAGAGCTTCAACCTAAAGGAGAAAAAAGCCAGAAAAGCCCCCGACACAATAAACCACAGGGGGGACTAAGCAGTACAGAGCGCCAAGTGAGGAAGTTGCTGAGTTCCGTAACATCCTCAGAAGAAAGCTTATGACAGTGCGCAGGGCAGGCTGGCATAGAAGACAGGGGAGAGAGAGAGCCAGCAAATAAGCTGCTCTCTTTATGAACTCCTATGGATTCACCAAGCAGCTGCTAGAACAGAAGCCATAGTGGCTCGCCTTGGATGCTCCAAACAAGAGGTGGATCTACACCTTCAGAATTCCCTCAGCGACCTAGCGAGGACACCATAGCGCTCTCGTAAATCCTCCTTCTCCTGTGGTTGAGTTCAATGTCAAGGAGCTCTGCTGGAAGGAGATCCAGGAAAGAGTCAGAGCTGGTTCTGCCCCTGGTCCCAGCGGAGTACCCTACAAGGTGTACAAGCACTACGCTAAGCTCCTTCAGTTACTTCAGAAATTCCTTAGGGTTGTCTGGCGTAGGGGAAAGGTTGCAGACCAGTAAAGACCTGCAGAGGGAGTCTGGGTCCAAGGACAATGATCAATCTCACTAATCAGTGTGGAAAGGAAGTTACTTTTCAGTATCGTTTTCTGTCACCTGACTGAAGAACTGGCAATAGATTCCCCATTTAAGAACAGCTTGTGATGGAAGGAAGTCCGGAGCTGGCAAAAGTCTAATGCATGGGTTGACTTTGCCCTTCTGGGTAGGTAAATTTTAAGTCTCTGAAATAAGAAATTCAAAAGGGAACGGAAATGATGAGGGAACGGGCATGTAGATGGGGTATGATTGAACTAGGTTATAAGGCAGAAGGTGGTAATGGGAAATGAGGATGAGATATGAACATATCACTTTCCTTAATGAACAATAAAGCTTTGCTGATCACTGGTTCTGTGGTGACACAGATAATGATTGCCAGCAACCTGTCCCTTTAAACGACTGACCAGTGGACGTGATGGGGCCAGTTTGCTGCAGCGACTTGCAAATGTGGATTACCTTCTGCTGCAAGAGATTGTGAAAGCTGCAAAGAAAGTGTCAAGAAGTGTGGATAATATTGCTTCATGAGTAAAATACTGGAGATGTATATAACAAGTATGAAAAAACATAGCATAGAACAGTACAGCACAATACCAGCCCTTTGGCTCATGATGTTGTGCAGGCCTTTTAACCCACTCTAAGATCAACAGAGTCCTTACCTTCCTACATAGCCCTTCATTGTTCTTTCATCTTTGTGCCTATTTAGGAGTCTCATAAATATCTCTAATGTATCTGCCTCTACTACCACTCCTGGCAGTGCGGTCCATGCACCCACCACTCAGTGAAAAGAGTGACACTACCTCTGATATCCCCCCTATACTTCCCTCTAATCACCTTAAAATTATGCTCCCTCGTAGTATCTATTTCCGCCCTGGGAAAAAATTCTCTGCAATGTCCACTTGGGCTATGCCTCTTATCTTGTTATACAACTCTATCAAGTCACCTCTCATCCCCCTTCGTTCCAAAGAGAAAACCCCTAGCTTGCTCAACCTCTCATCCAGCCAGCATCCTGGTAAATCTCCTCTGCACTCTTTCTTAAAGCTTCCATATCCTTCCTATAATGAGGCAAACAGAACTGAACACGACACTACAAGTGTGGTCTAACTAGAGCTACAATATTATCCGGTGGCTCTTGAACTCAATGCCCCAACCATTGAAAGTCAACGCTATAGGCTTTCTTAACTGCCCCTATCAACTTGAGTGGCAAGTTTGAGGGATCAATGGTGTGGACCCCAAGATCCCTGTTTCTCCACACTGCTAAGAATCCTGCCATTAAACTTGTATTCTGTCTTCAAGTTCGACCTTCTAAAGTGTATCACTTCACACTTTCCTGGATTAACTGTAACACCATGAGACATAGGAGAAGAATTAGCCCATCGAGTCTACTCCGCAATTCCATGTGGCTGATTATCCTCTAAAGCCCATTCTCCTGTCTTCTCCCCATAACGTTTGATGTTCTGACTAATCAGGAACCTATCAACCTCCACTTTAAATATACCAAATGGCCTCCACTGTGGCAATGATTTTCACAGATTCACCACCCTCTGGCTAATGAAATTCCACCTCACCTCTGTCTGAATGAAGCTCTGTTCCGAGGCTGTGCCCTCTGGCCCTAGATTTACTCACTATGGGAAACATCTTTTTCACATCCACTCTATCTAAGCCCTCCAATATTTGATAGATTTCAATGAGATCTCCCTTCATTCTTCTAAACTCCGGCAAATACAGGCCTGGAGCCATCAAAAACTCCTCATATGTTAACCCTTTCATTTCCATAATCATTCTTGTGAACCTCCTCTGGATCCTCTTCAATGTCAATTCACCTTTTATTAGATAAGGGATCCAAAATTGCTCCCAATACTCCAAGTCTGGTCTGACTAATGCCTTATGAAGCCTCAGCCTTACACTTTGCTATTACCCTGTATATTTTTGTCCTCTTGAAATGAATGTTACCATTGCATTTTCCTTCCTTACTACCAACTCAACCTGCAAGCTAACCTTTAGGGAATCCTGCAAGGACTTCCATGTCCCTTTGCACCTCTGATTTTGAATTTTCTTCTCACTCAGAAAATAGTCTACACTTTTATTCCTTCTACCAAGGTGCATGACCGTACACTTCACTACACTATACACCATCCCCACTTTGTCCATTCTCCCAATCTGTCCAACTCCTACTGCTGACTCCCTGCTTCCTCAACACTACCTGCCCCTCTACCATATCATCCGCAAACTTGCCCTCAAAGCTATCCATTCCATCATGCAAATCATTGACATATTCAGGTTTCCCCTGCCAGGATGCTGCCTGGTTTAGAAAGTATGCAGCATGATCAGAGATTAAGGGAGCTAGGGCTTTACTCTTTGGAGAGAAGGAGGATGAGAGGAGACATGATAGAGGTGTACAAGATAATAAGAGGAATAGATAGAGTGGATAGCCAGCGCCTCTTCCCCAGGGCACCACTGCTCAATACAAGAGGACATGGCTTTAAGGTAAGGGGTGGGAAGTTCAAGGGGGATATTAGAGGAAGGTTTTTTACTCAGAGAGTGGTTGGTGCGTGGAATGCACTGCCTGAGTCAGTGGTGGAGGCAGATACACTAGTGAAGTTTAAGAGACTACTAGACAGGTATATGGAGGAATCTAAGGTGGGGGCTTATATGGGAGGCAGGGTTTGAGGGTCGGCACAACATTGTGGGCCGAAGGGCCTGTACTGTGCTGTACTATTCTATGTTCTATCCGAAGGTACAGCGTTCCTATGAAACGGTTCATAAGCCAGAATGTCGTAAAGCGAAGAAGCAATTGCCATTTATTTGTATGGGAAAAATTTGTGAGCGTTCGCATACCCAAAAATAACGTACCAAATCATGCCAAATAACACAAAAGACTTAGAATAACAGTAACATATAGTAAAAGCAGGAATGATATGATAAATACACAGCCTATATAAAGTAGAAATATTTTTCCACAATCATTGCCTGAACTGTTCTCCGTAGCGAAAATTTCACGCAAGCGCTCTCCAGTAACCTTTAAGCTATGAAGCTGCCAAATCATACCAAATAATACGTAAAAATACACAGCCTATATAAAGTAGAAATAATGTATGTACAGTGTAGTATCACTTACCGGAATTGGGAAGACACCGAGCACACTGATGATGGCGTGTTAGGCTGAGTCATCGGAGGTTGGGGTGGTGCAGTGGCCCCCATCCTAAGGCAGCGATCCGATACTGATCCGCGAAGCATGCAGGGGTACAGCAGTAGCCGGGAGGCACACAGCACATCTTTAAGAAAAAAGCTGAAATAAACATGCTAATTAATTAGGTGCATCGCCTCTGGCCAGGGCCAACAATTATGTGCCAGGCGGCACCTAATTAATCAGCATGTCTATTTTGGCTTTTTTCTTAAAGATGTGTTGTGTGCCTCCCGGCTACTGCTGGACCCCTGCATGCTTCGCGAATCGGTATCTATCTGCGGCCTGGGGGTTGGGGTGGTGGGACACTGGGGTGTCATCTCATCGTCGTCTGTTTCCATTAGGGCAGGCAGGTCATCTTCTTCTATCTCTGCCTGCCTCGATGTCGAAGGTCGAGGTTCATTGTCAGCTGTGGCTGATGTGGAAGGCTTACTTAACTGCTTAGCCTCGTGCATTTTTAGATCATAGAGTTCTTTGTAAGGACTCAAACCATCTTGCAAATATGCCCTAAACCGACATACTCTTTCAAAATTAAAGTTGTACTTTATCATTACTCATTCAGTTTCGATTGTTATCCTTTCCTCTTCCAATTGCATCAGCTCTTCATCTATCAGTTCTTGGTCATGGGATGCCAAAACCTCTTCAACATCATCTTCGTCAACTTCCACAAGCCAAACCCACTTTGTCTTTACTTCATTCACCACGATCAAAACGCTTAATTATGTCTAGTTTTACTCTAAGTGTAACACCCTTACGAGCTCTTTCAGGCTTTTCCGATACCTTAGAACTCATCTTGCTAACGGCTGCTCACAGGCGCGTTTAAGCAATGCCGGCGAGAATGCCGTTCCGAATCCGGGGCAGAGCAGCTGCTCGGGGCGCGCGCTGCTTTTTTTTCCCCACACGCTGCCTTTTATCATGCGCTGCTTTTTTCGTAACAGTGAAAACACCTTCTGTTAGCGAAAACAGGGAACCAATGTAGGTCTTTCGTAATAGTGAGGTTTTGTAAAGCAAACGTTCGAAAAGCGGGGGACACCTGTAATGTGAAAAGAAGCAAACCTAACACTGACCTCTGCAGAATGTTTCCAGTCACTGGCAGCCAAACTGAAAAGGCCCCCTTTATTTCTACTCTTTGCCTCCTGCCAGCCAGCCAATTTTCTACCCATGTTAGTATCTTTCCTGTTATAGCATGGGCTCTTATCCTGTTAAGCAGCTTCATATATGGCACCTTGTCAAAGGCCTTCTGAAAATTCAAGTAAACAACATCCACTGACTCTCCTTTGTCTATCCTGCTTGTTATTTCCTCCTAGAATTTCAAGATTTGTGAGGCAAGATTTCCACTTAAGGAAACCATGCTAACTTTGGCCTATTTTATTACATGCCTCCCAAGTACCCCAAAACTTCCACCTTAAAATGGACTCCAACATCTTCCCAACCAGTGAAGTCAAGATAACTGGCCTGTAATTTCCTTTCTTCAAGAGTGGAGTGAGATTTGCAATTTTCCTGTCTTCCGGAACCATTCCAGAATCTTGAAAGATTATAACTAACACCTTCACAATCTCTTCAGCTCCCTCTTTCAGAACCCCGGGGTGTAGCCCATCTGGTCCAGGTGATTTAACTACCTTCACAATTTTCAGCTTCTCAAGCACCATCTCCTTAGTAATAGCAACAACACTCACTTCTGCTCCCTGACACTCTTGAATTTCTGGCACACGGCTTGTGTCTTCCATAGTGAAGACTGATGCAAAATACATATTAAGTTCCTCTGCCACTTCTTTAAGGACACGGCCAGGGACACCGTTCAGAGCAGAAGTTTTACTGTAGAGCTATATGCTCTATTGCAATACAGTTTTAAATGAACTAAGCAATTGTTTTTACTGACTTTGTTCTTTGCATTATTTAAATCTTTAGCATGAGAAATTCTACAGATGCTGGAAATCCAAAGCAACACACACAAAATGCTGGAGGAACTCAGCAGGTCAGGCAGCAATTATGGAAATGAATAAGCAGTTGATTGGTTCTTTTATTGAGGAAGAAGTAGAGTGCCTTAAGGCCTTCTTGATGGAGGATAGAAGTGTACAGGGACTGGACATCATGGTGAAAATGAGGTGGTCAGGGCCAAGGAATTGAAAGCTAGTGAGGAGATTGAAAGCAAACAAGAGAAAATCTGCAGGTGCCAGAATTCTAAACAACACACACAAAATGCTGGAGAAACTCAGTAGGGCAGGCAGCATCTCAGTCGAAACGTCGACTATATTTTTTTCCATAGATGCTGCCTGGCCTGCTGAGTTCCTCCAGCGTTTTGTGTGTGTTGTGAGGAGATTGAAAGCACAAGAAGTACCACAGATGTAGGTGGGAAGGGGCTGAACCAAGGGGGATTGAATGGAACTGAGGTATGAGGTTACAAGTTTAGTGGGGCAGGAGCAGGGAGAGACAATAGGCCCATCTGAACAGTCAGGTTTGTGGATCTTGGGTAGGAGGTAGAAGTCCGCAGTACGGGGTAAGGGAACTATGAGTTTGCTGGCAGTGGATGGGAGTCCTCCAGAGTTGATGAGATCAGTGATGGTGTTGGAGACAGTTTTCTGATGGTCCAGAGTGGGCTCTGCTTCAAGGGGTAGGTATGAGGAGGTGCGACCTGGCCTCAGCAAGGTAGAGGACAGTGCACCACACTACAACAACACATCCTTTGTTCTTCTTCAATACCATTTCTCAAGCTACAATTCTCCACCATCAACAAGACAAAGGCAGCAGGTGCAAAATTTCTTCCTAGTCACAAATATTCCTCAACTGAAAAAACGTTGTTATTTCTTCACTGCAGCTGGGTCAATAGAACTTTCTATCAATGAACACTGTGGGCATAACTTCATCACACAAACTGGAAGTTCAGTAAGATGACTCATTAAATCAAGATTAATTAGGGGCAGGCAAAATATAACAGTCAGGCCTAGAATAAAGAAAATATATTAAATAGAACATGTCCTTCTTGTGCAGAGTGAAAAATTGAGTTTGTATGATCTCCCAATAATACAGAACGGTTTTTCCTCACTTAAGAACAAGGTCATTTTAAAAAGTCAAATTATAACCTGATTTGGAGGCCTTTCGGGCTTTGCACAGATGTGCAGAAGATACACGGAGGGAAGAGGAAGCTGTAGCCTTAAAATGAGTGTTTCTTCGGGAGAAAATGGCATTGGTCCCTTAACAACTGGATCCTGGTGAAGATAGAGTAAAATTACTCCAAAACACAAAAAAAAACACATAACACTTCCTATATATACTCCTGCCCGTAAAAGTAACTTTTGTATATATTCTGCACATATACACACTAAATGCAGAGTAAAGATAAAAGATAATCTTATGTTGATTCTATTGAACTAATTACAATACTTATCACTGAAAAAAAAGCCGAAGTAAAACCTCCATTTCTCTCATAATATGAAACTGATCCACCGTTGGAAAATCCGGGCTTCCAAAATTCTTCCACTGTACGTAAGGGTTGGTGTTCTTGTTATCCAGGTGGTAAATGACATACATGAGCTCTACAGAAAGATTAAACAGACCAGAAGTAAATCCATGTTAGAACATAATTGCAATTTAAAGATTCTGTAACACCATTTATTATACTAAATTCAAAAGGAGTAAGGGATGTAAAGAATGATCAAAACCTTTCTAAATTAGTTGTATCTGGTGATCTAGTACAAATAGGTTTCACTTTAAATTACAAATCCTCAGATGCTGCAGTATCTCCAGAGATTTAGAGAAAAATGAGACCATTGCTTAACAATCCGAAAACAAGTTTGTGACGATCAGCTCTCTGCTTTGGTAATCAGGGCCATAGGGAGGCCCTGGAGAATGTTAAGCACATCGCATATCACTACCATCCAGTAGCCCTGACTTCTAACATTATGAAATGCTTCGAGATGCTAGTCATGGCAGACATTAATTCCAGTCTCCCAAACAACCTCACAGCACTGCAATTTGCCTACCACTGAAACAAGTCTATGAAGGGCGCCATCTCCCTGGTCCTACAGTCATCCTCAGAGAATCTGGACAGTAAAGATTATTGATTATTGACTACATCTCCCCTTCAATACCATAATTGGGGACTCTATAGTTAGGGGGTCAGTTAGGTGATTCTGTGGACGCAGGAAAGAAACGCGGATGGTAGTTTGCCTCCCAGTTGCCAGGGTCCGGGATGTTTCTGATCGCGTCCACATATCTTGAAGTGGGAAGGAGAACAGCCAGAGGTCGCGGTACATATTGGTACCAACGACATAGGTAGGAAAAGGGAGGAGGTCCTGAAAACAGACTGCAGGGAGATAGGAAAGAAGCTGAGAAGCAGGACCTCAAAGGTAGAAATCTCAGGATTATTGCCTGTGCCACGTGACAGTGAGTATAGGAATAGAATGAGATGGAGGATAAATGCATGGCTGAGGGATTGGAGCAGGGGGCAGGGATTCAGATTTCTGGATCATTGGGACCTCTTCTGGGGCAGGCGTGACCTGTACAAAAAGGATGGGTTGCACTTGAATCTGAGGGGGACCAATATCCTGGCAGGGAGATTTGCTGAGGTTATTGGGGAGAGTTTAAACTTGAATTGCTGGGGGATGGGAGCCGAAATGAAGTGACGGAGGAAAGGGAGGTTGCTTCACAAATAGTAAAAGCTTGGAGACAGTGTGAAAGGGAGGATAGGCAGGTGACAGAGAAGGGACGCACTCAGACCGATGGTTAGAGATGTGTCTATTTTAATGCGAGGAGTATTATGAATAAAGTGGATGAGCTTAGAGCGTGGATCAGCACTTGGAGCTATGATGTTGTGGCCATTACAGAGACTTGGATGGTTCAAGGGCAGGAATAGCTACTTCAAGTGCCAGGCTTTAGATGTTTCACAAAGGATAGGGAGGGAGGCAAAAGAGGCGGGGGCATGGCAGTGTTGATCAGAGATAGTGTCATGGCTGCAGGAAAGGAAGAAGTCATGGAGGGGTTGCCTACGGAGTCTCTGAGGGTGGAAGCTAGGAATAGGAAGGAGTCAATAACTCTGCTGGGTGTTTTTTATCGACCACCCAATAGTAACAGGGACATCGAGGAGCAGATAGGGAGTCATATTCTGGAAAGGAGTAATAATAACAGGGTTGTTGTGGTGGGAGATTTTAATTTCCCAAATATTGATTGGCATCTTCCTAGAGTGAAGAGTTGAGATGGGGTAGAGTTTGTTAGGTGTGTTCAGGAAGGCTTCTTGACACAGGTCCAGTTCATCCGGAGGCAGCGGGACACTCCTCTTCTGTTTGAGTCTTGAGCAGATTATGATAAATTCGTCAGGAAGAGAAGCGCCACGGTTATTGATATTCCCAGCCTTTTCTTTGTGCCCAGTGATCTCATTTAGACCCTGCCATAGTCTACTGGCATCCCTCTGGTTAGCCTGGGCTTCCGACTTGGCTCGATATTGCCTCTTGGTGCCCTTAATGGCTTTCTGGAGTTCACGGAAAGAAACCTGTGTCAATTTACATCGGTGGTGCGCAAGTGGAGCAGGTCAAAAGCTCTAAGTTCCTTGGGGTCCATATCACAAATGACCTGACTTGGTCCAACCAAGCAGAGTCCACTGCCAAGAAGGCCCACCAGCGCCTTTACTGCCTGAGAAAACTAAAGAAATTTGGCCTGTCCCCTAAAACCCTCACGAATTTTTATAGATGCACCGTAGAAAGCATTCTTCTAGGGTGCATCACAACCTGGTATGGAAGTTGTCCTGTCCAAGACCGGAAGAAGCTGCAGAAGATCGTGAACACGGCGAAGCACATCACACAGACCAATCTTCCGTCCTTGGACTCACTTGACACTGCACGCTGTCGGAGCAGTGCTGCAAGGATAATCAAGGACACGACCCACCCAGCCAACACACTTTTCATCCCTCTTCCCTCCGGGAGAAGGCTCAGGAGCCAGAAAACTCGTACGGCCAGATTTGGGAACAGCTTCTTTCCAATTGTGATAAGACTGATGAACGGATCCTGACCCGGATCTGGGACGTACCCTCCAAATATCTGGACCTGCATCTCGGTTTTTTTGCACTAACTTACTTTCCATTTTTCTATTTTCTATTTATGATTTATAATTTAAATTTTTAATATATACTATCGATTTGTAATCCAGGGAGCGGGAAGCACAGAATCAAATATTGCTGTGAAGATTGTGCGTTCTAGTATCAATTGTTTGGTGACAATAAAAAGTATAAAGTATATATAGATAAGCCTACAAGAGGAGAGGCTGTACTTGATCTGGTACTGGGAAATGTAGTAAGAGGAAATATGAGGCAATCAGGCAGGAACTTGGAAGCATAAATTGGAAACAGATGTTCTCAGGGAAAGGTACAGAAGAAATGTGGCAAATGTTCAGGGCATATTTGCATGGGGTTCTGAGTAGGTATGTTCCAATGAGACATGGAAAGGATGATAGGGTACAAGATCTGTGGTGTACAAAGGCTGTTGTAAATCTAGTCAAGAAGAAAACAAGAGCTTATGAAAGGTTCAAAAAACAAGGTAATAATAGGAATCTAGAAGATTATAAGGCCAGCAGGAAGGAGCTTATGAATGAAATTAGGAGAGCCAGAAGGGGCCATGAGAAGGCCTTGGCAGGCAGGATTAAGGAAATCCCTAAGGCACTCTACAAGTATGTGAAGAGCAAGAGGATAAGACGTGAGAGAATAGGACCAATCAAGTGTGACAGTGGAAAAGTGTGTATGGAACGGAGGAAATAGCAGAGGTACTTAATGAATACTTTGCTTCAGTATTCACTATGGAAAAGGACCTTGGCGATTGTAGGGATGACTTGCAGTGGACTGAAAAACTTGAGCATGTCGATATTAAGGAAGAGGATGTTCTGGAACTTTTGGAAAGCCTCAAGTTGGATAAGTCACTTGGACTGGACGGGATGTACCCCAAACTACTATGGGAAGCGAGGGAGGAGATTGCTGAGCCTCTGGCAATGATCTCTGCATCATCAATGAGGACGGGAGAGGTTCCGGAGGATTGGAGAGCTGCGGATGTTGTTCTCTTATTCAAGAAAGGGAGTAGGGATAGCCCAGGAAATTATAGGCCAATGAGTCTTACTTCAGTGGTTGGTAAGCTGACGGAGAAGATCCTGAGAGGGAGGATTTATGAACATTTGGAGAGGCATACTATGATTAGGAATAGTCAGCATGGCTTTGTCAAAGGCAGGTCGTGCCTTACGAGCCTGATTGAATTTTTTGAGGATGCAACTAAACATAATTGATGAAGGTAGAGCCGTAGATGTAGCGTATTTGGATTTCAGCAAGGCATTTGATAAGGTACCCCATGCAAGGCTTATTGAGAAAGTAAGCAGGCATGGGATCCAAGGGGACATTGCATTGTGAATCCAGAACTGGCTTGCCCATAGATGGCACAGAGTGGTTGTAGACGGGTCATATTCTGCATGGAGACTGGTGA
Organism: Mobula hypostoma; assembly: GCF_963921235.1. NCBI lineage: Eukaryota > Metazoa > Chordata > Chondrichthyes > Myliobatiformes > Myliobatidae > Mobula > Mobula hypostoma. The sequence continues at coordinate 128,400,673 of NC_086100.1, forward strand.
CCTGTGGTGTGCCTCAGGGATCTGTTCTGGGACCCCTTCTCTTTGTGATTTTTATAAATGACCGGGATGAGGAAGTGGAGGGATGGGTTAGTAAATTTGCTGATGACACAAAGATTGGGGGTGTTGTGGATAGTGTGGAGGGCTGTCAGAGGTTACAACGGGACATTGATAGGATGCAAAACTGGGCTGATAAGTGGCAGATGGAGTTTAAACTAGATAAGTGTGAGGTGGTTTATCTTGGTAGGTCAAATATGATGGCAGAATATAGCATTAATGGTAAGGCTCTTGGCAGTGTGAAGGATCAGAGAGATCTTGGGGTCAGAGTCCATAGGACACGCAAAGCTGCTACACAGATTGACACTGTGGTTAAGAAGGTATACAGTGCATTGGCCTTCATCAATTGTGGAATTGAGTTTAAGAGCCAAGAGGTAATGTTGCAGCTATATAGGACCCTGGTCAGACCCCACTTGGAGTACTGTGCTCAATTCTGGTCGCCTCTCTACAGGAAGGACGTGGAAACCATAGAAAGAGTGCAGAGGAGACTTACAAGGATGTTGCCTGGATTGGAGAGCACGCCTTATGAGAATAGGTTGAGTGAACTCAGCCTTTTCTCCTTGGAGCAATGGAGGATGAGAGGTGACCTGATAGAGGTGTTCAAGTTAATGAGAGGCATTGGTCGTGTGGATAGTCAGAGGCTTTTCCCCAGGCTGAAATGGCTATCACGAGAGGGCATAGTTTTAAGGTGCTTGGAAGTAGGTGCAGAGGAGATGTCAGGGGTAAGTTTTTTACGCAGAGAGTGGTGAGTGCGTGGAATGGGCTGCCGACAATGGTGGTGGAGGCGGATACGACAGGGTCTTTTAAGAGACTCCTGGATGGCTACATGGAGCTTAGAAAAATAGAGAGCTATGGGTAAAGCCTATGTAGTCTAAGGTACGGACATGTTCGGCACAGCTTTGTGGGCCGAAGGCCCTGTATTGAGCTGTAGGTTTTCTATGTTTCTATAATTCCAAACAAACTCATTACTGAACTCCAGACCTTGGGAGTCAATGCTTTCCTCTGCAACTGGATCCTTGACTTCTTGACCAGTAGACCGCAATCATTAAGGTCAGGCAGCAACATCTCACCACTGTTCTCCTCAGCACTGGAGCCCCACAAAACTGCATTCTCAACCCCCGACTCTACTCCCTGGACACTCATGACTATCCTGTCAGATTCTGTTCTAACTCCATCTATAGTTTTGCAAATGATAGTATCATGCTGGGCCTATTTCAAATAACGATGAGTCTGCGTACAGGAAGGAGATAGAGAAGTTAGTAACATGGTGTCACAACAATAACCTTTCCCTCAATGTCAACAAAACAAAAGAGCTGGTCATTGACTTTTGGAAACAGAGGAGGGGCTGTGCCCAGGCTCCTATCTACATCAACAATGTTGAGGTTGAGAGCTTCAAGTTCCCAGGAATGGACATCACTAATCGTCTGTCCTGGTCCAACCACTTTGATGTGACAGCAAAGGAAGCTCACTAGTATCTCCACTTCCTCAGGAGGCTAAAGAAATCTGGCATATCCCTTGCAATCCTTATTAATTTTTATTAATGCATCATAGAGAGCATGCTTGGTATGGCAACTGCTCAGCACACGGTTGTAAGAAACTGCAAAGAGTTGTGGACACAGCTCAGCAAGTGACAGAAACAAACCCTGCCTCTATGCACTCTGTCTATACCTCTTGCTTCTTCAGTAAAGCAGCCAGCATAACCAAATACCCCACCCACACTGGGTATTCTCTCTCCTCCCTTTGGGCAGAAGATATACTGTAAAAGCCTGACATAAAAGCTGGTACCGTCAGGTTCAAGGGTGGCTTTTACTGCACTGCAATAAGACTATTACATGGTTCACTAGTGCAGTGAGATGGACTCTTGACCTCACTATCTACCTTGTATAATTTTGCACTTAATTGTTTAACTGCATGGCACTTTCTCTGTAGCTGTTGCACTTTATTCTACATTGTTATTGTTTTACCTTCTTTCTTCCTCAATGCACTGTGTAATGATTGGACGTGTACTGATTTGACCTGTATGAATTGTATGCAAGACAAGCTTTTTACTATCTTTGGTAGACTTGACAATAAACCAGTACCGATATCTTGGAAGCTATTTTTTTCCAAAGGCCGACACTGCCAATTAATCCAACATTGTTTTTAATGCATATGCAGAACTTATGATTACTTAAGGAAACATCTTGGCAACTGTGACTCTCAAGACCGAGCTCATTGTTTATCAGACAGTTGTGATTCCCTTCTTTACTATAAGAGGTTGAGACAAGGTCTACATATAGGGGACTATTTTCAGTTTTGACAGGCTGTTGGTTGAGGAACATCAGATGGATCAGTGAGCCTTCAGCTATTCATATTATACTTTAAAGACAAATAATAGGCAAGGTATAATGTGTCTAATTTTGTTGATAATATCAAGCTGGAGGCAAGTTGTGAAATGAGCAGATAAAGAATCTTTAAAAGGTTACAAACAAGTTCACTACATGGAAAATAAAGTAGCAGAATATAATGTTGGAATAATGCGAATAAGAAATTTTATAGTAACATAATACCTTCTAAATGATGTAAAAATGGTAAATATTGGTAGAGGCAGTTGCTTCATGAGATACAGAAAATAAACATGCAGGTAAAACAGAGAACTGGGAAGCCAAATGGATTATTTGATCAAAAAAGACAGCAAGTCTTGCTGAGGGCTTTGCTGGGGCTTCATATGTGTGCGGTTTTTCTCTCTGTTCCTACCTAAGAATCAATGACTAAATTTATCTTTTGAAGAGAGACTGGGGACATGCGCATTGTAGTTCAGAACAATGGGAAGAGTTTTCATTGAAGTAGAGAAGTACCTCAGAAGAATTGACAGAGTAGGCGCTGAGAAGTAGTTTCTTCCAGCTGGGAAACTGGGACCAAGGTTCAGTTGATCTGGACTGAGATTTTTTTTCATATATAGTACATGATTGCATTTTTTTTGGAATTCCCTACTGATGCTTTCAGTAGCAACATGAAGAAAAGTGCTGGAGGAACTCAGCAAGACAGGCAGCATCTCTGGAAGGGAATAAACAGTTGATATTTTGGGCTGTGGCCCTTCATCAGGACTGACAGCCTCAGCAACTTTTTATTCTCCACCATAGATGCTTCTTGACCTGGTGAATTCCTCTGGCATTTTGTGTGTTGTTACATGCTCAAGGAGATCTGCTTTTTTGTGAGAACGCTGTAATGGTCTTTTGGAGGTCACCTGATGAGATTTTCCCGCCGTTGTGAGGTCACGTGATGACATGTGCCCCTGTGACTACATAAGGGTCGACTCAAGTGATGCAGTGGATTTTGAGTTTGAGGATTTCCAGGTAGAACGTGTTGTGCCTCCATTTCTGTTGCGTGTTTGTTTTTGTGACGCAGTTTCATTTTTAAATCGGAAGGTGCGTTCTCTTACAAGATTTGTATTATTGAACTGGAAATTTGTGGCTGGAAGTACCAATTTACTCAATTCCGACAGTTTTGAAGGGAGAGCGAAGAATTCATCGAAGTGAAGGATCGAGAGAAGTTGGCATCGTTTGGCAGTTCAATAAAGGATCGACCTTATTGAGTCTTCGTTGAAGAGAAGCTGCATTGAGATAACTCTTGCAATAGCGCAATGAGTTCATGCACAAAGGCTCTCTCTCTAAAAGGAATTTAAGGTCAGTTAATTTAAACTGTTTATTTTCGGCATCGGGAATCCTGTGGACAGAACCAGCAGTAAAGGTGCGTCGGTGAAGAAATCGTTCTCCAGAGAAGTCTCTCCCGATTGAATGTGTAAAACTGTTGGACTTTCGAAGTTATCGCTTTAAGAACTGTTTCCATATTTAACTCTTTAAGAGCCAGAGCCGAGTGGAGTTGATGAACGGCTGCATACCTGTTTAACCTCCGGTCAAAGTTTTCCTTTGTTTTTTCTCCTTATCGCTTATACGTGTTTAATAAATGTTTGGTTGTTTTTAAAATACCTGTCTCGGTTAATATTCATTGTTGCCGGTTACATAACAGTGTATTGCTCTGGATTTCCAGCATCTGCAGAATCTCATGTTTATGATGCTTCCTGTAGATGCTCAATTGCTGGAATTCCAAAGGCTGAGATTTGGGAATTTCCCTATCACCTCCATGATCAGATTATATTCTCTTCTGCTGCCTTTGGGATACCCTCCATGGACTCTTGTATGTTCCACTGATCTACCATCCAAGTGCTGTCTGAAGATCAGCTTTTTCTTCTTCACAAAATCTATGACAGCTATATTTTGGATAATTTCCCACTCTGATCTTTTTCAGCAGATTCCAGCAATCTTCTCTCTGAATCATTTCCTCGCGTCTATTGCTTTGCCTCTGTGATCATCTTCCCGTCCCAATGTTCTTGCCCTTTGCAATCATCTCCCCATCACTTTCCTGTGAATAGCTCTATTTGAACATGAGTGCAAGGTCTGCTCTAAAACGCACAACATTTTGTTATGTTTTCACGCGTTGCTGAATTTCTAGTTCGATAACCATTGCATGGCAATAAAGATAAACTGCTTTTACCTCTTTGGGTGGGAAAATTGGTCAGGTTGACAGTCACGAAGGTAACATCTGAAGATGTTCGAATGTCATCACTATTGTAAATTAATACTGCAGCCTGCCAACTGTCAGACGAATGATTATTTGGTGGTTCATGAATACTTGCTAGTGCTCCTAAAGTGCTATTCCAATTCGAGGCATCACCATTGGGCATCATGTCTATTTTCAATTGCTTCTCACCTAATGTTGGAAAAAAAATGTTGTTAACAAAACTAGGAATAATGATATTGTATTTCAAGAAGGCAACAACTTTTCTGCCTTTTTACAACAAGTATTTTAATACAAATGTAATGAAAATGCCCACAGACTATTTTGACAAAGGACTGTTGAAGTGTTGAAATAAGAGAACAAATCCAGTTGTTAGCTCTCTTTCCTCTCAATCATGAACTCGACTCTGTTTTCAGTTCATAAATCCAGATTGATGTTCCATGTAGAAATGAGAGAAAGCTGTTGAGAGTGGCAGTAACAGTATTTACACCTTAATGCAAATGTAAAAGAACTCTAATGCATCCATTGTCATCATTACATTAGATAAAGAATATGTTAGCATTATTTTCCACCCCTAAGGTGTAGAATAGGCAGCTGGAAAACAGCATACTAGAGGAAAATAAAACCCAAAGATACCAGGAACACTCAGCAGGTCAGGCAGCATCTGTAGAAATAGAAACGGCTAACATTTCATGCCTGGGATCATTCACCAGAACCAGGAAAGAGAGGGAAAAAGCAAGTTATTGGTAGAAAATACTATTACAGATGTTAGTAATCTGCAGTTCTAATTAAAGGTCATTTGTCTGACTTATACCATTGGTGCTGAAATGTGCCCTAAATATGGGATATAAGACTGGCTGTGCACTAGACAGTACTTCTGAAACTTGGCTCTGGTCATGTGTGAATGACATTGCCAATTTTATAATCCAAGGAGTCAGTCCCACAATCAAGTGGGTTTTTGGACATCATGATCAGACATCTACAATCTTCTTATGAATTTGTAACATGAAACTATCAGGAATTAGAGATCGTCCGTATCATATTTTTTTCGGTACCACTTTTTGTTTATACAAAAGCTTGAACATTTGTTTCCTTAATTAAATTTCAGTACTTTAGGGAGATGAACTGAAGTAATGAAAGACTTTTGGATAACAGAAAACACCTTTGTTCCTATGAATAGTTGCAAAAACCCAAACTAGCACCGAATGAATCCTAACCTAATGTATTTGCTTCCATCAAGGTGGAGTATGCTGTTAAAATCATGCCCACTCTCCTTTGATCGCTATGTCATAGAAACAGGAAAATAAGCTGGCAGTTCCTCCAGCATTGCATGTGTGTTGCTTGGATTTCCAGAATCTGCAGATTTTCTCTTGTTTTGGCAATTTATCCCTTTGAGTCGTCTACCATTCAGTGAGATCAAAGGTTACCTGAGTCTTGAAACCACAAAACTTTCTCCACGTGCTTCATATCTTCAGCTAAAGAAAAATGATTAGTTTTATATTTAAAATTTGTAATTGTTTTTCATAAAGTAGTCTATGTAGGTCCAAAGTGGATGCCCTTAACTTATTAACTTACACAACAAAATAAACAATACAACAGTACCAAAGCCATTCGGCCCATCCAGTCTGCTCCACCATTCCATCATAGTTGATATATTATCCCTCTCAACCCTATTCTCCTGCCTTCTCCCCATAGTCTTTGATCCTTCAACCTCCACTTGAAATATACTCAATGATTTGGCCCTCACAACTATCTATGGCAATGAATTCCACTGATTCACTACCCCTGGCTGAAGAAATTCCTCATCTCTGTTCTAAATGGATGTTTCTCTGTTCTGAGACTGTGCCCTCTGTCCTAGACTCCCCCACTATAAGAAACATCTTCCTCATATCCACTTATGCAAACCTTTCAATAGTTGATAGGATTCAGTGAGATCCTCATTTTCCTAAACTCCAGTGAGTACAGGTCAAAAGTCATCAAACGTTGCTCATTGGTTAACCCTTCCATTTCTGGAATAATTCTTGTGAACCCTCTCTGGACTCTCTCCAATGCCAACACATCTTTTCTTGGATAAGGGGCCCACAACTGCTCACAACGTTCCAAGTGTGGTCTGATCAATGCCTTATAAAGCCTCAGCATTACACCCTTGCTCTTATATTCTAGTCCTCTCGAAATGAACGCTAACATTGCATTTTCTTCTTTACCACCAACTCAACCTGCAAGTTAACCTTCAGGGAATCCTGCACATGGAGTCCCAAGTCCCTTTGCACCTCTGATTTTTAAATTTTCTCCTGGTTTAGAAAATAGTCTACACTTTTATTTCTTCTACCAAAGTACATGACCATACACTTCCTTATACTATATTCCTTCTGCCACTTCTTTGCCCACTCTCCTAATCTGTCTAAGTCCTTCTGCAGACACCCTGCTATCTCAAAACTATCTGCTCCTCCACCTATCATTGTATTATCCACGAACCTGGCCATAAAGTCATTAATTCCATCATCCAAATTATTAACATATAATGCAAAAAGAAGTGGTCCCAATGCTGACCCCTACAGAACTCCACTAGTCATTGGCAGCCACCCAGAAAAGACCCTCTTTATTCCCACTCCTTGCAACTTGCTAGTCAGCCAATCTTTTATCCAATGCTAATGTCTTTCCTGTAATACCATGGGCTCTTACCTTGTTAAGCAGCCTCATGGCAGGCACCTTGTTAAAGGCGCTCTGAAAATCCAAATAAATAGCATCCACTGACTCTCCTCTGTCTACCTTTCCTAAAAGAATTCTAACAGATTTGTGAGGTAAGATTTTCCCTTAAGGAAACCACGCTGACTTTGGCCTATTTTATCATGTGTCTCCAGTACCCCAAATCCTCATCCCTAACAATGGACTCCAACATCTTCCCAAACACTAAAGTCAGACTAATTGGCCTATAATTTCCTTTCTTCTGCCTCCCTCCCTTCTTAAAGAGTGGAGTGACATTTGTAATTTTCCAGTTCTCTGGAACCTTTTCAGAATCTAATGAGTTTTGAGGGATAATAACTAACACCTCCACAATCTCTTCAGCTATAGTAGCTCTTTCAGAACCCTGGGGTGTAGTCCATCTGGTTCAGGTGATTTATCTACCTTCACAATTTTCAGCTTTTCAAGCACCATCTCCTTAGTAATGCAACAACACTCATGTCTGCTCCCTGACACTCTTGAATTTCTGGCACACTGCTAGTGTCTTCCACAGTGAAGACCGATGCAAAATACTTATTAGGATCATCTGTCATTTTTTTTGTCCCCCCATTTCTCCCTCTCCAGCATCATTTGCCAGCGGTTCAATATCCACTATGCCTCTCTTATTTTTAATATATTTATAAAAATTTTTGGTATCCTCTTTTATATTATTGGATAGCTTCCCTTCACATTTCATTTTTTTCTCTCCTTATGGATTTTTTAGATGTCTTGATAGCTTTTAAAAACTTCCCAATCTCTAACCTCCCACTATTTTTTGTGATATTGTATGCCCTATCCTTTGCTTTTGTGCTGTCTTCTTGATTTCCCTTGTCAGCCACGGTTGCCTCATTCTCCCTTTAGAATACTTTGTCATCTTTGTGATTCATCTATCATGTGCCTTCCGAATTGTCTCCAGAAACTTCAGCCATTTTGCTGTCATTCCTGCTAGTGTCTCCTTCCAATCAACTTTGGCCAGATCCTCTGTTATGCCTTTATCATGTAGGCTAAGGAAGCACTAGGATTTTTCAGGTCAGTTCGTGGAGATGGAGAGCATACTCTTGAACTCCTGCTGACCCTCTGATGAAATTATGCCCATAAAGGTATTGGGCAGGAATATTTAGCATTTACACCCACAGATGATGAAGGGACAGCAGCATACCTCCAAGTTAGCATGGTATATGACTTGGAAGGAATTCTGTAGGTGGTGGAGCTCCCATCTCTCTGCTGAGCTGGTTCCACTGAGCTTGTGGGTTTAGGCAGTGCTGTCAGTATAAACCAGGCAAGTGCATTTTGCAGATACCTCAAACTGCAGCCATTGGGTGCTGCTGTTGGAGGAAATGAATGTTTAAAGTGGGAAATAGTGGACTGCTTTGTTCTGGCTGATGTCAGCCTGAGGTTGGAGCTGTACGTATCTAGGCCAGTAGAGTGTATTCTACCCGCTCCTAACTTGAGCCTTGTTGATAAGGCTATTGGGAGTCGGCAGATGAACCACTCAGGATACCCTGCCTCTGACCTGTTCTTTTATCCGCAGTGCTTATGTGGCTGGTCCAGTGAATTTCTCATCTATGCTGACCCTCACAATGTTAATAAGGGAGGACAGTGATAGTTATGTCATTTAATATCAAGTCAGAGACAGTCATTGCTTAGCACTTGGATGATACTTATCATGAAAGTTGTCTAGATTCAGATCTTGTGTGTAGGTAGGTAACACCTCATTTGCTGAGGAACTGTGAATGGGGTTAGACATTGTGCTGTCATCAGCACCTACACACAATGCTGAATTTAGGATGGAAGGGAAGTTGACTGAAGCAGCAGCTGAAGATAATTGGCCAAGAATATCTTCTGCATTGAAGTCCTAGGCTTGGGATACTTGATCTCTGAAAGCCACAATCACCTTCCTATGTGTGAGTTTAGTCTTCAACTATCGCCATAGTTTCTTCCTGTCCATTGATCTAAATTTCAACTGGGCTCCGTTCTATCATGCTCAGTAAAATGCTGCTTTAATGTCGAGGGCAGTCGTTTTCACTCAAGTGGAACTCAAACCTTCAGTCTGTGTCAGGACCAAAGCTGTGATGAAGTCTGGAGCTAAGTGGTCCTGACAAAAACCATATCAACCATCACTGAGCAAGTCATTTTTGAGAATGTTACTTCTTAGGATTGTTAATGACAATATCCATCACTTTGCTGATGTTTGATAGTGGACTGATTGGGTGATAATTAGCTGGATTGGTTTATCCTGCAATAGGAAAGACTCTCAAACTCCATACTCAAGAACACAAGACTTCTTCCATTTTTTTTCAGCACACAGAATGGCAGAATGCAGGCCCTGCTATTTACCTGCACCGTGGACTTCCCAAAAGTGCAACAATTCACTAACCATACAACTAGTTGCCAATACTCCTACATGCCTCCTACAAGTTCTGTTCTTCACACTATCCTGCCCTTCTGTTCTAACTAACTCTCCATAAGATGGTTGAGCATTGTTTGCATTGAAGTATGACTTCAAAGATGTCACAAATTGTGCTAAATGCCGGCAGCTGCAAATATTTGCAACACATCTAGAGTCAGTTTCATCATGATGTGGAAAACCTGATAACACTGCCTTGTGAACTTTGAACTGGAAATCTTTATATTCGTGTAACATTCGTAATCAGACTTCAAGTGATTCTTTCGCAGTGTATGCTGACATTGATGGAGGAAAGACAGACTCCCATGTAGAGATGACAAACAGAGTTTATACAAAGGAATTCCAAGAGAACATGGGTAGCTTGACCGAGCGACACTGCAAAATGAAACATTCTGAAAACTAGGACCCTGCTATAAGCGCTAAGGAACATTCGCTTAAATAGTACAGGCAGCCCAGAATCCCCGAGTCTATCAAAATAAACCTAACAAAGTTAAACACCAATTAACCAATTAACCTTGGACTCCGACACTCTCTGCACAGGCCTGGCCAGCTTGTTACAGTATCCACCCTCTCTACGGCTGGCACCTGACAGTCCAGGGCGACCTAGAGAACTCAGGATCCAAGGACGAGGGCGAGACAGACCTGGTAAATTCAAGACAGACCTGGTAAACTTGAGATAGCCCTGAGGAACTCAAGATAGACCTGGGGAACTCGAAATAGAGCTGAAGAATTCAAGACAGGTCTGAGGATCTCAAGACGGAGAACATAGAATAAATCTGGGAAACATTGAATAAACATTGGGAACATACAATAAACCTCAGAAAAAGCCCCTACAATGTAGACTAGAGAACGTTGGAATGTGGACTTGAGAAAGTCGGAATGTAGACTAGAGACACTTGGAATGTTGACCTGAGACACTTGAGATGTGGACTTAAGAATAGATGGCATCCTCACCTCAAGCTGACTGACGTCAAACCACCACTGTTCAAACCCTGCTGGATCCATCACATTGCGGGGTCTTTTTGTCAAGGTGTATGCTGACAATGGCAGAAACCAAGTGCAGAAGAAAGACAGAGTCCCACGTAGAGACAGCAAACAGAGTGTATGCATAGGAATGCCAACAGAACATTGGTGGCTTCGCCAAGCCATACCATAAGATGAAACAGTCTCAAAACTAGGACCCCACAATAAGCGCTAAGGAATGTCCGCTTAAATAGTACAAATGACCTTGAATCCCCAAGCCTATCAAAACAAACTTAACAAGGTTAAACAATTAAATACTCTAGTTAACAATTAACCATTTAAGGTGATCTAGAAATCTTGGACACCACGCTGTCCAGCTCCATGCACAGGCATGGAGGACTTTTTACAGACTCATTATATGGTTTTAACATCATCAAAAGGTAGTAATGCTTCCTGACAACAAACACTAGTTTAACAAGTTAATAATGGTTCAATAGTTTCCCTTTCTCACATTTCTTAAATAGTAGGGTGATATTCAAAATGTTTGAGTCATAGCAATAATAATACTGGGCTTCAGAATAGCTCCTATAGATCTATACCTACTGGGATCAGAGTTCCAGGAGAGCCTGCACTCACAGGAATCTTTGATAGCAAAAACAAAGGGCATCAGAAGAAAAGCTAGCTCAAAAACATTTCCTTTTTGTAACACTACCTACTTGAGAAATACAACCTTCATCCTTCTCCCCAACGTGCAAAAAAAGACATCCTAACTTCAATACAAATCCTGCAATATATCAAAACAGATGCTAACAACGTCCCTTTATAAACAAATTGGTAATCATCATGTACGTGATCTAGTTCTAATACAATTTTTTTTCATAGTAAAAACAATCAGTCCTCTTTCCTGCCAATGGATGTCTACATATCTTCGGTAATCACCCATTCTGCCACCTAAAAAAAGGAAACCATATAGCACATGAATGAACATGTGTGGGGCCAGGATGTTGGGTCTTTGCTCATTGAGACTGGGATCAATGTTGCGGATGTGCCAGACAATGATAAGAATAGGGGTTGGTGGTTAAATTGTTAGGTTGAGTAGAGATTATGGCCTGCTTTGGATAGGAGGGAAACCAGCACAGGTCGAAATACATGCAGGATGGCAGTGCTAGTTAAAGAAGGTTGGTGAATGTACAATAGGAGTGCAACAGGAAGAGATGAATGGACTCTGAAACATCAGGGGTACAAAAAGAAAGAAAACTGAATGTTGGAAGAATGGGGTAAGTGGCAGGAATGGTTAATTATATTAAACTATTGAATTCAACGTTAAATCCTGAAGATTAAAGTCAGAATAGAAGGGGGATGTAGAAATTCCATGTCACCCTTACAAACGGAATGGTGTTGCACAAAGGGCTTGCCCAATTTGCATTTGCTTTCCCCAATGCTGAGAAGACCCCTTTACGAACACAGAATGCAGTAAACTCAACTGAAGATGTGCAAGTGAATTGCAGCTTTCCCTATACGACAGGAAAAGAGCACACAAGGACAGATGCTGCTGTTAACTCTTAGTTTCCAGTTGGACTTTTACAGTGGAAGCTCATGTAACACCCTGGGAAAGGTTTCTCTGCTAATATAATGGTCTTTCTGTAGAAGCACTGCTAATCTAATAGTTTTTCTACAGCAGTAGTGTTTGGATTATGGCTAGAGATAAAGGGGGCTTTGGAATGTGCGTCTTCCGATGAAAGGAGTGTTTTTTTTCTTGTTGTGTGCCTGAGACGGAGGTGATGTGGGTCTTTTGTTCGGCGGAAGATGGGGAGAGAAGATGACAGAAAGGAGTGGACTTGGAGTGGGGCCAGGAGTCGACACAGCCTGGGGAAAATTGATGGAGGACCAACGGAAGGGAAGCCATGAGCTCCAACTTGTGCACATTAGACTGTTTCATTAAAATGGGCCCTTTTCTTTTTGTTTACCTTACTAACACTTTAGTCAAATTAAGAATTATAAAGCTAAATCGTTTAATTGCATATGGTGTACTGTCTGATATTTTGTGGTACCGATTTGTAACAGGGTAACACATCACGCAGCACCCACCCAAACAGGTTTTTCACCTCAATCTCATACGTTTTGTGGGGCCAGAGATTGTCTTCCCCAGACATACACAGTTGACAGAACCTGGGAGCTACACTCAGATTGTCAGTGCAGAACAAGAGACCTGACTGCTTTATATCAGGCCAGTAACATGTCCTCTACCAGGTTATTGGGATTACTGGGGAACATCTCAAGGAATTGGCAGTAGGGTCATGAACCCACCTTTCTTTCTCTGGATTACAGCATTTGTCCTCCCAGTCCTGGCACTCTGTCAGTAGCCTCTGTCAGCCAGCACAGACTGCTGCCATTCATGGCAAAAGACTCGATTTCTAGATCCAGAATGGTGTAGTGTTCTTCCTCACTATCTGTAGCTTTGTCAAAATCATCATCCTTCCACCAGCGAATTGCTTCTCTGGAATACGTAGTATGGGCACTAAGGAAAAGCTGAAGGTCACCATGACTTTGACTTGAACAAATCCAGCATTTGGCAGAAATCTGTGATTATCTTCTTCGTAATACAAACACCTGAAGTAACGCTCCTCAATTAAATTCATTCAAATCCATTGAGGTGCACAAACTAGGTCTCCTATTGAGAGGTCTTCCTCATTCTCTTCTGGCAGATGTCTCTGACTTGTGGACCCTTTCCTCATCCTCCCTTTGAAATATTATGCTCTCTATGTGTTTGAAGGTGACACTAAAGAATTCCATGCTGATCAGCAGCCAAGATTTATAGCTCGTTGCCGGCAATGTAACAAAAAACCTTAACAAACTGATTATCCTATTAAATGGTGCAAGTGTGAGGCTGGTGAGGTAGGAGTGCCTTTCCATGCCACGAGGCAATTTTCCCATGTGCGAGTAATACCATGAGTTGGCTGCATGGTGAAGCTACTCAGCTAGTGGGGGGTGGGGTGGGAGAGAGCTGGTATCAAATCAGCATTGTATGAAGACTGAGGAAAACAACCACGTGCTCAGCATACTTGCAGTTTGTGGTAAAATACAAGCATTACCAAATTGCCAGACTTTGCAAGTTGTGCTAAAAATGTGCTCAGTGTTTGTGCTGGAACTTGGGAGATATTTCACCTCCCAGAGTGTTATCAAAACCAGCATTGTGAAACACATAAGTGCTGAGGTGGGTTTTGTCACAGACAGTAAGTTCTTGGCTTGAAGAACCTGCACGCCACAACTGAACATTGCTCCTTGGCAGCCTGATCCTACATTCGTCCACTTCTCAGGGGAAGTGCTGGTGGGCCTTTCCTGCTCTCCTGCCACAGCAATGTTTAGCAAATAAAGTTCAGTCACAGTTACTTCACTGTTTCAGGATCCGCAGCTCAGTGGCCAGTGGAGCAAATCATACAAATGCAGGAGGAACAGAAGGTCAGGTAACATCTATGGAGGGAAATGAACAGTCAATGTTTCATGCCGAGACTCTGTGTCAGGGCTGGAAAGAAAACGGGCTGAATCAGAATAAAAGTGTTTGGGGAAGGGCAGTGGGATGCCTTATCTTACTGTTGCTTAGAAATTCTGAAAGATAATCACGGAACAATAATGATTGTGTGCTCCTTTCTAACTTTGTTCGACTGTAGAACTACAATCATGTCAGGTCCATTGAGCTGATTAACCATGGCTGATGTCAACTATATCAGCAAGCTGGAGGAAGCTTTCTTTATGTTGCTGCAAAGGAGTGTTGTAATGTGAGAGTCACAATGGTTTTCTGTTGCCTCCATAGCACCAGAGTGCAGTTAGGTATGAAATTCTTCAAAGATTCTGCTTTTTGTATGAATACTATGTAGTTGCAGTGCCCATCATTCAGACCCTTAGTGGGCTTCCAGAGAAAGGAGTGGCTAAAATGTGAGCTACTTCCTCTCTGCAGTGCTTCAAACTTTACTGAGATAAAGAATTCTGAGCCGGAAGAATCCTTCATTTTTATTATTCGCAGGATATAGTTTCACAGCCCACCCTAATGCCTTGAGATTGTTATGTTCACCCACTTTCTTGAGATGTAATAACTTATCTTGTGATGGTAAGGTCACATTCTCATACTGTTACTCCTTAAACTAGAACAGCTGGTGGCAGTCATCAGATAGATGTGAGAGAGAGACAGCAGGTGGTGGAACCTGGAGCATAAAACAAACAGAGGGTCTTTACATTTTTCATTTTAGCTTTCCAGTGTCCTTCCTGCATTGGTGAATTGCATGTACTGCAATTATTTTGGTGGTGTACAACAGGAATATGCTCAGTGCCTGTTTGCCTCAACTCTTGTTGTAGGGTGCTTACACTAAAGATGGTGGATCTTGTAAAGACATTGATGCTTATGTGGCAATTTTCAGAGTTTATACTGGGGATATCGCAGAGAAAGTGTTGATGCTGGCAATCCAAGCTTATTAGCTGTTTTCTGTAGATTCTCCGAGTCTCACAACCGTAGAGGAGATGATAATCACTTTTTAGACTAACAGTTTGGTATGTACTTATTTTAATATAGAAACAGAAAATACAGTAAAAAGTCAGCAGGTAACTACATCTGTTGAAAGCAAAACTGTCAACATTTCAGGTCAAGGAAGATTCTGATGCAGGGTCTTCAACCTGAAACAGGAACTCAGTTTCCCTTCCAACAAATGGAGCCCAGCCACTTAAGTATTCCCAGAATCTTTTGCTCCTGTTTTAAATTGCCATATTTGCATTTTTTAAAATATTTTGTGAATATTGAATACTTGGTGTGCCAAAGGCAAGACTAGCTGCACAGATTCGGTGCTGAATCCATACAGCTATGGTTATCCTCAGGCAGAGAGGGCTGCCAAACAAGGTAAAATTCAACTTCCTCATTGTCACTAACTTCTTTGCTGGTCCAACCAATTATTGGCTGGGTACAGGCTGACAGAGACCTGATGTTGGATGGCAATGTCCTACAGCAGATGGTCTTGTATCAGAATTTTTTTATAGCTACTAGAAAAATGGAGAAGAGAATGTGTTCCAGTACCCAGCCCTGTTTTACATCAGCTTGGATGGCAAAGGGTTCAGAGATACAGAATGAAGCCAACCACAGGATTGTGCAGTTAGCATGCTGGTTAATTTGCACACTGCACGGACCTAAAAACGGAGTTTGTTTTAAGGACTGCTTTGCTCACTGGATGGCGGGAAGGGAGGGGGCAAAAGTGAAGCTGTTGCACCTCCTGTGCCTGCCAGGGACGTGTACTGAAAAGGGCAGTGGTTGGTGGAGATGAAAGCATGAACAAGGGGTTGCAGAGAGAAAGGTTCCTTTGGAATGCTGAAACAGCAGGAAGGGAAGATATGTCTCATAGTCCAATAGCATTGGAGATGGTCCATTGAATGAGATGTTGGTGAGGTAGAAGGTGAACAGGAGAGAGCCCCCCACTCTTGTTTAGGCTGGGGAAAAGGAACACATTATAAAGACAGTGCTGTGCAAATTCTTGTCAACGGAACAGATATGGAGAATAGAATGATCCTTATTGGAAGCATCATGTGAGGGAATGTAGTTGAGAGAGCTGTATGAGTCTGTGGGCTAGTAGGCAAATAATCTTACCCTGCAATGCTTCATGAAGATTTACAGGAAGATGTTGTTTCCTGCAGGCATTGCTACCCGCCGCACTTCCATCAGTGCTTATATTTATACTGTCTAAGCTGTCACATCAGAGTAAGATTAAAATTTTGGTATTGGAAATTCAACCCCAGTTGCTTGTGTTAAATATGGATTTTTATAGCCACTACAAATTCATTTCCTTTCTAAAATTCACTTCCACTGAAGTTGATGTACTGATAATATTTAACTTCACTTTTAGTGCTGTTGGTCGAGGACAAACTCTTGCTGACCTCTACCTTACTGAGGCCCAGTCCCAACTCTCAGACACCTTCTCTTACTTACCTCCTGAACAGGACCTCACTAAGAAACATCAAGCCATTATCTCTCACACCATCACCAACCTCATTGACTCTAGGGATCTCCCATCCACTGCCACCAACCTCATAGTTCCCACACTCCGCACCTCTCGTTTCTACCTCTTACCCAAAATCCACAAACCTGCTTGTCCAGGTAGACCCATTGTTTCAGCTTGTTTCTGCCCCACTGAACTCATATTTGCATACCTCAACTCTGTTTTATCCCCCCTGGTTCAGTCCCTTCCCACCTACATCCATGACACCTCACACGCTCTAGATCTTTTCAAGGATTTCAAGATCCCTGTCCCACATCATCTTATTTTTACTATGGATATCCAGTCCCTTTACACCTCCATCCCCACCAGGAAGGCCTCAAAGTTCTCCATTTCTTTCTGGACATCAGACCCAACCAGTTCCCCTCCACCACCACTCTCCTCTACCTAGTGGAATTTCCCCTCACTCTAAATAATTTCTCCTTTAGGTCCTCCCACTTGTTTCAAACAAAAGGGGTAGTCATGAGCACTTGCATGGGTCCCAGCTATGCCTATCTGCTTGTCGGTTACGCCGAACAGTTTATGTTCCGAGCCTAGAACTGGTGACCGTCCCGCACTTTTCCTACGCTACATTGTTGACTGCATTGGAGCTGCTTCCTGCACCCACGCTGAGCTCATCAACTTCTTCAACTTTGTCTCCAGCTTCCAATTACCCTCAAAATTTACCTGCTCCATTTCTGACACTTCCCTTCCCTTTCTCGATCTTAATGTCTCTATCTCTGGAGACAGTTTATCCACAGATGTCTATTATAAACCAATGAACTCTCACAGCTACCTGGACTATACCTCATCCCACCCTGCTACTTGTAAAAACACCATCCCCTTCTCTCAATTTCTCCGTCTCCGCCACATCTGCTCTCAGGATGAGACTTTTCATTCTAGAATGAAGATGTCCTCCTTTTTCAAAGAAAGGGGCTTCCCTTCCTCCACCATCAACGCTGTCCTCAACCGTATCTCTTCCACTTCATGCACATCTGCTCTTACCCCATCCTCCTGCCACGCTATCAGGGATAGGGTTCCTCTTGTCCTCACCTACAAACCCACCAACCTCCGCGTCCAGCACGTAATTCTCTGAAACTTCCGCCACCTCCAACTGTATCCCTCCACCCAGCACTCTTTCCCTCCACCCCTCACAGTTTCTGCTTTCTGCAGGGATCACTCCCTTTGCGACTCCCTTGTCCATTCGTCCCTCCACACTGATCTCCCTCCTGGCACTTATCTTTGCAAGCGGAACAAGTGCTACACCTGCCCCGACACCTCATCCCTCACTACCATTCAGGGCCCCAAACAGTCCTACCAGGTGAGGTGATACCTGTGAGTCTGTTGGGGTCATTTACTGTGTTTGGTGCTCTGTTCTGGCCTCTTGTACATCAGTGAGACCCAACATAGATTGGGAGACTGCATTGCCAAACAAGCGAGATCTCCCAGTGGCCACCCATTTTAATTCCACTTCCCATTCCCATTCCCATTCCAATATGTCCATCCATGGCCTCCTCCACTGTCCAGATAAGGCTACACTTAGGTTGGAGGAACAACACCTTATATTCCATTTGGCTAGCCTCCAACCTCATGGCATGAACACCAATTTGTCAAACTTCCAGTAATGCCCCACCCACACCCGCCTTTCACCATTTCCCATCCTCCTGTCCCTCTCCTTGCCCAACCATCACCTCCCTCTGGTGCTCCTCCCCCCCCTTTTTTTCTTTCCTCCATGGCCTTCTGTCTCTTTCACCAATCAACTTCCCAGCTCTTTACTTCATCCCTCCCCCTCCAAGTTTCACCTATCGCCTGGTGTTTCTTTCTCCCCTTCCCCCACCTCTCAAATCTATTCCTCAGCTTTTTTTCTCCAGTCCTGCCGAAGGGCTTCGGCCTGAAACGTCGACTGTTCTTTTATCCATAGATGTTGCTTGGCCTGCCGAGTTCCTCCAGCATTTTGAGTGGGTTGCACAAACTCCTGCTTCTCATTTTTCAAAGGCTTTTAAGGGTTTCTGCGACTCTCTTTGTGCTGGCTTGATTGCCATTGCTCCCCGGGCATTTCATACTTCTCTCCAACGGAGAGATTGTCTTTTAATGCCAGCATACATATACTTCCAACAAAACTTTGGTGCAGCATTAGGTATCACCTACTTACATTTGCTGTGACAATATACTGGGCAACAAAGATTTTGCTTTCTGAATACTTTTACCATGAAATTTCCCTACCACACACCTTTTTTTGAAATTGCCTATACTTGCTATTTCAATTCATAATTCAAGTCAGAATAATTGATGCCAAGCTTAAGAAAGGCATTTTTATTGGTTTACAAATCAAACAGGTCATCAATGACAGGCAAACAACAGGAATTCTGCAGATGCTGGAAATTCAAGCAACATACATCAAAGTTGCTGGTGAACGCAGCAGGCCAGGCAGCATCTGTAGGAAGAGGTGCAGTCGACGTTTCAGGCCGAGGCCCTTCGTCAGGACTAACTGAAGGAAGAGTGAGTAAGGGATTTGAAAGTTGGAGGGGGGATCAATGACAGGCAATTTGCACAACTTCTAGTGAGACCGGAGAAAATCGCATGGAAGGCATTCAAGGACGTTTCAGTCATTTTTTTTTGGCAACTGCAGAGCACCAAACTAGGTGCAGCTGGTTAACAACGTGCTTCAAGCATTCAACACCATCAAGTGCAACATGTCACTAAAGATTCATTTCTTGCATTCCCATTTAGACTTCTTTCCTGCAAATCTGTTGCAGTCAGTGATGAGCATGGTGAAAGGTTTCACCAGGACATTGCAGTCATAGAGAAATGATATCAGGGCAACTAGAACCCGTCAATACTGACTGATTATTATTGTTGGACACTTAAACGAGATGCCTCAGACACTGAGTACAAACAAAAATCATCAACAAAATATTTTCATCTTAGTTAACTATCGCTAAGCTTCAGCACCGTTATGCAATTAAATGTATTGTAGTCAATAAAAGTTAATTTCTTGTTTCTCCGAGTTCTTACATGATACAAGTAGTCTGAAATTATATTTGTGTTCAGCTTCAAATGGTCTATCATAAACTAAAAAAAACTAAGGAAGCAACACTTTTGAAAAAAATTGTTGTCCAGTCTAATTTGAAACTTATACCTCCCAACAATCAAATATGCAGGATCTTTTTCAAACAGTTCCATAAAACGTTAATTATTTTTTAACTGGATAAACATCCCATCCTCTAAACAAATGAGCACTCAGAGAATGGTGGATTGAATGTTTAGAACTCATGTTTAATGAAATGTGTGCTTATATCTGTCAATACAAGATACCCGTGACTTGTCAACCACAGAACTGTGCTCTTGCCATTTTCTGCCAATGACAATTTCAGACATTTTAGTAGAAACACAATACTAAGTAGAAATTAACTTGATTGGAAGAGTGTAAAATGCATGGCTCACCCAGAGTACCCAATAACTTAGGTTTAAACTCTCTTCTATCAAAACATTAAAATCTTAAAAAAGTCTACTTTCTACTTCCTCTTGATGTGCTTTACAGAATGTTGCACAATAACTTTGCAGAAAGTTCTTTTGGGATCATTATAAATAAGGGTTGAGCTGACTGAGCAGAATTCCCTTCCTCAAGCAGTAAGCATGGAATTTTTCAATTAATGTAATTAAACTGAATAAAATTGGAAGAGATGGCCATTTTCATTAATTGCACAACTGCATGTTGTGCATAAAGTGCGTGCATAAAAGTTTTTTATAATTACCCCAAAGATGTGATACATTGTAAAATCTGTTAATATAGGTTATGTGGCATTGCTGGACATGATGGTTATTGGTGAATTGAAAGTTGGCCCAGGAGCCCTTCAGTGTTGTCCTGATGCAGGCTCAAGCACTCCCACAGTGTTGCCTTGAGCATTTTCTTGATACCTACCTGATTTTGGACTTCCAGTTCCCCTGGCTTTATTCCTTTGTCAGTTTGGCTGCTCTTGCTGAGATGTCAATTACTGTGGTTTGCTGGTCTGTATAGTGCCAGAACAAGATTTTACTGTAACTACAGAAACAAAGACTTACTATAGGGTTAGATTCAATATCTGGCACATGATGTGGGAGTGACGGGCTGAGCCTGTTAGCTTGTTGTAACTGCTGTCAAATCTGAGACACATTCAGACCTGCCAAAAAGTCTCAAGGTGTTAACTGAATAGCTACAGTTTATTTTTATAAATACGCATCTATTTGGGTGGCGGGGTGGAGTTATATCTCTACCAAAAGAGGCGTAAGGCGCTCCTTCCCTCCGGTAGTCTGCAGGTCATCCTTTGGCAAGGTGTAGCAGCTGCTTAGCCCCCCAATCAGGATCACGTGAAGCCATGGGAGCAGGTGGTGGATGGTCATATCACAAGTCCTTGCTATGCGACCACTGACGCCAGGCAGACAATCTCTGACTTGTATTGATAATGGCTGGGGTCACCCGTGTTGTAAAGACACTGTCCAAAAGTAGGCAATGGCAAACTACCTCCGTAGAAAAATTTGGCAAGAACTATCATTGGAAAGACCATGATTGCCCAGGTCATACGACATGGCACAAAATTAACGAATGAATGAGCATCCACTTGCACTTTTAAAGCAACCTCCCACCTGAAACTGCTCATTGGTATTGTGGTTCCGCTAAAAGTATTTATTAAACTGATGCTGCTGGCATAAATGGAGATCTAATTAAAGAGTTTTTGTGTATTTATGATTGATCATAGTTAAACTTTGCCCTGTATATACTTAGCCACTAATTGCAGATCAAAAATCCATGATATTTCTATTTCTGGTATACACATTAAGCTGACAAGTGGTGGTGGCCAATGCATTAGGTGATAATTAACATCAGATATCGTGTAAGGATTTGCAACAGAACTGATATATTAATCAAAATTCATGATATCTTGCATTCATCATTGATGCAGCATCAACACCAATGTCAATTTAATGGCTTGATTTTGTAAATATCTAACCTTGGCAACTAAGAACTGTAGTAATTTCAAGTATAAATAAATTTAATTGCTTTTTTTATTTTTTAGAAGTTGTTTTCATGTTCAGCTTCAACTGAAGCCATTGATCTGATTACTTTATGGTTTTTTGGCCACCAGCTACTCATTACCTACTCAGGTGGTCATCATGTCCAAGCCTTGAGAACAACTGTAGGCAAACAATGCATTTGTAGAGGCTAAACCCAATTTTATCCTCAATCCTTGCCCACCCAAGCACACCATCAGCAATGAAAGGTGTCCTAGTTTATTGTTTCCTTCCCAATCTGAGAAACTCCGGTGATCATCCATTAGTTTATTAATACAAGATCAGTTAACTCAGCTCAGAATGTACTTACCTAATAATGCCAACAACCCCATAACAGTGAGTACTGGTTTGCGGATCATCTGTACATGTGGTGGCTTTGTATTGTTCATCTGAAATCTGGCAGTAAGAGTCCTCTGTGTAAAGTAGTTTGGGTGGTAGTTCAGGAAGGCATTATCATTGCTCAGCAATGTGAAATTTATTGTGCTCTCTGGATTCGCAATTAGCAGATTCTGGTGCTGTGATATTACCTAGAAAAAAGCAAGAGAATAGCCTTTTGTAACTCAAAACATTTTTCACTCTGTCAAAAATCATTACTTAGACAAGGCAAACATTGTGCAAAACCTGCAACAGGATGTGATAAATTAAATATTGGTGTAAGAATTTTTAAGCAATTTATACTTGAAGCTGTAGTGCATCTAAGGGCCAAACTTTCCGTAGTTGCTTTCATTCTGCAAACCAATTGTGACTGGATCTGATCAAGGAGCATGGATCGCTGCCATGTGTCATTAATCATGTGACTAATTTAATTAAAAGTTTCACTTGGATAGAAGTATAAGACCATTAACAAAAATAAATACTTCTACAAAATGACATGCTGCTGTAGTTAACTGGCCCTTGAATCTTCAAACACAAGACATCTATTACTAATGGATTTATATGTACGGATGGTAAACAAGTGGTTCACCCTGGTGCAGTAACTATGTGAGCAATGAACAGCAGAAGCAGCAACCTCTCTTATTAGGCAGTTCCTTGGAGTTGAGGGAGAGTTGTTTCCATTGAACTTCTGTGGGTTCTGAGATGGCCGATAATGCCAATATGTGGTTTGATAGATAGCATGCTCCTTTTCCTGTTTACAGTGCGCTTCTGTATGCTCGCAATGGAGGGATTCAATGTTCTCAGTCACTAACCAAATGCTCCTTCTCCATTTTGAGCATCGCTAGCCCAAAGGTTGCTGGAGATATTATACCTTTTCAAGACGTCTTTGAGAATATCCTTGAATCACTTTCCACCTGGTAAATTCTTGCTGTGACAGAACTAGGAAGAGATTGTATGTCTGGGTAGTCAGGTGTGATGTATGATGTGATCTACCAATTGGGGTTGACTAATTGTAACTAAGGCCTCTTTGCTGGGGATGTTGGCTTAGAGAGGACACTGACCGATGATTGCTCTTGTGAGTGAATCTGGGCTATTTTACAAGATGGCATTGTTATACAGTGAACAATTTGGGTAAAGAACTTTTGTTTTACTGATACTAAATGCAAGACGTATTTTGTTGAATGCTCCAGTTGGCAGCGAGCAAAACTCCACTCTGAATTTTTGTACACTGACTTCCAAACCCCCCACTCCCCCCCCCCACACACACACACATAGTGTGTGATGCAGCTTGATGACTGAACTGGAACAACTTTGGCTCTGCAGTAGAGCCAGAAATGTAATGGAATATGTGGTGCTAAAGATTCTGGGGCCAACTCTCTGCCTGACCTGCTGAGTATTTCTAATATTTCCTGTTCTATTTCACTCCTGTCTCTGCTCATTATTACAAAGAAAAACAGCACAGTTAGTGCAATTTAAGCACTAAATTTATTTCACAAAACATGAAAAACAAGTAGGGGCATGGTTATAGTGCAAGCTTTCTAATCCTTCTAATTTCTAGGCCAATGTTTTCAATAGTTATTTGGATGTTAACAAGGATGATGGTTGAAAACAGGCGCTTGATTGTATAATGCGATTAAATTCCTGCCATTTCATAATGCAGACATCATTTAATCATACTGTCTGAAGAGTTTAATGACTATTATGTGCACCCATTGCTATGTGCGTTGCTGATTGGCCAGACATTCATATAATGTGGGGCAAAATCCAACCCTTCCTGTCTGGAGAAGCCGGCAGGCAGAATAAATCTGTATATGTGGTGTTCCCATGTCACAGAAAGTGGCAACTCTCTGTAGTTCTCTTTACTGAAGGCTTGTGGAGGCCAGATCATCAGGGGTATTTAAAGAAGTTAATAAAGCTTGGAAGATCATGGAAATGAGAACTTCAGTAAACTGGCACAAGAAAGGAAATGAAGCCTGGGGGCAGATCAGCCATGATGGAATTGCATGGAAGGCAAGAGGAGCCACCAGGCCTACTCCTGCTCATGGCTGCTTTAGCTTTTATGTTTTCCTTAATAAGATAGTGCGAGAGAGTAATGTAGTGGCTCTGATCCTCTGCTTTGAAGAGGGGCTGCCAGACATCCCACCCTGCAAAAACTCATTTCAGGGAGGTAGCACCCCCATCCCCTGCAGCCCCATATCCTCCCCCCCCCGCCCCCAGTCGACCTCCAGGAATGTATGTAATACTTTGTTTAGTGATTTTGCCTGATCTGTAAACCAAGTTGGGTATATGCAGAAAATGTGACATTATAATATATACTTATATTATCATGTTTATTCTATTACAACTTTAAGCAAGTCTACAGGGAGTTTGGCCTCATCACGTGGGACATCAATAGCGTAGCTCCTTAGCAGCCAGCTAGTTAAAATTACGTTAGCTACGCTAATGAATGAATGACACCTGTTAAACTCACATCAACATGTCTTTTACATTTTAACCCACCATGGACAATAGAAAAGTCACTGTTGCAAACAGTGCAGCGAGCAACACTGTCATTATTTTTGAGGTCGACTGTAAAGCCCGCCCACAGAGAAAACTGATATTTCTGCTTAGCAGGGGTCCCCAAACTTTTTTGCACCGCGGACCAGTTTAATATTGACAATATTCTTGCAGACCGGCTGACAGGGGTGGGGGGTGGGGGGTGGGGGGGGTGTTAATCACGACCAGAATATAGGTGGTAAGTCAACTGTAAAACACTCAATTTCGTTTCTAAAAGGGTTTATCTAACAAATTTAATGTTAAACACACAGCGCATATTTTCCTCGCATGAATATAGTGATAAGTCAATAGCATCATAACATTTTAAGTAACATTTGGACATTAAACACACAGCACATATTTTCCCCGTATGAACATATAAAATCATTGCAATGCACCAATATCACTGAATCAGTGGGAGCCCTGGGCTTGTTTTCCTGCAACAAGACGGTGTCATCGAGGGCTGATGGGAGACAGCGATACTCGAAGGGGGTTCCTTATGTCCAGTCTATTCTGCAATTTTGTTTTCGTTGCATTCATTGCAGAAAACTCCGCTTCGCAGTGATATGATATTGGAAATGGAAGAAATGTTTTCAGTGCTTTCGTGGCTATCTCAGGATATTCAGCCTTGACTTTGATCCAGAATGCTGGCAGAGATGTTATGTCAAACATACTTTTCAGCCCGTCGTCATTTGCAAGCTCGAGGAGTTGATCTTCCCACGCTGACATGGATGACGTGTGCGTAATTACCTTGCGTGCGTTCAAGTTCAACAGTGGGCGTAACAGGGAATGAGGAAAGGTGCAGCTGACTCATGTCGTCAAATCATATTGTTTCCTCGCAGCCCGGTGGTTGGGGACCACTCTTAGCACTAAGAGAGGCCAATCAGGATGCTCGCTCTCCCTCTCCCTCTCAAAAAAATTGCTTTCTGGGATATCGTATATAATTTCTGGATATCAGGGAGCCACTATCAATATGCGGGAGACTCCTGGAACTTCTGGGAGAGGTGGGAAGTCAGTACGATGATGCTTCCAGAACGGGACTGGGCAAAATTGCAAGGGTGGGAAAAAACAAACAAAAGATAATGAAATTAACTGCAACTTGTCAAAAATGTTGGTGCTGGAAGGTAGACTAGTCGAAGTAAGAAAGAGATGGATGGATTTTTAAATATTAAGATAGTCAGGAGTAACGTGAGAAAGTGGTGGAGGTAGAAGATCCATTGAATGCCGCAGTATGGGGTCCAAATGGCCTAATCTTGCTTCTGTTTACCACTTCTCATGACAATTTGCTGGAAGTTGAAGGCTTTTTAATAGTTTGTCAATGCCACTGATAGCTGAAGATAATTAAAGACCATTAAACTATTGAAAACTTGAGTGAATGTAATTAAGAGCACATTAAACACAAATAGTTAAGACAATTTAACTAAAGTGAAATAAGTAAAATACATGTGTTTCCTACAGAGTTGGTGGTCCCATTCACTGTTCCTACAAAGACCTGCTGGCAGAAAACTGAAGGGTCATATGGATCCAACCTTTCTTTGGTGAGTTGCCACTTTGTCGCTGGGCTCATTAGTGACTCCAGTGATAAGAGTATACTACTATGGTTATCAGTAGTATGATTCAGCCTGTATCTTTAGTTAATGGAAAAAGTGAATTGACCTTATACAGCCTCCAAATCCACATTGAATAAAAGTCCACATGATAAGATTATCGTTCTTTAATTTATAGTTTTCCCTGAGATTACAATTCCCAATTTGCAATGTTACTGCATCATCATATCTGATTCTCTGTATTAACTTTTACACTTTTCAGTGTATCTTGGTACACATGACAACAATAAACCATTATCAATATCAATTTTCATGCTGGAATGACCACTGTCTTTTATAATCCTATTTGATTCTGAAGTTCCAGCCTCATGGAAAATCCACTGAATCTCACTCACTTAATATTCTAGTTCTCCCCATTAGTAAGAAGTTCATATGTGGAACATCCCTAAAGATCACCTCTGTAACACTGCCTTCAGCAAATCACAGATTTTTTGCACTCAGCGGATAAGCTCCCATATTAACTGATAGGCAAAAATGTGAGTGGGCTCCTATTGGCTCTTCGCAGTTTTGTTGATCCACATAGACCCCATTATAACCCCTTGCCTTAACATGACAGGAAGTTGCTTCTTTTTGGGCAGTTCTTTCAAGATTATTTGCTTCCGCACTAGGTTCAGAGGGGTCAAGTGGGACAGATGTGTAATTTAGGAGGTTATATGCTTGGCCAGCTGTTTGTACATGACCCAGCATGCTCCTGTGTTCAAAGCTCTTTCTTCAACTTGAGTAGTGATGCTTCAGAGATACCCACTACTTGTTGAAGATATTGCAGTCTTTTTTCCCCCTCAAGGAGACTTTGAAGTGTTCTGTTGGAAAATCTCTTTGTGTGATGGAGTTCAGAACAGAGGAATTGCTGAGAGGTCTTGGTTTCTGCTGTGTGGTTGAGAATGCCTATGACCTGCACTGAATGAGTATGATCAAAACTACTGGCATTGGCCTGGGTGACGAACCAACTAATTTACTTATCCTGATAATTTCCAAACTTCCAGTAAGATGGCACCATTAGGTGGTGACTCTGTGTGCAGCACCGATGGGAATCAACAAATATTCCCATTTAGGACTACTGCAGCTGCAGTTCATGTTCACAGCCACGTGTACCAGTAAGCAGCATCATCTTAAGAGGTTTTAAAAAAAATCTATCGGTACTCAAAATTGACAAACTTTGGACAACAGACTTGGGTCACAAGTACAGTTCCCTTTTATGAAAATGGAAGCGAGGTCACTGTGCCAGTCTAAAAGTTTGATTGAAACACAGAGGCATTAGATTTCCTCTCCCAACTATCTGGCTGGCAAATGTATAGTCTCTGTAAAATAAAAGATTGCTGTATCAGAGGGACATCAGGGACTGCTGTGTACTTTGCTTTACGGAAACATGGCGCACACCCACAAGTTCAGATACAGTGCTTCACCACTCTCTGCAAAGATGGGACAGCTCAGTCTTTTAAAGGCTGAGGAGATGGAGTATGCCTTATGATTAACTGATCGTGATGCACAGCGTGGCAGTTCTGTCTCAGTTTTGTTTGCCCAACTTTGAACATCTAACAGTCAAATGCCATCCATTTTATCTCCTGACAGAGTTTTCCGCCATCATCCTGGTTGTGAGGTACATTCCACCACAGGCCAATATTGGGCAGGCACTGGAGGAGCTGAGTAATGTAATCAGCAGGCATGAAACTGTGCAGTCTGATGCTTTCCCCATCATTGTGAGAGATTTTAACCAGGCCACCTTGAAGAAGTCTCTGAATAACTACCACCAACATATCACTTGTGGAACTAGAGGAGCTAAAAATTTGCAGTTCTATGCAAACAGTGATTTGCTAAAGCAAATGAGCATTAGGAAAACTATGAAAGTTGAGCATGATCGAGTGATGATTGAATGGTTTTGCCAGCATCGGAGTGATGGAGTCGATTTGTTGGGCAGTATGATAATAAACCAAGCTAAGTTGTTCCATAAAGAACATGTGTGCGACTATAGAGAAGGATGGCTTCAAAGGTTTAACAAGCACCATAGAATTTCCGTGTATAAAGTGTGTGGAGAAGAACGGTCTGCAAACCATGAAGAAGCTACCAAGTACGTGGACAATTTTGCGAAGCTTATACATAGCAGACAAGAATGTCAGTCCTGAGCAGGTGTATAATGCAGATGAAACTGGTGATGCACACCTAGGAAAACATTAGCAACAGAAGACGAAGAAGATCCCACAGGATTCAAACAATCTAATGACAGAGTTAACATTTTGGGACACTCCAACGCAGCAGGTACTCACAGATGTAAACCACTGGTGATTGGTTAAAGTAAATGCCCTATAGCCTTGAAAGGTGTTAAAACTTACCCAGTAACATATCAGGCAAATAAAAATAGCTGGATTACCACCGAGATTACGTCAGAGTGGTTTGAAAAATATTTTGGGCCAGAAGCCAGAGCTCATTTCACATCTGTAAGGCTAACTGAAGATTACAAAATTCTTCTTATTTTGGATGACTGTTCAGCTCACCCCAAAGCTGAACTCCTGTGTAAGAATAATGTTTTTACAGTGTATTTACCACCATACTGTAAGGAATACTGTGCTCCCTAAAGGCCAAGTATCGCTCATTTTTCATGAAACACCTGTGAGATGAGATGAGGTGTCTGCTGGCAATTCTGTACAGACATTTATTAAAGAATTTAACATGATGGATGTTCTTTGGTTCATTGCTCGAGGGTGGGAGAAGGTAGAACCTTCAACACTAAAGAATGGCTGGCATAAGTTGTGGCTTGCCTTGACGTTTGATAATGAGCCTGAAGAAAGATTGACAATGATTTTATAGGGTTTTGCGTACCAAAGGAGAAAGCAGTTGTTCACGATTTGCTTGCATAATCAAAAAGTGCTACAGGACCTGCTTTCAAAGATATCACAAGTAGTCTTAATGAAGAAAATCTACATGTGGATGATTGTCAACAATAAAACATCTGTTGTGGATCTCCTTGCAGACTCGGAAATGATAGACAGTATTCTGAATGCTGATAAAAACACTGCAAGTGATGAGGATGGCAACAATGATGACAAAACTGAAAGATTTACTATTGACAATTTAATTGAGTTAAATGAGGCCCCTTGGGTCAGAGTGACCAGAATATGGTGGAATTCTTCATTAAGATGGAGAGTGACATAGTTAATTCAGAAACAAAGGTTCTGAACGTAAAGAGGGGTAACTTCGAAGGTAGGAGACGTGAATTAGCTAAGATAGACTGGCAAATGACCACTTAAAGGGTTGACGGTGGACATGCAATGGCAAGCATTTAAAGATCGCATGGATGAACTACAACAATTGTTCATCCCAGTTTGGCAAAAGAATAAACCAAGGAAGGTAGTGCACCCGTGGCTGACAAGGGAAATTAGGGATAGTATCAATTCCAAAGAAGAAGCATACAAATTAGCCAGAAAAAGTGGCTCACCTGAGGACTGGGAGAAATTCAGAGTCCAGCAGAGGAGGACAAAGGGCTTAATTAGGAAAGGGAAAAAAGATTATGAGAGAAAACTGGCAGGAAACATAAAAACTGACTGTAAAAGCTTTTATAGATATGTGAAAAGAAAAAGATTGGTTAAGACAAGTGTAGTCCCCTACAGACAGAAACAGGTGAATTGATTATGGGGAGCAAGGACATGGCAGACCAATTGAATAATTACTATGGTTCTGTCTTCCTAAGGAGGACATAAATAATCTTCCGGAAACAGTAGGGGACAGAGGGTCCAGTGAGATGGAGGAACTGAGGGAAATATATGTTAGTAGGGAAGTGGTGTTAGGTAAATTGAAGGGATTAAAGGCAGATAAATCCCCAGGGCCAGATGGTCTGCATCCCAGAGTGCTTAAGGAAGTAGCCCAAGAAATAGTGGATGCATTAGTGATAATTTTTCAAAACTCTTTAGATTCTGGACTAGTTCCTGAGGATTGGAGGGTGGTTAATGTAACCTCACTTTTTAAAAAAGGAGGGAGAGAGAAACCAGGGAATTATAGACCGGTTAGCCTAACATCGGTGGTGGGGAAAATGCTCGAGTCAGTTATCAAAGATGTGATAACAGCACATTTAGAAAGTGGTGAAATCATCGGACAAAGTCAGCATGGATTTGTGAAAAGAAAATCATGTCTGACGAATCTCATAGAATTTTTTGAGGATATAACTAGTAGAGTGGATAGGGGAGAACCAGTGGATGTGGTATATTTCGATTTTCAAAAGGCTTTTTGACAAGGTCCCACACAGGAAATTAGTGTGCAAACTTAAAGCACACGGTATTGGGGGTAAGGTATTAATGTGGATAGATAATTGGTTGGCAGACAGGAAGCAAAGGGTGGGAATAAACAGGACCTTTTCAGAATGGCAGGCAGTGACTAGTGGGTACCGCAAGGCTCAGTGCTAGGACCCCAGTTGTGTACAATATATATTAATGACTTGGATGAGGGAATTAAATGCAGCATCTCCAGGTTTGCGGATGACACGAAGCTGGGTGGCAGTGTTCGCTGTGAGGAGGATGCTAAGAGGATGCAGGGTGACTTGGATAGGTTAGGTGAGTGGGCAAGTTCATGGCAGATGCAATTTAATGTGGATAAATATGAGGTTATCCACTTTGGTGGCAAAAACAGGAAAACAGATTATTATTTGAATGGTGGCCGATTAGGAAAAGAGGAGGTGCAATGAGACCTGGGTGTCATTATACACCAGTCATTGAAAGTGGGCATGCAGGTACAGCAGGCGGTGAAAAAGGCGAATGGTATGCTGGCATTCATAGCAAGAGGATTCGAGTACAGGAGCAGGGAGGTACTACTGCAGTTGTACAAGGCCTTGGTGAGACCACACCTGGAGTATTGTGTGCAGTTTTGGTCCCCTAATCTGAGGAAAGACATCCTTGCCATAGATGGAGTACAAGGAAGGTTCACCAGATTGATTCCTGGGATGGCAGGACTTCCATATGATGAAAGACTGGATCGACTAGGCTTATACTCATTAGAATTTAGAAGATTGAGGGGCGATCTTATCGAAACATATAAAATCCTAAAGGGATTGGACAGGCTAGATGCAGGAAGATTGTTCCCGATGTTGGGGAAGTCCAGAACGAGGGGTCACAGTGTGACGAGAATACACATAAATTAAGATGTTTGTTGGCCTGGGCTAGCAACAGTGGCATCAGCAGTTGGTCTGCCACCTGTCCTCAGGGGAGGGAGAGATGAGGAACAATGAAGCAGCATCTGGAGATGTATAATGAAGGGACGGGAGAGAGAGCTGTCTAGAGCGGCTCCCCCCCTTTGAACCCTGAACTGTTTGAAGTGATGGACAGGCGATACCCCAGCAGGGGGATAAAAAGGGACAGGTTCGCTAAGGCAGGACACACACAACACCCGAGGTAACGAGATCCTGGAAGCGGTGCGCCTCTCACAAGTCGGTGGGAAGCTCTTGGACGGCTGCTCGGGGGGATCGGCCTTAAACGCACAGGGTGGAAAGGTACGATCAGCGGGAACCCGGTGTGTGTCCACCCTCGCTTGGGTGCCGGGTTCACTGCAGAGGATCAACCGCATCTGGAGGAGGGGTCACAGTCGGTGACCTCAGGTGACATCACAAAGGACCCGCCCAAAAGCTGCTTGTGAGCAATATCGCCGGTCTGTGAGTGGAAGCCGTTCTGAATGATCAGTCGTTCTCGTTCTCTCTCCCTCCCCCCACGTTGTCCATCGCCATGGCAACGATTACTGCGAACTGAACTAAATTGGACTGAACTTTGTGTCACGTTGAAATTGGTCATTTACCCCTAGACAACGATAGAGCTTGATTGATCCTGTTATCTTAATTCTGTGCACATGTGTGTTTATCATTGTTGAACTGTTGCATTTATTATCCGTTCGATTACTGTGTTGCTTGTTTCTTTAATAAAACTTTCTTAGTTCTAGTAATCCAGACTCCAACTGAGTGATCCATTTCTGCTGGTTTGGCAACCCAGTTACGGGGTACGTAACAACAGTTTGAGGATAAAGGGGAAGCCTTTTAGGACCGAGACTAGGAAAATCTTCTTCACACAGAGAGTGGTGAATCTGTGGAATTCTCTGCCACAGGAAACAGTTGAGGCCAGTTCATTGGCTATATTTAAGAGGGAGTTAGATATGGCCCTTGTGACTAAAGGGATCAGGGGGTATGGAGGGAAGGCTGGTACAGGGTTCTGAGTTGGACGATCAGCCACGATCATACTGAATGGCGGTGCAGGCTCAAAGGGCCGAATAGCCTACTCCTGCACCTATTTTCTATGTTTCTATGTTGTTGAGTGATTTAATCAAAGGGTCAGAGAAACATACCTTCATGACAGAACAAGAGCTAATAAATTTTTATTTAATGTAAGAAAAATAACCCAGGGAGAGATTAAATCACATGAAACAGCTTCGTCTGGATGAAACGTTTAAAAAGATAACCGAGAAGTAACATTCTTTGTAAGCACAGTAATTAATAAATTTACTTTTAAATTTTGTTAGATTAATAATCCTTTTTAAGCTTCTAGAGTCCATTTTTGTCATTATTAATGCGTGACCTCTCTTAATCCGGCAAGGCTCAAGAACTGAGGGTGCTGGAAAATCAGTGGTCAACCTGTACCACCATCAAGAATGCTTACTGTGCCTTACCATGCCCACATTTCAGAATGTCTGATCACCTGCCTGTACTTTTACTCCTGGTGTATAGACAGAGACTAAAGATCACAGCACCAGTGATGAGGACTGGAAGGTATGGTCAAGGGAAGCGGAGAAGTGCTTACAGGACTGCTTTGAGTCCGTAGACTGGACAGTATTCAGGGAGTCATAATTAAGTCTGAATGAATTTGCCACAGTTGTCATCGACTTCACCAAGAACTGTGTGGATGAGAGTGTGCCTTCAAGAACATATCAGAAAATACCCAAACCAAAAGCTATGGATGAATCAGGAGACTTGTAGTGTGCTCAGGGTTAGATCTATGGCATTCAAGACCGGTGATTCCGAACTATACAAGAAGTCCAAGTATGACCGTCAGAAGGCTATTTTAAGAACAAAAATAAAAGATTCTAATTGAGATTAAAGATGAAATGGGATGCATGTCAGTTTTAGTAGGGTTTACAAGCCATTACTTACTACAAAGTAAAACCTAACGTCATGAAAGGCTGTGATGCATCACTCCCAGAAGAACTCAATGCCTTTTATACACGCTTTGAAAGGGAGAATAAAACTACACCTGTACGAATCCCTGCAGCATCTGCCGACCCTGTGATCTCTGTCCCAGAGCTGACATCAGAACATTTTCCAAGGGGGTAAACCCTCGCAAGGTGTCAAGCCCTGAT
Organism: Mobula hypostoma; assembly: GCF_963921235.1. Lineage (NCBI taxonomy): Eukaryota > Metazoa > Chordata > Chondrichthyes > Myliobatiformes > Myliobatidae > Mobula > Mobula hypostoma. The sequence continues at coordinate 128,434,266 of NC_086100.1, forward strand.
GGTGCACCTGGTAGGGCTTTGAAAACCAGTGCCAACCAACTGGCAAGAGCCTTCAAGGACATCTTCAGTCTCTCACTCCTGCAGTCAGAAGTTCCCACTTGCTTCAAAGGGGCAAGAGTCATAGTAGTGTGCAGGAAGAGCACAGTGAGCTGCCGTAACGACTATTATCCAGCAGCACTCACATCTACGGTGATGAAGTGGCTTTGCAGGTTAGTTATGGCCAGAATCACCTCATGACTAAGCAAGGACCCACACCTGCTGCAATTTGCCTATCGCCACATTAGCTCTACAGCAGATGGAATCTCACTGGCCTTGGATCACCTGGACAACAGTAATCCCGACATCAGGCTGTTGTTTAGTGATAACAGCTTAGCATTCAACACAATCATACCCCCAGTTCTAATCAACAAGCTCCGTAACTGTTCCTGAACATGGTGGTGTGGGTCCTGAGGCTTCTGTACTTTCTTCCTGATAGCAGCAGCGAGAAGAGACCATGGTGGGGGGTGGGGGGGTTGATCATAAATGCTGCTTTCCTACAAACATTTGTATAACAGCACTCTTTGTAGATGTGCTCAATGGTGGGGAGGGGTTTAACCATGAAGGACTGGGCCATACAGTTTTTCTGTTCACGGGCATTGGTGTTTCCATAACAGGCCATGATGCAACCAGTCAGTATACTTAGTAGATTCTAAAAACGCAAACACGAGGAATTCTGCAGATGCTGGAAACTCAAGCAACACGCATCAAAGTTGCTGGTGAACGCAGCAGGCCAGGCAGCATCTCTAGGAAGAGGTACAGTTGATGTTTCAGGCCGAGACCCAGGATGAAGGGTCTCGGCCTGAAACGTCGACTGTATCTCTTCCTAGAGATGCTGCCTGGCCCGCTGCATTCACCAGCAACTTTGATGTGTGTTGCATCTATAGAAGTTTGTCAGTTTTAGATTACATACTGTATTTTCGCAAACTTCTAAGAAAATAGAGGTGCTGTTGTGGCTTCTTTGTAATGGCACTTGCATACTGTCCCAGGACAGATCCTCTGAAGTGACAACATGGAGGAATTTAAAGTTGCTTACTCTCTGGTGGGGACTGGCTCATGGACCTCCGGTTTCCTCCTCCTGTAGACAATCACCAGCTTTTTTCTTTTGCTGACGTTGAGTGAGAGGCTATTGATGTGGCATGTGTATAAACATCTGCTGACCAAGTTTTATGTGCAGATCTATTAGTCTTTGTTTACAGGCTATCCCCTCAAGATCTTAGTCTGCCTCCTAAGAAGCAGAACCTTAGTGCATAGGTTCCTTCTAATCAGGGACATTCTCTCACCATTGGCTGCAGGCCAATATTTTCTCATCAAAGCCTTTGAACTGAAAAAGAGGATTCTGATCATCAGCAGTCTGTGGTTGCTGGGCATTATTGTGAGGAACTTTTTTCTGCAAGGCAGAAGTAAGTGTGTGTTAGTATGTTGCATTATGTCTGGGTGAGGTGCCTGCTTTGGCTGAATAGTTGGGAGGAAGTAGAGGCTCTGAGATTTTGTGTGAGGTAAGTTGTAGTGAGATATATAAATGCTATGACTGAGGCTGATACAACACATTAAGACTGTAGGAGCAGAGTCAGGCCATTCGATATATCGAGTCTGCTCTGAAATTCTATCGTAGCTGTTTTATTATCTCTCAATGCCATTCTTGTGCCTTCTTCTCATAACCTTTGACACCCTTACTAATCAAGAACCTTTCAAGCTCTGCTTTAAATATACCAAATAACTTGACCTACACAGCCTTCTGTGGCAATGAATTCCACATATTCACTACACTCTAGTTGAAGAAATCTATACAGGCCATTCAATATTTGATAGGTTTCAATGAGATTCTCCCCTCATTCTTCTAAACTCCAGCAAGAATATGTCAGCGCCATCAAATGCACCTCAGACATCAACTCTTTCATACCTGGAATCATTCTCATGAACCTCCTCTGGACAGTCTCCAATGCCAGTACATCTTTCCCAAGATAAGGAGCCCAAAACTGCTCACAATATTCCAAGTGCAGTCTGACCAATGCTTTATAAAGCCTAAGCATTACATCCTTGCTTTTATATTTTAGTCCTCTCAAAACAAATGCTAACATTGCATTTGCCTTCCTTACCAACTCAAACTAGCAAGTTAACCTTTAGGGAATACCTGCACAGGCTCCCAAGTCCCTTTGCAACTCTGATTTCTCAATTTTCTCCCCATTTAGAAAAAAGTTTACACCTTTCTTCTTTCTACCACAGTGCATGACCATACACTTCCCTATACTATTTTCCATTTGCCACTTTGCCCATTCTCTAATCTGTCAAAATCCTTCAGACTCCTTGCTTCTTCAACACTACCTACCCCACCCCGCCTCCACCTATCTTTGGATTGTTTGCAAACTTGGCCACAAAGCTATCAATTCTATCATCCAAATCATTCACATATAACCGAAAAGGTGCAGTCCCAACACCAACTCCTTCAGAACACCACTAGTCACCAACAGCCAACAAGTGAAGGCTCCCTTTATTCCCACTCTTTGCCTCCTACCTGTCAGCTAATCTTCTATTCATGTTAGTATCTTTCCATGGGTTCTTATTTTGTTAAGCAGCCTCATGTGCAGCATCTTGTCAAACAACATCCACCTGCATATTATTTAGAAACATACAAAATCTACAGCACAATACAGGCCCTTCGGCCCACAATGCTGTGCTGAACATGTACTTACTTTAGAAATTACCTAGGGTTACTCATAGCCCTCTATTTTTCTAAGCTCCATGTATGGATCCAGTAGTGTCTTATGAGACCCGATTGTATCCGCCTTCACCACTGTGACCGGCAACCTATTCCATGCACTCACCACTCTCTGCATAAAAAACTTACCCCTGACATTTCCTCAAAGAATTCCACCAACTTTGTCAGGCAAGGAAAGCATACTGACTTTGGCCTATTTTAACATGTGCTTCCAAGTACCCTCAAATCTCATCCTTAATAATGAATTCCAATATCTTCCCAACCACTGAACTCAGGCTAACTGGACTACAATTTCCTGTCTTTTGCTTTCCTGCAGTAAAGCTACAATAATCCATTATTATATTGTTCAGAAAAGGTGAAGGTTTTACATCTGGCTCACACATTCAATTGGCATCTGTACCAGGGGTTTAGAGTGCAAGACATGAGTGTGAGATTGTGCATGAGTGTGAGCGTGTGCGTGCATAAGATATATTAAGTCACTAAATCAAGGAATCCATTCCAAGATAGGTACCTTATTGATCCCAAAGGAAATGACAGTGTCACAGTAGCATTACAAGCGCACGGATATAAATATTAGAAGATAGGTAGAAAGAATAAAAAAGAAGTTACCACAAACAGTTTAAAAGGAAGGGGTGATCACTTCCCTGGATACAGGGTGATTCATTATAGAGCCTAATGGTGGAGGGTAAGAATGTAAGGCTGGAAGGTAAGAGTTTACTTAAGTTCATGCATCCAAATCACTTCAGAGCTCCGGAAGTTAGATTAAAGCCCAGTTCTGAAGAATCTGTAGCTTAGCTTGTGAGACTGAAGAATCTGTACCTTGTAACACAGGAAGATGCCAGGTATATTGATGTGTTATTGTACCATGAGTATGGAGTTAATGGGTTACTGCTATCCACATAGATAAACAATGCGAACTTCCCATGTGTTGTGTTTCTGAATTGGTCTTTCAAGTGCTTTTTATAGTTTTTGCTCCCTTTAAACTCACACGATTTACTCCTACATTTATTATACTACTGCGTAGCATGTAAAAAAAACTTAATCAAAGTGTGTTTGGATATTAATAGGAGTAACATTAGTTCATGTATTTGATTATTTTGACCATGCTTACAAGGTTATAAATTTTCCTCAGCACTGCATCTTGATCCTGTAGTCCTAATTGCTGAAGGCCAACGTGCCAAAAACTATTTTCCCCACTGTGTCTAACTGTAACGTCACTTTCAGGGAACCTCATACTTGTACTCTTACTCTGTTACAACATGCCCCATGGCCTTACTGATAAATGTGGAAGTTCTGTCCTCATTTGTCTTTCCAAATGCAACAGCTGGCACTCATCTGACTAAAACTCCATTGCTATTTTTCAGTCAACTTGTACAGCTAATCAAGATAATTTTGTAATTCGTGATAACCACCTTCATTATCTACAATGCTGCTTGTTTTATTGTCATTTGCAAACCTACTCACCAAGCCTTGTGTATTCTCATCCAAATCATTGACATAGATGTCAAATAGCAATGGGCCTCACACTGATGACGGGAACACCAGTAGTTATGGGCCTCCAGTCCGAAAACAATCTTTCACCCTCTCTCTGCTTTCTACCATCAAGCCAATCATTCATTCAATTAGCTAATTCTCCCTGCATTTCATGCAACTTAACTTTCTATAGCTGCCTAGCATGCAGAATCTAAGATCTATCTGTAGGATCTCACTGAAACAGTTAGTTGTCTTTTGGGAAACTGAAGTGCCAGCTTTGTCCCTGAATAGCTATGATCCAAGTATCCAATTCCATGGGATGACTTTAATGACAAAATGGAAACAATGTCCATTCTTGGCTGCAGTGAAGAATTGTCAGCTTTTTTCAATGCTAATTAGGCTATAAGCATTGTCTGGAGATCACAATTATAATAACAAAATGTAAGCATCAAGTTCGGACGTTACCTATTCTATGTCAAATGACTCTGTGTATAACTTCTCTTTTGGGATTCCAGTCTACATCCTTCAGGCATCCTAAGTCTCACCCTCCCATTCCTTTTACACTCGTGACTAATTATTAGTACATGTGCATTTACTGTGAAGAATGCAAACCTGAATTTTGATGACACTCTGTATGTGGCCCTATCTACCTTCAATTAAATTGCCGATTGTTCTGCTTTACAGAATTTTGCAAACAATTCTAGTTGTCTGAAAATCTGGTTCAGACCATGTCCTCCCACAGAACTGCACTTGGAATGGGGTGTGGGGAGGGGGGAGGGGGCATCAGTGATGGTTGTGGATGGGGTAGGGTGTGGGGGGGGAGAGGGGTCAATAAATTTTGTCCTCAATATGTTTTTGATCTATGAACTGAATATTCTCAATAATTTTTTTTGTATTTTGACAATCTTCTCTTCAATGACCATATATTGAACTTAATCTTTCAGTAACCTAATCTACTGTCTTTTCTGCACTATGGATAACACGTTATTGGTAACTGCCTTCTCTTTACCATTATAACTGCAATAAAGACTGGCTATGAGCATAAATAGGGCTTTGTGCATTTTCAGCAAAATTGTGGATTCTGTGCTGCCCTGATAAAATCATCAGCAGGTAAGTAGAATAGTAGAGCATGAAATATGTAAATATAGTACAGATATTTAATTCAATCATACATGAAATAATGTGCAACATAAAGTAGAGCAGTAAAGAATATTGTTTTGATTTTTACCCTTATTCAGTCTTTTTTTGTTTTGACATCTCCAAAAAAATCAAAATTGTTCCCAAACCAGTACTAGTGAAACTTTATCAAAAATGAAGTGCAATTGGAGAGATATAAACACAACGTGAGAAAGTCAGTTACCTGTTTAAGCGATTTGTGCCTTTTTCATTACCATGTGTTATTTTTCTCAATCACTTTGCCAGCTCTTGCAAACCATCTGTTAGACCTCCCACACATTCAAAGCTTAACAAAGCTTTGCCTTCAGAAGAAAAAATAATGCAAACCTCCTGCATTGATGCTAGTTCCGAATGCAAACAGTTTATAGTCAGTAATTTAAAGTGAGACATATAATAAGACTAGTCCAGAAAAAAGAGATATTAGACAGGAGGAATTGGAGGATAGACTCGGATGGATTTGCAGAATATTATATATATATATAAAATTTACTCTATTTTGTTTAGTGATACAGCACAGAATAGGTCTTTTTAACCCTTTGAGCCATGCCGCGCAAAACCCCCAACAGTTAATCCTAATCTAATGTCGGGACAATTTACAGTGACCACCCAACCTACTAACTAGTATCTCTTTGGACTGTGGGAGGAAACCAGAGCTCCCGGACCAAACATACGAACTCTTTACAGAACAGTGTCAGAATTGAACCCCAGAACACCCGAGCTGTAATAACACTGCATGAATCACTATGCTACTATGGCTCCCAACACATACACAGGTTGAGCACCCCTTCTCCAAAATGCTTGGGGCTGGAGGTGTTTTGGATTTTTTCCAGATTTTGGAATATTTGCATCTATATAATAGGATAGCTTGAGGAAGGGACCCAAGTCTAAACACAAAATCCATTTACATTACATATACAGATTATACATACACCCTGAAGGTAGTTGTATGTAATATTTTTAATAATTTTGTGCATGAAACAATAATGGGTACATTAAACCATCAGAAAGGTAAGCTATCACAACTGTGGCCACCCAGATGGACAGTCAGTGGCTGTTTGGTATTGACATCATTCCCGACTCTGACTTTAAGTGTTACCAGTAAGCAGTCTTTGTCTTACACTTGGTCATCACACATACTGCATGTACTGATACAGCTGTTCACTATGTTACATTTTCATCAGTACCATCTGGGCAAACTCACAATGAATTTTTCTGCTGCTTTATGATCAACAGACACTTTATCACCCCAAATCTTTGAAAATTTAATGCCGCACCTTTTCTTAAATTTCTGCAACTAGCCTGCTGAATATTCACAATTCCCTTCAATTTTCAGTTTGTTGATAGATCTTTGCTTGTTTCATGATATACATACTGTTAAGAGGCTGATGTTTAATGAACCAACGTCAGCGTGCTAAATGAAGCAAAAACAACAAGCATTGAAGCCTATGTCATCAAGAACCAATTAAGATGGAGTGGTCATGTTGCTCGGATGAAAGATGAACGTCTGCCTAAACAAATCTTCTACTCCCAGCTTAAAGAAGGCAAACGTAAAAGAGGCGGATGACAGAAGAGATTCAAAGACGTCTTAAAAACCAACATGAAGAAATGTAACATCGACATCAACAATTGGGAAACCAATGCCAAGGACAGGAAACTCTGGCAAGCCATCATCCGAGAAGGAACAGCAACTTTCGAAGCCAACAGTTGTGCAGAATTAGAAGAAAAGAGAAGAAAATGGAAAGAGAGGCAGCAACAACCAAAGCCTGATCTGCCATCTGGAATTACCTGTCCTGAATGCGGAAGAACTTTCAAAGCCAAGGCTGGACTTATAAGCCACTTGAGAGCCCATAAATAGATCAACAGAACGAAGACCATCATCCTCGACCTCGAGGGATAGCCACGACGAGAAAGAGGCGTGATTGAGATCTTCATTTTTCACTTTATGCAGTGTTTTTCTACTTTTCATTAATTTCTGTTGATTACTTTCAGCATAGAACAGTTTGTCCTTTTGTTTCTTCAGGTCATAGATGGTGGACGTTCCAAAGCTATACTCCTCTGTCAGATGCTTCACACTTACACTGTTGTCAAGCTTTTCACAACAACTTGACTTTCTGTGTTATAGATAAACATAAATGTTTTTCTTTTCACTATTACCCAGGGGTAACTGCAGGCCTTTTTGACATTTTCAACAAAAAGACATCTTCACAACATGAAGCAGAGAATAAGAACAAAACACACGTTAATCGCTGCAAATAATGCACAAAGGTCTGCCTAAGATGACTGTTGAAAACAACCAGTGCCTTGGTGTCAACAGGGCTCCACTCTGGGTATGTGAGGTCACTTCTCAGAAAAGTCTGTGGTGCGCAGAGACCTGTGCATCATCTGGCAAACTTCTTAGCTCCTTGTGAAATTTTCCAATTGTGGCATCATATTAGCGCTGAAAAAAATTTGGATTTCGGCTCAGCACAGTACCTTTGCTGTTCCTAGTAGTGCACTCTTCCGGACCAAGATCTCAGATGTTGTTCCCCGGATTTGTTGGAGCCACTCTCCCAGTCCAGGTGTCAGAGCTCCAAGTGTTCCTATCACCACTGGGATTACTCTGGCTTTAACCTTCCACATCCTCTCTATCTGCTCTTTCAAGCCCTGGTATTTCTCCAGCTTCTCATATTCTTTCTTCCTGATGTTACCGTCATTCGGGATTGCCATATCTATTACTATTGCCTTCTTTTGTTCCTTGTCCAGTATTACTGTCTGGTTGGTTGGTCAGTACCTGCTTATCGGTCTGTACTTGGAAGTCCCACAGGACCTTAGCTCTGTCACTCTCCACCTCCTTCTTGGATGTTTCCCATTTGGACTTGGGAGTGTCCAATCCATACTCAGCGCAGATGTTCCTGTACACAATTCCTGCAACTTGGTTGTGCTGTTCAGTGTATGCTGTCCCTGCCTGCATCTTGCACCTTGCTACTGCATGCTGGATGGTTTTAGTAGATTCCTTGTACAATCTGCATCTTTAGTCTTGTCTGGTATGATAGACCCCTGCTTCTATAGCTTTTGTGCTCAGTGCCTCTTTTTGTGCAGCCATGAGCAGCATATACATGTATAATTAAATTCATGGAGTAGGAAAAATAAAATTGTGGAGCTATATGCACAAATAAACCACAGGGAATTGTAATGGTAATGGAGAATTGATTCAAAAGAATTCATGAAAAATGTGGAGGTTGACAAAATGGTGGTCATTGTAGGGTGGTGGGAAAGTGATGTTTTCCAATCAAAGCTGCTATTACAGGATGTTCTTAAGCGTTAAAAAACAGGATCTATTTGGTTAAAATAACAAGCAACAGGGAAGGTATTGTGCTGTGCTAAGTAAGGTTAATAATTATGGGGAAGGAGCTACAGGAACAAAATAGGACGTTCAAATTTGGAACTTTCTGAGTGACTAAAATGAAATATACATGGCACTATGGAGAACAGTGTGGGCACATGGCCAAGTGGTTAAGGTATTGGACTAGCGACCTGAAGGTCATGAGTTTGAGCCCCAGCCAAGGCAACGTGTTGTGTCCTTGAGCAAGGCACTTAATCACACATTGCTCTGCGATGATACCGGGGTCAAGCTGTATGGGTCCTAATGCCCTTCCCTTGGACAACATTGGTGTCGTGGAGGGGGGAGACTTGCAGCATGGGCAACTGCTGGTCTTCCATACAACCTTGCCCAGGCCTGCGCACTGGAGAGTGAAGACTTTCCAGGCGCAGATCCATGGTCTCGCAAGACTAATGGATGCCTTTACTTTATGGAGAACAAAGCTGAATACAGTGAGTAGAAAGGGGAACAGGAAGTGCAAATTAGGGAGCAAAGAGAATGTATGAGAATTAGATTGAATACCCTTTTCCTTATGTTATCACTCACAGGAAAAATGGACCTGATAAAGCCCACAAAGACAACTGATAGATAATTCCAAAATTTGAAAGTATCATTGAAATATGGGGGGTAATAACATGGTCCTGGGGGGTACTGAAAACGGATAGAGTGAGTGGATGCATGGCAAATAAGAATGTACAAAGCCCATTTCCAGAAAAGTTGGGATATTTTCCAAAATGCAATAAAACCAAAAATCTGTGATATGTTAATTCATGTGAATCTTTATTTAACTCACAAAAGTACAAAGAAAAGATTTTCAATAGTTTTACTGACCAACTTAATTGTATTTTGTAAACATACACAAATTTAGAATTTGATGGCTGCAACACATTCAACAAAAGTTGGGACAGAGTTAAAATAAGATTGAAAAGTGCACAGAATATTCAAGTATCAGTTCAAAAGGAACATTTCTCAACGCAAGATTGCAGAGAATTTAGGTCTTTTAACATCTACTGTACATAATATTGTGAAAAGATTCAGAGAATTCAGAGACATCTCAGTGCGTAAAGGGCAAGGTCGGAAACCACTGTTGAATGCGCATGATCTTCGAGCCCTCAGGCGGCACTTCCTAAGAAACCGTCATGCTCCTGTGACAATTATAGCCACCTGGGCTCGGGAGTACTTTGGAAAACCATTGTCACTCAGCACAGTCCGTCGCTACATCCAGAAATGCAACTTGAATCTGTATTACGCAAGGAGGAAGCCATACATCAACTCTATACAGAAACGCTGGCGAGTTCTCTGGGCCCGAGCTCATCTCAGATGGACCGAAAGACTGTGGAACCGTGTGCTGTGGTCAGATGAGTCCACATTTCAGCTAGTTTTCGGAAAAAATGGGCGTCGAGTTCTCCGTGCCAAAGATGAAAACGACCATCCAGATTGTTATCAGCGAAAGGTGCAAAAGCCAGCATCTGTGATGGTATGGGGGTGCATCAGTGCCCACGGCATGGGTGAGTTGCATGTATGTGAAGGTACCATTGACTCTGAGGCGTATATTAGGATTTTAGAGAGACATATGTTGCCATCAAGGTGACGTCTCTTCCCGGGACGTCCATGCTTATTTCAGCAGGACAGTGCCAGACCACATTCTGCACAGGCTACAACAGCGTGGTTTTGTAGACACAGAGTGTGTGTGCTTGACTGGCCTGCTGCCAGTCCAGATCTATCTCCTATTGAAAATGTATGGCGCATCATGAAGAGGAGAATCAGACAACGGAGACCACGGACTGTTGAGCAGCTGAAGTCTTACATCAAGCAAGAAAGGACAAAATTTCCAATTGCAAATCTACTACAATTAGTATCCTCAGTTCCAAAACAATTAAAAAGTGTTATTAAAAGGAAAGGTGATGTAACACAATGGTAAACATGCCTCTGTCCCAACTTTTGTTGGGTGTGTTGCAGCCATCAAATTCTAAATTTGTGTATGTTTACAAAACACAATTAAGTTGGTCAGTAAAACTATTGAAAATCTTTTTTTGACTGTACCTCTTCCTAGAGATGCTGCCTGGCCTGCTGCATTCACCAGCAACTTTTATGTGTGTTGCTTGAATTTCCAGCATCTGCAGAATTCCTGTTGTTTGCGTTTTGAAAATCTTTTCTTTGTACTTTTGTCAGTTAAATAAAGGTTCATGTGAATTAACATATCACAGATTTTTGTTTCTATTGCATTTTGGAAAATATCCCAACTTTTCTGGAAATGGGGTTTGTATGTACAGGAGAGGGACAGAATACAAAAGCAAGTTATATGTGCTTGCTATTACCAATTGGCCATCAGTTGGACTATTGTGTTCAATTCTATGAACCATGCCATATGACCTTTGAGCGTGTTTTTATTAGAATGCAAGATGCAGATTACCTGAAGAGATTTGTGAAAAAGGGCTTATTATCATGTGAAAAGAAAACACCTTTAGCTCCTTCTGGTTAAAGAGCTTAAGGTCCTGCCTGTTTTAAGAATTTTTGTATAGCAGCCAGACTATGAACATATTTGTCATTTTTTCTGGGTTCTCAGATCTGCTTAGGCATCTTAAGAGGTGCTACGCTTCGAAGAACCATTTCTACCTGTCACCCACTTGCTTCTCTCCTAACTCTACCCGTTCTCTGCCCACACCTTGATCCTTATGCCCATCACAGAGAGTCATAGAACACTTCAGCACAGAAAAAGACCCTTCAGCCCATCTAGACAGTGCTAAACCATTAATCTGCCTAGGTCCCATCAATCTGCACCCGCACCACAACCCTCCACACTCCTCCCATCCAATTATCTATCCAATTATCTCCTAAATGTTGAAATTGACCCCACATCCACCAGTTCTGCTAGTAGCACGTTCTACACACTCACCACCCCGAGTGAAGACATTGCCCTCATGTTACCCTGAAAGATTTCACTTTCATCCCTAACTCTTGACCTCTAGTTGTAGTCCCACCCAATCAGTGGAAAAAGCCTGCTTGCATTTACCCTACCTATACACACCCACCCCATAATATTGCATACCTCTATCAAATCGTTCCTCAATCTTCTACATTCTAGGGAATAAACTCCTAACCCACTCAGCTTTTTTCTATAACTCAGGTCCACAAGTCCCAGCAACATCCTTGTAAATTTTCTCTGCACTCTTTCAATCTTATTCACATCTTTCCTATAGGTAGGTGACCAAATCTGGACACAATACTCTAAATTAGGCCTCACCATCACCTTACGCAATTTCAACATTACATCCCAACTCTTGTACCCAGTAACACACATCAAAGTTGCTGGTGAACGCAGCGTTCACCAGCAACTTTGATGTGTGTTGCTTGAATTTCCAGCATCTGCAGAATTCCTGTTGTTCTTGTATCCAGTACATTGATTTATGAAGGCCAATGTGTCAAAAGCTTTCTTTATGACCATATTTACCTGTGATCCCACTTTCATTGAACTATGGGCCTGTATTCCCAAATTCCTCCTCAGTATCCTACTGCTCACCATGTAAGAATGGCCCTCGTTTGTCCTCCCAAAATGCAACACCTTGCACTTGCCTGCATCAAATTCCATCTGCCATTTTTCAGCCCATTTTTCCAGCTTGTCCAGATCTTGCTGCAAGCTTTGATAGTCTTCCTCTCTGTTCACTACACCCCAATATTGGTCATCTGCAAACTTGTCAATTCAGTTTACCACATTATAATCCAGATTGTTGACAAAGATGACAAACTACAACAGACCCAGCACCGATCCCTGTGGTACATCATTAGCCATAGGCCTCTAGTCAAAGAGGCAACAATCTACTACACTCAAGCAACACACATCAAAGTTGCTGGTGAACGCAGCAGGCCAGGCAGCATCTGTAGGAAGAGGTGCAGTCGACGTTTCAGGCTGAGACCCTTCGTCAGGACTAACTGAAGGAAGAGTGAGTAAGGGATTTGAAAGTGGGAGGGGGAGGGGGAGATCCAAAATGATAGGAGAAGACAGGAGGGGGAGGGATAGAGCCAAGAGCTGGACAGGTGATAGGCAAAAGGGGATACAAGAGGATCATGGGACAGGAGGTCTGGGAAGAAAGACAGTGGGGGGGGGGGACCCAGAGGATGGGCAAGAGGTATATTCAGAGGGACAGAGGGAGAAAAAGGAGAGTGAGAGAAAGAATGTGTGCATAAAAATAAGTAACAGATGGGGTACGAGGGGGAGGTGGGGCCTTAGCGGAAGTTAGAGAAGTCGGTGTTCATGCCATCAGGTTGGAGGCTACCCCCCCCCCATCTTTCTTCCCGGACCTCCTGTCCCATGATCCTCTCGTATCCCCTTTTGCCAATCACCTGTCCAGCTCTTGGCTCTATCCCTCCCCCTCCTGTCTTCTCCTATCATTTTGGATCTCCCCCTCCCCCTCCAACTTTCAAATCCCTTACTCACTCTTCCTTCAGTTAGTCCTGACGAAGGGTCTCGGCCTGAAACGTCGACTGCACCTCTTCCTACAGATGCTGCCTGGCCTGCTGCGTTCACCAGCAACTTTGATGTGTGTTGCTTGAATTTCCAGCATCTGCAGAATTCCTGTTGTTTGAATCTACTACACTCTCTGGTTTCTCCTGCAAAGTCGATGTCTAATTCAATTTACTACCTCATCTTGAATGCCAAGTGACTAAACCTCCTTCACCAACCTCCCATGTAGGACCTTGTCAAAGGCCTTGCTAGAGTCCATGTAGACAACATTCACTTTCCTTTGCGACCTTTCTTGTAACCTTCTCGAAAAACTCTATTTAACATTGTTAAGACACGAATTACCATGCATAGTACCATGTTGACCACCCCTATTGAGTCCCCGTCTATCCAAATACTTACAAATCTGGGCCCTTAGAATACCCTCCAATAACTTTCCCACTACTGATATCAGGCTTACCGGCCTATTAATTCCTGGCTTATTCTTAGAGCATTTCTTAAACTAACAGAACAACATGAGCTATTTTCCCATCCTCCAGCACCACACCCGTGGCTAAGGATGATTTAAATATCTCTGCTAGGGCCCCTGCAATTTCTGCATTCACTTCCCACAGGGTCCGAAGGAGCACCTTGTCAGGTCCAGGGGATTTATTCACCCTATTTTCCCCTGTAATGTGTAATAGGGTCCATGGCCTTGCTGCTGTATTGCCTCACATCTATAGACTCTGTGTCTGTCTCTCGAGTAAAAACAGATGCAAACAATCCATTTAAGATCTTCTAGTCCTGACGAAGGGTCTCGGCCTGAAACGTCGACTGCGCCTCTTCCTATAGATGCTGCCTGGCCTGCTGCGTTCACCAGCAACTTTGATGTATGTTGCTGTCATTTAAGATTTTCCCCATTTTGGCTCCACTCACTGATTACCACTCTGATCTTCCAGAGGACCAATTTTGTTCCTTGCTATTCTTTTGCTCTTAATATATCTGTAGAAGCCCTACAACTCTCCTTCACTTTGTCTACTAGAGCAACCTCATGTCTTCTTTTATCCCTCCAGATTTCATTCATAAACTGTTCTCTTGCATTTCTAATACTCAAGTACCTCAATTGTTCCTACCTGTCTTTACCTGCTAAACACCTCCTTCTTTTTCTTAACCAGGACTTCAGTATCTCTAAAAAACCGAGGTCCCTTAAACATGTTATCTTTGCCTTTTATTCTAACAGGAACATAGAAACTCTGCACTCTCAAAGTTTCACTTTTGAAGGCCTCCCACTTATCAAGTACACCTTTGCCAGAAAACAAACTGTCACAATCCACACCTGCCAGATCCTTTCTGATACCATCAGAATTTGGCTTTTCTCCAATTTAGAATCTTAACCAGAATACCAGACCTATCCTTTTCTATAATTACCTTGAAACTAATGGAATTATGATCACTAGTTGCAAAGTGTTCCCCTATACAAACTTTTGTCACCGGCCCTGGGTCTATAATATAATCTCATTAATGTGGTCATACCTTTATTATTCTTGAGTTCCACCCATAAAGCATCACTAGATGAGCTCTCCAGTCTGTTCTGACTGAGCTCTGCTGTGACATCTTCCTTGACTAGTAATGCTAATCCTCTCCCTTTAATCCCTCCTGCTCTATCACAAGAGAACCCCGGAACATTGAGCTGCCAGTCCCGCCCCTCCTACAACCAAGTCTCACTAATGGCTACAATGTCATAATTCCATGTATTGATTCTTGTCCTAAGCCCAGCTGCTTTTCCAATAATACTTCTTGCACTGAAATATATGCAGCTCAGAACACTATTCCCACCATGCATGACCTTTTGATTCCTGACTTTGTATGTAAGCTTAACAACATTTTTCTCCACAGACACTCCACTATCTGTTCTGGTGCTCTGGTTCCCATCCACCTGGAACTCTAGTTTAAACCAGCACTGTGCAGCACCAGCACACCTTCCTGCCAGGATATTAATTCCCCTCCAGTACAGGTGTAAACTGTCCCTTCTGTACAGGTCCCACCTGGAAGAGAGCCCAATGATCCAAAAACGTGAAACCTTTCCTCCTTAGCCATGTGTAAAATTGATCGATCTTCCTATTTCTGGTCTTAATTACATGTGTACTGGGTAGCAATCCTGGAGGTCCTGTCCTCTAACTTAGCAACTAACTTCCTGAACTCACTTTGCAGGACCTTGTCACCCAGCCAAAGTCCCCCTATCACCTACTGGCCCCTATCTCACTGTTCCCCCTCATTTCATACTGGCTATAATCCTTCTCCAGTCTCTATTTAACTGCAAGGTCTCAACCCAAAATCCCAAACCTTTTACTCTCCCCCCGCCCCAGATATTGCTCAACCCATTGAGCTTTTTGCCTGGAAAACTCCCTACTTACTTAGACAGATACAACTCCAACCACACTCAAGAAGGTCTGAGCTAAGATTCACCTCCAGTCACCATTCTGAACACCTACTCTCCAGCATCCTAGGTACATTGTGTAAAATTTATAAAATGCACTGTAGAAATTCACCAAGGCTTCTTTGAAAGGATGTCACAAACTTACAACCACAACTGCATAAAAGTAAATGGTTCCTCTGCAATCAACTAACTACCCAAACTCTGAAACATACTTTCACTGCATCAAAATCCTGAACTCCTTAGGAGCCGCATGGGTCTTTATTCTATTCAGGGATTACTCCAGGTCAAGATAATGACTGACAGCAGGGAAATTCCAGTTGAACATTAAGGTCTAATCTCCCTGCACTATGTATATCCATTTGTTCAACCAGATATAATGGCACTGTACTGAATCACCAAAAAGTGTATTCAGTAGAAAAATGTCAGCTTGTGTTTCATGGCTTTACAGTTCAAAACTATAATACTAGTTTTATAGTAAAACTAGAACTGTTTCAGCCAACAAAACTAAGTTCTGGCAAAGAAAGTAGTTAAGGCAAGTGCATTATCACCTTTTAAAACATACTCAGGCAGGAAATTGGACAGGAAAGGTTTTGAAGGATGTAGGCCAAACAATCTATCTTAGAATAGCTTAGGCGGGAATCAGAATCAGGATCAGGTTTAATATCACTGGCATATGCGATGAATTTTATTGTTTTGCTGCAGCAGTACACTGCAATATATAATGATTAAAAACTATAAATTACAATAAGAAATATAAAATATTGAATTAAACAAGTAGTGCAAAAAGAGGGCAAAAAAAAGGAAAAATACTTAGTGTATACCAGTTCATTGTCCATTTAGAAGTCTAATAGCAGAGGGAAAGAAGCCGTTCCTAAAATGTTGAGTGTGTGTTGTTAGGCTCCTGTACCTCCTCCTTGATGGTAGTAATAAGAAGAGGGCATGTCCTGGGTGAAGGGGGTACTTAATGATAGATGCCACCTTTTAGAGGCATCACCATTTGAAGGTGCCCTGAATGCTAGTTGAGTTTACAGCTTGCTGCAGCCTTTTCTGATTATGTGCAGTGGCCCCTTCATACCAGGTGGTGATGCAACCAGTTAGGATGCTTTTCACAGTACATCTGTAAAAATCTGCAAGAGTCTTTGGTGACATACCAAGTTTCCTCAAACTCCTAATGAAATATAGCAGCTGTTGTGCCTTCTTTGTAACTGCATCAATATGTTGGGCCCAGGATAGATCTTCAGAGATGTTGACATCGACTGCTGATCCCTCGATGAGAATTGACATGTGTTCCCTCGACTTCCCCTTCTTGAGGTCCACAATTCATCTCTTGGGCTTACTGATGTTGAGTGCAAGATTGTTGTTGCAACACCACTCAACCAGCTGATCTATCTTGCTTCTGTACGCCTCATTGTCACCATTTGAAATTCTACCAACAATAGTTGTGTCACTGGCAAATTTATAGATGGTGTTTGAACTGCACCTAGCTACACAATTGTGGATGTAGAGAGAGTAGAGCAGTGGGCTAAGCCCACATCCTTGAGGTGCGCCAGTTTTGACTGTCAGCAAGGAGGAGATGTTATTTCTGATCTGAACTGACTGTGATCTCCTGGTGAGGATGACAAGGATCCAGTTGCAGAGAGAGGTACAGAGGTCCAGGTTTTGGGGTTTGTTGATTAGAACCGTAGGTATGATTGCTTTGAATGCTGAGCCGTAACCAATAAACAGCAGCCTGTCATAGGCATTGCTATTGTCTAGGTGATCCAAGGCCGAGATGAGAACAAGTGAGATTCCATCTGCTGGGAAGCAACAGGTAAATTGCAGTGAGTCCAGATCCTTGCTTAGTCAGGAGTTAATTCTGGCCATGACCAAACTCTCAAAGCACTTCACCACAGTAGATGTGAGTGCAACTGGGCGATAGTCGCTGAGGTGGCTCACCTTGCTTTTATTTATTGGCCACTGGTCTGATTGTCGCCCTTTTGAAGTAGGTGGAAACTTCCAACCGCAGCAGTGAGAGATTGAAGATGTCCTTGAATACTCCTGTCAGTTGGTTAGCATGGGCTATTTGAACTGAAGGGGCTGTATGATTCTATGTCTAAGATTCAATCTAAAAAAAGGAGTGGTGGTGCTGGATTGATTTTTCCATCAGACCACTCAACACTTTAAAGGCACCACATACTTTCATTCTATTTCTGTTTACACCAACCTTTGTTCTAGTTAGAGTGGAACACAAGTTGAAAATAACACAGTTCCTTAAGAGATCTAATTCAGTCAATGAGGATCTGAATCTCTTATTTCTGTATGGAATAAGTATCAAAGACCGAATATAAATGAACCTGCTTTGTTTTACCATCTTTAAATCAATACCTTACTGAGGAACAAACTCATATTATGGAAAAAGGGGACTACAGATGCTGGGATCTGGAGCAACAATCTGCTGGAGGAATTCAGTGGGTCAAGCAGCATCTGTGCTGAGAAAAGAATTGTCTACATTTGTCCTTCAACTACAGGATGAAAAGAGATTAGCTGTTCATTGCTGCTGGTCGGATTCTTCTGTTCTAAAATTAGTAGTCATATTTCCTTCAATAACAACAATGGCTATAGCTGAAACAGTACTTTAATGATTGTAAAGCCTAGAGATATCCTGATAGGAATGCGGTAAGATATAAGTAAATGCACATCTTCCTTTTTAACTGTGGAGTGGCATTTTATCTTTACCTTAACAACCATAGCAGCATATGTCACTTCAGCTCTCCAGACCTGAGGAACCGACCAACCGACCAGTGGATCACCTTCATCGTTGTAAATGGACATTGACTGGAATTTAGGGAAGAGCTTCTGTATCTGATGAACTGTATCCAATTCTTGCTCTATGATATGCAGAGAACTACCAGCACCCTGTCAAAATAAACGAACAATAAAAAAGTGAATGAAAGAACTTGAACTTTACACCATGTCATAACTGATTACAAAATTTTTATCTTTTGTTTACTCCAATTTCTCTCAGGGTCAGAGATCACGTGGTAAACATATTAACTTTCTTCTTAATTATTTAATGCATATTTTCTCTCAAATAAACTGCTCATTATACTATTTCATTTTATTGCAATAGTATCACTTAGTGATTCAAATATAATAAAACCATTTATGAAAGTACTCTAATTAAATAAATATTAAAATGATTAAAAATGACAAAGTTTATTCATAGCTCGTGAATAACAAATACTGCAATAGTGCTATCGATGTGTGATTTTTGTGTCTGTACTATCTGACAGTGTGTGTGCATTTGAATCATGAATTGTATTGAGTTCTCTATCACCATGCTATAAGGACAGATAATTACTGAATAGCATGCACTTATCGAAAATGTTTAGCACCATTTGAAAAAAAAGTGATGTAAAATAACAATAAAAAAGTTATGTTATCCACAAAGACAATTTCTGCATAAAACGTAAAAGGATAACCAGGAAAGAATAGGACTATGCAAACACGAGGAAATCTGCAGATGCTGGAAATTCAAGCAACACACACAAAATGCTGGTGGAACGCAGCAGGCTCGGCAGCATCTACTGGAAGAGGTACAATCGATGTTTCAGGCCAAGACCCTTCATCAGGACTAACTGAAAGAAGAGATAGTAAGAGATTTGAAAGTGGGAGGGGGAGGCTGTACCTCTTCCAATAGATGCTGCCTAACCTGCTGCGTTCCACCAGCATTTTGTGTGTGTTGCAAGAATAGGACTAATAGGGATGATAAACAAACAATTTCAACCTTCAGATTAATCAGAGATGGTCAGCGTTGACTTCCTCAGGGTTGTGAATGAATAACTTGATTGACATTTTTGAGGATGGACATGCAAGGTTGAAGAGGGCAGTATTATCTATGTAGGTTACATGGATTTTACTACAACATTTGACAAGGCCCCATTCTGAAGCAGAATACTAGCAACGGGACTTAATCTAGACAAGTATGGGACAATGATTTTAGAGAGATGTACAAGACAAGGAAACACAATGAATGGCAGGAAGATGCAAAGCGACCTTGGAATGCACATCCTTGGATCGTTAAAAGGCAGCAGAATGGGTCATTGAAGAGGTGACACAACTCTGAGACATATCAATGCTACAGCAGTGTGATTCTATGTGGAAGGGTCAGCGATGACTCCATACAGAGATGATCGGCGATAAGATGAACCTTTGGACTTCATTTATTTCTTACTCCTTGCCCATTTGTATTCACCTCATTTTACCAACTCTAAATGAAAAGGAGGAAACTGACACCAAATCTAATCCTGTACCTAGTGAAGAATGACTTCAGAAAGGTGATCTACGAGTTTCTAACTATTCCTGAAGATAATACAAATTTGAAAAGATAGAAGATTGAGGTGTCCAGAAGTCTGCCTCTTGCCTCATACTTTGAACTCCGATACAGTGATGAAATGATAAGGTAATTGCATCTGTTTGCAAGCCTTTTATAGCTAATGAATTACTGTTTTAGACTGAAGCAACGGGAAGCTCTGGATAATCCCCGAGGACGGTGCACAATTCTGCCACTTTCAAACAGATTCCACGGGCAGATGCAAGTTCTTTTCTCTTGCTCTTTCAGTATCTTGCAGGAACCATTCCCTTTGTAACTCTCTAATCAACTCTTCCATTCCCATCAATTATCCCTTTTCAAATAGCACTTTTTCTTGCAAGTGAAGGCAATGCAACATTTGTCCCTTCACCCCTTCCCTTCCCACTAGTCAGGGACTGTCTAGGTAAAGCAGCAATTCACTTGCACTTCATCCATTCTGGTCTGTGATCTCATCTACAATGGAGAAACCAAAAAATAGATTTGGTGATCGATTTATGGAACATCTGCATTCACTCTGCATGGGAGGCCTTAAGCTTCTCTTTGTCTGTCACTTTAATTATCAACCCTCTTTCCAATCTGACATACCCATCTGTGGCTTCTTATCAAAATGAATTCCAACACAAGCTTCAGTAATGCTAACTCATTTTCCATCTGGGGAAAGTTTACACCTTCTGGACAATCTTGAATTCTTTGACTTCCGGTAACTTGATTTCTTGCTCTGCATCAGTTGTCCTTCTGTAATATTGGCACAGTTTGATTTTATTTTACCCCTTTTGCTTTTTATCTTGAGAGTGAAGGATGTATTTGATCTGCTGGGCTTGTCTACTTGCTCTGCATTTTTCAACTCTGCATTCTTTTATTCATGTTCTGATGCTCCCATTCACTCATCAACTAGGTAACCTCGTCTACAAGTTACCCTCATGGTCACCTTGGCTTTGTCCTATTAGCAACGTTCTCCTACCTCCACCAACCCTCAGCCTCTCTGCAACTTAACAAGTTTCTTTTGTCACCTTCCCTAATCTGATGAAAGGCCTTTGACCGGAAACATTTAACCCTGTTTCTCGTTCCACAAATGCAGCCCGACCAGTTGGGTATTTCCAGCAGTTTCTGTTTTTATATATGATAGATTCAAATAAATGGTTAAATCATAGTATCATAATAATAATAGGCATCCGTTAGTCTCATGAGACCATGGATTTGTGCCTTGGAAGGTTTCCAGAGCACAGGCCTGGGCAAAGTTGTATGGAAGACCGGCAGTTGCCCATGCTGCAAGTCTCCCCTCTCCACGCCACCAACGTTGTCCAAGGGAAGGGCATTAGGACCCATGATGCGAGTCTCCCCTCTCCACGCCACCGATGTTGCCCAAGGGAAGGGCATTAGGACCCATACAGCTGGCACCAGTGTTGTCACACAGCAATGTGTGGTTAAGTGCCTTGCTCAAGGACACAACGCTGCCTCAGCCAAGGCTCGAACTAGCAACCTTCAAATCACTAGACGATCGCCTTAACCACTTGGCCACGCACCAATACATAGTATCATAGAGCATAGAAATAAGCCGTTCGGCCCTACACTTGCACGCCGATCAGCGGGCACCATTCCACATTAACACTATCAGCCAGTGCTTGAGGTAGCAGCCAACCTCTATGCACAATTGATCCATGCACTCAGCTAGACACTTCAACAACTCTCCCAGGCAGTGTATTCCACGCAGCTGCCACTCTCTGGGTGAAGGAGGAACTTCTCTATATCTTCTCTAAATCTCTTTCCTCTGACCCGAAACCTGTGCCTTCTAGTTTTATATACCTCAGATATGGGGCAACTTGTCTTGCCTTCTACCTTTTCCATACCAGTCATAATTTTATATACCTCAGTCATGACCCTCTTAACATCCTTTGCCCCATGGAGAAAATATATAGTTTTTCCACATAATACAACTGCTACCTTCAAAAGTATGCATTTTTACCCAAGGTCCTCTGTCCTCAATTCTCCCCAGGATCCTACCATTCAAGGTATATCTCCAAGCCTTATTAGTACTCCCAAAATGCAAACCTCACCTTTGTCTGGATAGTGGCATAGCTACTCAGGGATAGTATCACAGCTGAAGAAAACAAGAACATTTTGGAGGAATTGTCTGCTTAGTCAGTGCTCATGGAAGTCCAAAACAGGAAGGGAGACATGGGCAAGGTAAAAAAAAAAGTGCAAAGTCTCTCAAAAGTCCCACATCTCACGCAGACGGGAGAAGGAAGAAAACTCTCCCTGCCATGCCCGACCTTTGAGTCGTCCAAAAACTTTGAGCCTCCAACCAGCCCTCCGACACCAAGCACCAAGCACCATCTCTGCCAAGCGCTTTGACTCCAGCCCCGGCCGCCAGCAGCAGGCAAAGCCGAGGATTTGGGGCCTTCCCTCCAGAGATTCTCGATCGCACAGTAGCAGCGTCAGCAAACCGGGCATTTCAGAAGTTTCTCCAGATGTTCCTCCATGCTTCTCACGGCTGTCTCCATCAAATCAGAATTGTGCACGGCCCCTATTTAACAAATACGATATCATTTCACCGGAGAAGCTACGCGCGCTGTGTCGGGCCGCCATCTTCTCCTCCCGCCTGATTGAATTCGTTGAGGATTGATGAAGGTAGAGCAGTGAATGTGGTTTATACGGACATTAGTAAGTTCAAAATAAAATTTATTATCAGAGTACCATGTATAATCCTGATGTTCTTTTTTTGCAGGCATACCTAGCAAATCTATAAAACAGTAACTGTAAATAGGATCAATGGACAGCAAACTGTGCAAATGTAGGTATAAGTATATAGCAATAAACAACGAGCATGAAATAACAAGACAGAGTCTTTAAAGTGAGACCATCAGTTGTGGGAACCCTGAAGTAGAACGAGTGTAGATATCCTTTCTTGTTCAAGAGCATGATGGTTGAGGGGTAGTAACTGTTCTTGAAACTGACGGTGAGAGTCCTGAGGTTCTTGTACCTTCTACCTGAGAGTAGCAGCGAGAAAAGAGCATGACCTGGGTGGTGAGGATCCTTTATGATTGATACTGCTTTTCAATGTAGATGTGCTCAATGGTTGGGAGGGTTTTAACTGTGATGTACTGGGCCAAATCCACCTTTTGTAGGATCTTCTGCTCAAAGGCATTGGTGTTCCCATACCAGGACATAATGCAGCCAGTCAGCACACTTTCCACCATACATCTATAGAAGTTTGCAAAGGTTTTTGATGATATGTTGTATCTGCAGAAATTCCTGAGGAAGTAGAGCTGCTGTTGTGCTTTCTTTGCAAATATATTTATATGATGGGCCCAGGACAGGTCCTCTGAGATAGTGACACCCAGGAGTTTAAAGTTGTTAGCCCTCTCCACCTCTGATCTTCTGATAAGGACTGGTTAATGGACTTCTGGTTTCCCTCTCCTGAAGCCTATAATCAGTTCCTTGGACTTGCTGATAATGAGTGAGAGGCTGTTTTTATGACTCCACTCAGCCAAATTTTCAAACCCTCTCCTGTATGCTGATTTATGCCTTTGATTCAGCCCACAACAGTGGTGTCATCAGCAAACTTGAATATGGCATTGGAGCTGTTCTCAGCCATACAGTCATAGGTGTAAAGCAAGTAGAGCAGGGGACTAAGCATAGCCCTGTGGTGCACCTGTGCTGTTGGAAATCATGCAGGAGATTTTGTTGCCAAACTGAATTGATTGGGAAATCCAGTCTGGAAAATTACTGACAAGTAAGGATATCCAGGATCCAATTGCACATGGAGGTATTGAGCCCAAGGTCTTGGAAAAGATGAAGGTATTGAATGCTGAGCTGTGGTCGATAGAGGGCACCTTGATGTATGCATCTTTGCTGTGCAGATGTTCCAGGATTGGGTGAACAGTCAATAAGATGGCATCTGCTGTGAACCTATTGCTCCAGTAGGCAACTTGGAAAAGATAAGTGACAAGAGAAGAAGGAATATGGTGGAGAGGAGAATGGACCATGGGAGAAGTGGGAGGAGGAGCACCATTGGGAGATGCTATGCAGGTAAAGAGAGGAAAAGAAGTAAGATGGGACCCAGAGTGGAAATAGAAGAAGAGAGAAAGGGAGGGGGAAAAATTACTGGAAGTTAGAGACATCGATGTTTATGCTACTCCAACCCGAGAGTGGCGGAAGAGGAGGCCATGGACCGACATATAGGAATAGAAATGGGGATTAGAATTAAAATCTTTTTGCAGATGGAGTGAAAGTGCTCGACAAAGTGGTCCCCCAGTCTACATTGTGTCTCATCAATGTAGAGGAGGCTGCACCAGGAGCACTGGATAGAACTACAACTTACTTAGTTGGAATGTGCAGGTGAATTTTGCTGCTTAAAGTACAAGCAACTTTAAAATGGGCATGGCCACTTTTAATTCTTGTGAGCTGAGTTATGGATTTGTGTATTAATGAAAAACTCTAGAAGAAGTATTGAGAAATAAATCAGTCAGAATCAGAATTATTGTCATGACGTATGTTGTGAAATTTGTTCTTTTGCAGCAGCAGTATAGAGCAAAACATAAAAATTACTATAAGTTTCAAAAAAAGTGAAAAAAGAAATAATGTTCAAAATGTAATGTGTAAAAAGCAGTAATGTTCTTGGATTCATGGGCCTTGTAAAAACATATTTGTACGGAAAATTAAAATAAGGAAAGCACACTTCTGTTCTGCAAGGTTTCTGTCCTCTCTGGGGCCTTGAGACACCTGTATTGGGTGTGTGGGGGAGTGGGGCAAGAGGTGGTGACGGTGGCGAAAGGGTATAGAAAAATAGTCATGTGTGAGATTTCTTTCTTTGCTGAACCACACACTGAATTTTGAAATCTTTGGATTGCTATTGCACTCCTTTTGCTTTTTGAAGCCTGATATTGGCTCTCCTTAACTTCCTCTCCTATTGGGTTTCGTTTTTAATTATTTTTTTCTGCAACATTTGACCAAAGTACTTAAAGAATGGTAATACGAGTGATTTGTACAATTAAAATCTAGACTTAAAGTAACTGCATCCTTGGCCGGATAAATCTAAATCTATCTGGTTACTTGGGGTGTGCTTAATAATGAAGCCACAATGCTTTTACATATTAGCAAGTGGTTAAACTAAAAACCAATTTAGTTCGGCTTTCTGAGCATTGCAAAGTAATCATTTCTGTCCAGTAATTTCAAGCTAAGCTCAGAACCAGTCAGTTTTAAAAAAAAAGCATTTACTTTACCAATGCATTTCTAATGTTTACTGTACTTGGCAATGAATTCACTTGATTGATGAATAACAACCAGAACTCAAAATAGGGGTCATGGATTTCTGGCATGACACAAATACATAGTGTAGCCTGTCAAACATCATGTTCTTAAGTTGGAAAGGATACTCCAATAGTGCTGTGATCAGTTAAAGAAATTAATAATTTAGCTTGTGTACAGAATGTTCAACAAACAGTAAAATTACAAATAACTGTAAAACTAATGAAGACAATAGAGAATTATACCAGGTGTTTACACCAATGTACTTTACTTATTGCCCACAAATGCTAGTAGATATTAAATTAAACATTTGAACCAAGCATCTTAATGGAGAAAGATTTAAGCAAGTTCAAGCCAGTTGACAATGCACAACCTTTTTGTGCCAGACTGGTACGTATGTAAGCTTTGGGAAATATCCCCCATACGGGTCAAGCATTTAACATACCAAAGCTCACAGACTGAGTCCTCGGCAAATGGTGAGGGAACACGTGAGGGAGATACTGTTTGCTGAACCATGTGATGCTGAGTATCAAATCTCCAGAACACCCTCTGGAGCAGGGGTCGGCAACCTTTTAGCCTCTGTGGGCTGGATCGCATAATAATGAGTCAGATAAATGCCATAAAAAACCTGAAATATGGGAATTATCCATTTAAATACATCTAGTTATGTTTTGCCTCAAATTAATGAATAACGCATGCTAGAGAAACATTTCTGCTTAAGGTTGCCTACCCCTGCTCTGGAGGGTGACCACACTAGTGAACATAAAGTCATTATTTCCAAGATCGTCACTGACACATCTCCACTGGAGAATTTCCACTCATACTTCTCCATCCCACCCCTCATCCCAACCTTCTAAGTTTTCTCAAATGTCACACCCCTATGATCTCTAAATGAAAATCTCTACATGGAACAATCTGTTGTTTCTACGTGGACATTTAATACAAACTGCTGTGACTGAGAAGTACTGCTCTGGCAGTTGCCAGTGTCAATTGAATAAACTAAATTAATTTAAGCTTTAAAATTCAAACTAAAGTCAGTTAAACCTCAGCAGCTGTGCTGCCTCACTGAACAACTATAGGTAAATAGTTCAGCTATAGCATTGAATCAAGAGTAATATCTTATCTAAGGGTCAGAGATTTTGTGCTGATCAATAGCCTTGATAAACTGACATTGCTATATGGAGTAGTACTTTTAAGAATGCTGTACTAAGTAAATCAAGAGACTACCACATTGTCAGGTGATATAATGAAGATGCAAGACATTGGAAAGATGATCCATTTTTGCATTCTACTTTCTAAACATTAGGTGCTTAGTGGAAGTTGCTGATGTCCACACCTTTGCACGTGAAAGACTTTAAGACAGGATCAATAATAAAGGCTAGCCATTGTACTGAAATACTTTAACTTTCAGTTGTAGAATCATTTAAAAGAATTCATCCACTTGTACAAAATAAAAAGAACAAAAGTGTTAAGTTGTGCTCTAAGTAGAACCGAAGATACATGCTTCCCTATCCACCTGATCATTTGGATTTTCACCAATTTCTTATCATATTGCCTTCAGATTCCATTCACTTACAGTTGTTCATGCAATTATTGTATATTTTTGATGCTTTAGGAAGCACCATTAATAGTTCTGTCCAGAGTAAGCATCTGCTTTCTCTGATTGACATGAAGATGCAACTGGGCACTACTAGAACTGAATACAATAAGAAATTATACACATGTCTGCCTGCAAACCACTCAGTCTGACTAATTGGCAGTGGTAAAGTTAGCTGACACTGATTCTCAGATGTGCTTGATAAGTTCATTTAGAATCGCAATATAGTTTCTGATATCAACTTCGCAGAGATTAGTCATGGACCCAACACGTTGATGCAATCATGAAGAAGGCATGCCTGTGGCTCTACTTTGTTAGGAGTTTGAGGAGATTTACTATGTCACCAAGGACTTGCAAATTTATATAGATGTAGAGTGGAGATCATCTTGACTGGATGTATCACAGCTTGTTATACAGAGTTTATACTCCAATGCATGGGTTTCCGAGAGGCTGCAGAGGGCCGTAGGCGCAGCCAGCTCCATCGTGGACACAACCCTACCCACCATCAATGACATCTCAGA
Organism: Mobula hypostoma; assembly: GCF_963921235.1. Lineage (NCBI taxonomy): Eukaryota > Metazoa > Chordata > Chondrichthyes > Myliobatiformes > Myliobatidae > Mobula > Mobula hypostoma. Next base: position 128,461,619 of record NC_086100.1, read on the forward strand.
AAGGCAGCACCTATCACTAATGTCTCTCACCATTCAGGACATGTTCTTCTTTTGTTATTACCATTAGGGAGGAGGTACAGGAGCTGGAAGACCCACACACAATGATTCCGAAACAGCTTCTTCCCTTCCATCATCAGATTTCTGACCAGTTTGTGAACCAATGAACACGACCTCATTATTCCTTTTTATTTGTACTTATTTATTTAATTTTGCAATTTTAGTAACTTTGTCTTTGTTCTGTCCTGCTGCAAAACAACATATTTCATGCCATCTCAGTCAGTGATAATAAATATGATTCTGAATGTAAATCAGTGCCTTTAGAGATTTGAGGGGCATAATGTTGGCATATGCAACTAGGAACAAGAAGAAACAACATAATATGTAGTCACTTTAGCCTGACCTTTAAGGTTGGGTGCTACATGACCATTTAGTGTGTGGACTGGTTAATGAGACAGTTCCTGTGAAATTCTTAGAATCCGATTTATTATCACTGACATGTCATGAAATTTGTTGTTTTATGGCAGCAGTACAGTGCAAGATGAAAAAACCACTCTGAATTGCAAAAATAAATGAATAGTACAAAAGACAGAGAACAAGGTAGTGTTCATGGGTTCATGGACCATTCAGAAATGGATGAAAAGGGAAGAAGCTGTTCCTAAAGCTTTGAGTGTGAGTCTCCAGGCTCGTGTACCTCCTCCTTGATGGTAGTAATGAGGAGAGGACATTTCCCAGATGGTGAGGGTCTTTAATGATGGACAATAGTTTGTGGAATGCATGAGATAAAGTTCAAGAATATTTTAGATGCAATTCCTGAGTGCAACTATTAGTAGTGTAAAAGAAGATTTTAGTGGCATCAGACTGATAAGCTATAGAAGCATTTTGCACTGGCCAGCTGAATGATTCACTTGGATCGGAGTCGGATCAGATAACACTTTCTATTTTTAGTAGGCAGGATATATTTTTATATGAAGAACTGCTTCCGCAACCATATTTCACTTTGTTTATAATATGTACTTTGTACCATAAGGTTCTTAAGGTTGTCAAGCCGAGGAGTGGTAGTGGGGAGAAGCTCCCACAGCCTAAAAGTGCTCCTCACGGCATGCGCCTCAAATAGCCTCTGACAACCAAGTCCAACTTCTGGCCTTCTCGTGTGGCTTAGCCTCTAAGCCCGGCGGAGCTGTTTCTACTGACAGGAGAAGGGGCGAAGGCGGGTCCTGGCACCTTAAAACCAGTGCTTCAGGTAGATGGAGCTCGTCAGCCTGGGAAGGCAGTCCATCTAAGAGAGGGAAAACTCTGATTTCAAACCTTGGCTGCCTGGCGGCCATACCCACTCATGGGAAAGGCTTCGGGAGTAAACCCTGAGGACAAATCTGGAGTTGGAGTCCCTAAGGCAGTCCGACGTTGTCTTCAACCTCGTTCTGGCAACTCTTGCGATGACACTGGTGCCAAGCTGTATCGGCCCTTGCCCTTCCCTTGGACAACATCGGTGGTGTGGAGAGGGGAGACTTGCTGCATGGGCAACTGCCAGTCTTCCATACAACCTTGCCAGGCCTGCGTCCTGGAGAGGACACTCCAGTCTTTCCAGGTGCAGATCCATGCTTTAGTGGGTTAGACAGGCGAGACTAACAGATGCCACATGCCATGTAGCATAACAAATAATTTGTCATCAAATCACATCACAATGATTGCACACAATCAAAAATACTCAATTAACAGGTTAAAATAGTAAATCTATAAGTCATAGTATTCAATAATTTCAATTCAAATTATTTGTTCCCATTCTGTTATTGAAACTTCTAAGGCCAAACAAGAGAATCAACTTTGTATAATCTTAATGAAAAACAATCTCAGCATTTTGTGTGTGGATCAATTTTTAGAGCAAGTTTTGATTGCTTTAACTTCAAGTTACATTCATGTCTTTCTTACTTTTTTGTGTAAAGCAATAAAATCCAGTCGTATTCCAATTTCTCCTGTAAAGAAGTTGGTTCCATTGTAGCAGTGGTTTAACAAGCCCCAACAAATTGGTGAGCGCGGGGGAGGATGGCATGAACCTCCAGGACCGCCGAATTTAAGCAGTACGCTTGCTTCTTTTAGACCTTCTGAACAGGCATCATAGTAGTTTTGGAATCCTAAAATCACACAAGTCATAAATATTACACATCTAATCAAGACTGCAATTTATCAAATCTAAGCCAGGTTTCAGCTGAGAAATCTTAGGAGGGAAGATGCGGAAAAGATCAGTATGCTTTAAGTAAGGGCAAGCTTTACATACTTATTACCATTTTATAATCTATCTTGCCACAAAAAGAAGTATCTACAACATAATGCAGTCTTAACAAAAACAGTAAAGAATAATGTCAGAGAATTTTCAACCGTTTTTACTTTGATTTGTTCTCATGTTTGCTTTTTTCCCCCAAACGTATTATTATTAATGTAAAGTGATTATATTTGGATTTTTGGTAACTTGATGACCTTTAGCTTGGGTATAAAAGCAGCAACATGCTAATAACCTTTTAAATACAATTTAATAACCAATGTTTAAAACATATGTTTCAATTCCTCATAGATGCCTTGTCAGGAAAACAATTCAACTGTGGAATTGGCTGTGGCTTAATCATTCACATGGCAATACAATACAGGTTTCCCCTGCCATCTGAAGGTACAGCGTTCCTACGAAACGGTTCGTAAGCCGACATATCATAAAGCGAAGAAGCAATTACCATTTATTTATATGGGAAAATTTTGTGAGCGTTCGCAGACCCAAAAATAACCTACCAAATCATGCCAAATAACACATAAAACCTAAAATAACAGTAACATATAGTAAAAGCAGGAATGATATGATAAATACACAGCCTATAAAAAGTAGAAATACTTCTCTACAACGATTGCCCGCACAGATCTCCATAGCGAAAATCTCACGCAAGCGCTGTTGGCATAAACGTGCTCTCCAGTAACCTTTAAACTATGAAGCTGCCAAATCTACCAAATAACACATAAAAATACACAGCCTATATAAAGTAGAAATAATATATGTACAGTGTAGTATCACTTACCGGAATTGGGAAAACAGCGCCGAGCACACTGATGATGGTGTGTTAGGCTGAGTCGTCGCAGGCTGGGTGGTGCAGTGGCCCCCACCCTCCAGGCCGCCGACCCGATACATTGCTGCGAAGAACGCAGGGGTCCAGCGGTAGCCGGGAGACACACAGCACATCGTTAAGAAAGAAGCTGAAATAAATATGCTCATTAATTAGGTGCTGCCCGGCACGTAAATGTCGGCACAGATTAGAGGCGACGCAATCGGCAATCGCCTCTGATCTGGGCTGACAATTACATGCTAGGCGGCACCTAATTAATTAGCATGTCTATTTCGGCTTTTTTCTTAAAGATGTGCTGCGTGCCTCCCGGCTATCGCTGCGTTCTTCGTGAATCGGTACAGTATCTGTCCGGGGCCCAGGTGTTGGGGTGGTGGGACACGGGGGTGTCATCTCATCGTCGATCAGGGCAGGCAGCTCATCTTCTCCTATGACTGCCGGCCTCGATGTCAAAGGTCGAGGTTCGTCGTCTGCTGTGGCTGATGTGGAAGGCTTGCTTGGCTGCTGAGCCTCGCGCATTTTTCTATCATACAGTTATTTGTAAGCACTCAAACCATCCTGCAAATATCCCCTAAACCGATGTACCCTTTCAAAATTAAAGTCGTACTTTATCATTGCAGCAAAAATCTCATGCAGTTGCTTCACTTTCTGCATTCGGTTCCGATTGTTATCCTTTCCTCTTCCAATTGCATCAGCTCTTCATCTGTCAGTTCTTGGTCATGGGATGCCAAAACCTCTTCAACATCATCTTCATCAACTTGCACAAGCCAAACTCACTTTGTCCTTGCTTCATTCACCACGATCGAAACACTTATTATGTCTAATTTTACGCTAAGTGTGACACCCTTACGAGCTCTTTCAGGCTTTTCCGACACCTTAGAACTCATCTTGCTAACGGCTGCTCAATGCAACGTGTTTAAGCAATGCCAGTCCCAATCCGGGGCAGAGCAGCTTCTCGGGGCGTGCGCTGCCTTTTATCGCGCGCTACCTTTAAGCGAAAACAGGGTACTAATGTAGGTCTTTCGTAACAGTGAGGTTTCGTAAAGCGGACGTTCGAAAAGCGGGGGACACCTGTACACTGTATAAAACAAGTTTCCTTATATTTTTTACTGATTGTGATAATTTTAAGCTGATGGCCACTTGTCATGAAAGACACTTAAAGAATCCACGCTATTAAAATATTTCATATATTTATTTTATTTGATTTTCTGTGTTTTCAGTCTCTCCTTGTATTTATAGATAAATCATTTTGTAGCTCTGATGTATCTCCACACTTGCTACTTCCCTGATTACTAGGTTCACATTTACCCCCAGAGAGTGTGATAGCAAGGATTTCCTTGATTGATCTACCTTCAATATGACTGAGAAAACCCTGCGTAGTGCAAAGTAATCTGTAATCTGACAAGGCCTACGCAAACCCTGCCCACAAAAATGAAAATAAGAAACTTTAGATGCTTAGTGGGTTAGACAGCTTGAGAAACATTTCAAGTCTGAGCCACCTCATCATAACTGGAAAAGAGAGAAAACAAGTTACTTTGCAGTAGCAGTGATATAAACTTGTTTTTCTCTTTCCTATTTCAGATGAAGGATCTTGAATATGAAACATTAACTCTATTCCTTTTTCAGCAAATGCTGCCTGAGATGCTGAAATTTTCCAATATCGTCTGTTTTTTCACCGATTTCCAGCATCTGTAATTCTTAAAAATTTTTCACCCACAGAAATATTTTGTCAACTGGCTAAGTCACAGGCTTCACAGGTTGTCACAGATGTCAAATAGCATGTATGAATAGCTGTGAATAATTTTCACATTCACAAATAATTTATGTTATCCTCAGTATAGGCAAAATTAATCACAGTGTTAAACATTATTGGAGACATTTAAAAAATGTTAAAATACTAGAACACATGGTGAATATCTCTCAGAAAACTCAGGATTTGAGCCTGCACAGGAGTTCTGAACTCCCTGAGGTTATTAATGATAAACTTCCTGTTCCATGTTGAACTACTTGTATTTCTCAGGAACATTAGCCAGTATGATGAAAAACTATGTTGCAAGGTTCTGACGAAGGGTCTTGGCCCGAAACGTCGACTATACCTCTTCCTATAGATGCTGCCTGGCGGGCTGCGTTCCACCAGCATTTTGTGTGTGTTGCTCTCATAGACTTAATGTCTTTTGTATAAGCTGATAGTTCCTCAGGGTTGTTATAGACAGTGATGATTATGGGGACAAGCTCCCACTACCTATTAAGTGCTCCCAATGACATGCAACTCAAATAGCCTCTGACAACCAAGTCCAGCTCCTGGCCTTCACGTGTGGCTTAGCTACCAAGCCGAACAGAACCGTTTCTACTGCCAGAAGAAGGGGCAAAGGTGGGTTATTGGCGCCTTAAAACCGGTTGCTTCGGGCAGATGGGATCTGTCAGCCGTGGTTGGCAGGTCATCTAGGAGAAGGAAGACTCTGATGTGAAATTTTGCTGCCTTGTGGCTATACCCATTCATGGGAAGGCTTCGGGAATAAACTCTGAGGGAAAACTCCGAAGCTGGAATCCCTAAAGCAGTCCTACATTGAATTCAATGCTGACTGGCAACTCTTGCCACACTGCTGATACCAAACTATATTGGTCTGTGCTGTTCCTCTGGGTTCATCAGATGTGTGGAGAGGAGGAGCTTGCTACATGGGCAAAAGCTTGCTCTCCATATTGTACTGCCCAGGTCTGTGTACCGGGATAGCTAGGATGCAATATCCATGGTCAGCTTTGACTGACGGAGGCTTCAGACTCTGACTGTATAATCTGATACCATAACTGTAAAAGTAAACCAAATGAAATCTAACCAAATGTACCTTAACATCTTTAGTCTTCTACCTTACATTCTGCCTTCCATTCCACTGTCATGAATTAAATTCAGTCTTCTCCGAGCCTTTTACCAATAGTTTTATCTAACTGCATTAGGAGCTTCAACAAATCGTGTCTTTGAATTGTGTTCTTAGTTCTTCATCATTTTCTCATTGGATGTAGGCATTCAGATACAAGATGTATATAGTTGACAATAAATTGCACAATTTATTCACCTCATTATCATCAGTATATCTTTGATGCTATCTGTGTAAAAATATTGTTTTTTTTGTTTCAGCAGCAAATCTAAAGCATCTTATATTAGTAACAAAATGGACCAGGGATAAACTAAAGCAGAAGGTTGAATTGAAGAGGGCAGACAAAAGTGCCACATGAAATGGACATGTGACATAATCTAGACCCAAGTTTGTAACATTTCGGAGCAGAACTAGGCCACTCCCTAGCTAAAGAAATTCCTCCTCATCTCCATTCTAAAAGAACCCCCCCCCCGCCATTCTGAGGCCTCTCCCACCATAGGAAACGTCCTCTCTACATCCACTCTATCAAGGCCCTCCACCATTAGATAGGTTTCAATGAGGTTGCCATCATTCTTCTGAATTCTAGTGAATACAGGCTCAAAGCCATCAAATGCTCTTCATGTGACAAGCCATTCAATCCTGGAATCGTTTTCTTGAACCTCCTTTTGCACCCCCTCCAGTTTCAGCACATCCTTTCTAAGATAAGGGACCTAAAACTGCTCACAATACTGCAAGTAAGGCCCCACCAGTGCTTTACAAAGCTTCAATAGTACATCTTTGCTTTGATATTCTAGTCCTCTTGAATTGAATGCTAACATCACATTTGCCTTCCTCACCAGAAACTCCACCTGCAAATTAACCTGTAGCGAATCCTGCACAAGGTCTCCCTAGCCCCCTTGTGCCTGTTTTTTGTATTTTCTCTCCATTTAGAAAATAGTCAATCCTTTCATTTCTTCTACCAAAGTGCATGACCATACACTTCTTTGCTCATTCTCTTTATCTAAGTCCTTCTGTAGCCTCTCTACTTCCTCAAAACTACCTGCCCCTCCACCCATCTTTATATCGCCTATAAACTCTGCAACAAAGCCATCAATTCCATCATCCAAATCATTGACATATAACATAAAATAATCAGTCCTAACACAGATCCCTGTGGAACATCACTAATCACTTGCAGCCAACCAGAAAAAGCTCCCTTTACTCCCACTCTTTGCCTCCTGCCAATCACCCATTGCTTTATCCATGCTAGAATCTTTCCTGTAATACCATGGGCTCATAGCTTGTTAAACTGTCTCATGTGTGGCACCCTGTCAAAGGCCTTCCGAAAATCCAAGTACACAGCATCAACCAATTCTCCTTTGTCAATCCTGCTTGATATTTCTTCAAAGAATTCCAACAGATCTATCAAGCAAGATTTTCCCTTGAGGAAACTGTGCTGACTTCAGTCTATTTTATCATGTGCCCCCAAGTACCTTGAGACCTTAATAATCGACTCCAACATCTTCCCAATTACTGAGGTCAGACTAACTGGCCTATAGTTCCCTTTCTTCTGCCTCTCTCCCTTCTTGAAGAGTGGAGTGACATTTGCAATTTTTCAGTCTTCTGGAACCATTTCAGAACTTAGTGATTCTTGAAAGATCATTACTAATACCTCCACAATCTCTTCAGCCAACTCTTCAGAACTCTGTGGTGTACACCATCTGGTTCAGGTAACTTATCTACCTTCAGACCGTTCAGTTTCCCAAGAACCTTCTCCACACACTTCATGACCCCTGACAACTGGAGCTTTCACCATACTGCTAGTGTCTTCCACAGTGAAGGCTGATGCAAAATACCTCTTCAGTTCATCTGCCATTTCCTTGTCCCTCATTACTACCTCTTCAGCATCGTTTTCCAGTGGTCTGATATCCATGCTCACCTTTCTTTTGCACTTTATGTATTGAAGAAACTTGGTACCACTGGCTATCTTATTTTCGTATTCCATTTTTACTTTCTTAATGACTTTTTAGTTGCTTTCTGTTGGTTTTTAAAAGCTTCCCAATCATCTAAATTTAGACTAATTTTTGCTCTAATATTAGATCCTCCCTTTGGCTTTTATGTTGGCTTTGACTTCTCTTGTTAGCCTTGGTTGTGCAATCTTGCCTTTAGTATGCTTCGCAAACACGAGGAATTCTGCAGATGCTGGAAATTCAAGCAACACACATCAAAGTTGCTGGTGAACACAGCAGGCCAGGCAGCGTCTCTAGGAAGAGGTACAGTTGACGTTTCAGGCCAAGACCCTTCGTCAGGGCTCGGCCCGAAACGCCAACTGTACCTCTTCCTAGAGATGCTGCTTGGCCTGCTGCGTTCACCAGCAACTTTGATGTGTGTTGCTTTAGTATACTTCTTTCTCTTTGGGAATTATATATTCTGTGTCTTCTGAAATGCTTCCAGAAATTCCAGCCATTGATGCTCTGCCATCAATTCTGGCCACCTCCTCTCTCATACCTCTGTAATGCCCTTTACTTCACTGTAATACTGATACATCTAACTAACAAATCACCCATCACCACAACGTGCCTTTTCTCCCCCACTTCCCTTCTGAGTCTCAGAGCCGGACTCAGTGCCTGACCACTGTGACTTTCCTGTTAGGTCAACCCGCAACCCCCCCCCCCAACAGTATGCAAAGTGATATACCTGTTGTGGAGGGAGATGGCCACATGGGTACTCTGCACAGGATCCTTAACTCCTTTCCCCTTCTTGACTGTCACCCAGTTTCCTGTGTCCTGCACCCTGGGTGTAACAACCTCTCTATATGTCCTGTCTATCACCCCTTCAGCTTCCCAAATGATCCCGAGTTCATCCAGTTCCAGCTCCAACTCCTTAATGTGGATTATTAAAAGCTGCAGCTGGATGCACTTCTCGCAGTTGTAGTTGTCAGGGAATTAAAAGTCAAATGTAAATTTTGCTTGACAGTAGAAAGTTAATTAAGTTGTTATAGTTTATGGAATTACCTGACGTTACATGACCTAACTTGAAATGTATTTAAACATTTCATAGTGCAATTTTTTTCCTTCCAATGCATGCAGAACATTGTATGTGCTAGAAATATAAACAAAATAACTCAAGTCTCAGCTGATTAGGCATTACTGGTAATTGTGGAATGCTTCTCGGATTGAAGATGCTCGTATTCCTTGTATTTTATAGAATTACTACAAAACAACAGGAGGCTACGTAGGTTGTGGATGAGACTTAAATTATTAAATAATATAAATTGTATAATATAATAATAGACATTGGATTACTGGAATAAATATTTATGATAGAAAAAATAAGTGGCATCTATTTGAATTTTGTTATTTATTCACGTTTTACATTTTAATCTGTGTAACTTTTTGAAAATGCTTTTTGACAGATTACATGGGCAGATCGTGTCTAACAAGCCTGATAGAGTTCTTTGAGGAGGTGACCAGGCATATAGATGAGGGTAGTGCAGTGGATGTGATCTACATGGATTTTAGTAAGGCATTTGACAAGGTTCCACACGGTAGGCTTATTCAGAAATTCAGAAGGCATGGGATCCAGGGAAGTTTGGCCAGGTGGATTCAGAACTGGCTTGCTTGCAGAAGGCAGAGGGTCGCGGTGGATGGAGTACATTCGGATTGGAGGGTTGTGACTAGTGGTGTCCCACAAGGATCTGTTCTGGGACCGCCACTTTTCATGATTTTTATTAACGACCTGGATATGGTGGTAGAAGGGTGGGTTGGCAAGTTTGCAGACGACACAAAGGTTGGTGGTGTTGTAGATAGTGTAGAGGATTGTCGAAGATTGCAGAGAGACATTGATAGGATGCAGAAGTGGGCTGAGAAGTGGCAGATAGAGTTCAACCCGGAGAAGTGCGAGGTGGTACACTTTGGAAGGACAAACTCCAAGGCAGAGTACAAAGTAAATGGCAGGATACTTGGTAGTGTGGAGAAGCAGAGGGAGCACGTCCACAGATCCCTGAAAGTTGCCTCACAGGTGGATAGGGTAGTTAAGAAAGCTTATGGGGTGTTAGCTTTCATAAGTTGAGGGACAGAGCTTAAGAGTCGCAAGGTAATGATGCAGCTCTATAAATCTCTGGTTAGGCCACTCTTGGAGTACTGTGTCCAGTTCTGGTCACCTCTCCATAGGAAGGATATGGAAGCATTAGAAAGGGTACAGAGGAGATTTACCAGGATGCTGCCTGGTTTAGAGAGTATGCATTATGATCAGAGATTAAGGGAGCTACGGCTTTACTCTTTGGAGAGAAGGAGGAGGAGAGCAGACATGACAGAGGTATACAAGATATTAAGAGGAATAGATACAGTGGCTAGCCAGCGCCTCTTCCTCAGGGCATCACTGCTCAATACAAGAGGACATGGCTTTAAGGTAAGGGGTAGGAAGTTCAAGGGGGATATTAGAGGAAGGTTTTTAACACAGAGAGTGGTTGGTGCGTGGAATGCACTGCCTGAGTCAGTGGTGGAGGCAGATACACTAGTGAAATTTAAGAGACTACTAGACAGGTATATGGAGGAATTTAAGGTGGGGGGTTATATGGGAGGCAGGGTTTGAGGGTCGGCACAACATTGTGGGCCGAAGGGCCTGTACTGTGCTGCACTATTCTATGTTCTATGTTCTATTAACTCTGGGAAAGTATAACTTGTCTTCATTTTCCCCAGTACAAACTGAGGAAATTCAACACGGTTGGCTCAAAAGCCCCTCGTTGATTTTGCTTTGTTCCTTTGTTACATGCTCAAGGAGATGTGTTTTTTTTGTGAGAATGATGTAATGGTCTTTTGGAGGTCACCTGATGTGATTTTCCTGCCGATGTGAGGTCACATGATGACATGTGCACCATGGGTATATGAGGGTAGACCCCAGATGACGCAGTTAGTTTTTAGTTTGTAGATTTCCAGGTAGAACGTGCCGTGTCTCCGTTTCTGTTGTGTGTTTGTTTTTGTGACACAGCTTCATTTTTAAAATGGAGTGTTGCGTTCTATTGCAAGATACAATATTATTGGACTGCAAATTTTTGGCTAGATGTGCTGATTTACTCAATTTCAGCAGTAGAAGGGAGAGTGAAGACTTTATCGAAGTACAGGACTGAAGGATTGAGAGGGGTCGGCATCTTTCGGCAGTTTAACAAAGGATCGACCTTATTGAGCCTTCGTTGAAGGAGTAGCGACCTGCATCGGAGATAACTCTTGCCAAAAGAGCAAAGAGGTCATGCAAAGGTTTGCTCTCTCTCTCTAAAAGAATTTAAGGTCAGTTGTTTTAAACTGTTTATTTGCTGCATCGTGAATCCTGTGGACAGAACCAGCAGGAAAGTTGCGTCTATGAAGAAATCCTTCTCCAGAGAAGTCTCTCCCAATTGAACGTATAAATCTGTTGGACTTTCAAATTTACCATTTTAAGAACTATATCTGACTTTATCGCTTTAAGAACTGTTTTAGCATTTAACACTTTAAGAACCAGTGCCCAGTGACAAGTTGTTGAACGGCTGCATAACGGTTAACTTCCGGTTAAAGTTTTCATTTGTTTTTTCCTTATCGCTTATCCGTGTTTAATAAATGTTTGGTTGTTTTTATATAACCTGTCTCGATTGATATTCATTGTGGCCGGTTACGTAACACCTTTCTTATTGAATTGAAACCTAAGAATCTCTGAAACAGTTTTTCTTTCTATTTTTCTGCTGCTTTCTCTCACAGATCGTCCTCTATCAATTTCTCATTTATGCAGTAAAAGCATTATCCTCATCTTCAAGTACCTTTGTAATTTCACTTATTCCACCTATTTTCAACTCTCTGCAGCCTTTTATAGCTGGACAGATCTCTGCATTCCTGCACTTTAAATCAAACCTGGAACTACATAATCTCTGAAATGTGTTCTTTTTACCTCTCTTTTAAGATATTCCTTAAAACTGATCAAGACTTTGATTTTCTTTCCGAATATCTCTCTTTGTGGTTGAGTCAAATTTCACTTTGACAAAGCTCCAATTGACTGTTTTGGGATCTTGTATTATATTAGAGGTGCTATGTAAATAGATGTTTTTAATTGTTGTGAATTAAATTGTAACAGGTAGTCCCTTGGCTACTTAATTAACTAATTCTAATTTGCTGAACCATTTGAAAATGACTCATTGAGGGTTATTACTCCAAAATGATGGTCATTAATGCAAACTTTCACCCAAGTTCCAAATCCCTTTTTTAGAATTCACAAACCACTCTAAATTTCTTCTTGTGTTCACATCCACCTTGTGCTCCTGTGGCATGGGTAGCAATCCAGAGATCACAACCCTGGAGGTCCTGCTCTTTAACTCCTGCACAAAACTCCCTATGCAGAACCTCATCACTCATCCTATCCATGTCATCTCTACTTACATGGACCATGACCTCTGCTGTTCACCCTCCCACTTAAGAATGTTGTGGACATGATCCAAGATGTCCCAGGCCCTGGAACCCAGGAGGGTGATTCCCCTATCACCACAGTGTAGCCCTTCCTCTGCCAGAGACCTGACCACTGTGACTTTCCTCTGTTAGGTCAACCTCCTCTCCTCCAGAAGTATCTTCATATTAAACTCTTTAGGAATCTTAAAGCACTAAAGTGTTCCTGGAATTGAATAGCAACACTTCAAGTGGATTCAGTAAACTTTTTACACTTTATACATGTTCTATTTACAAAATAAACTCACCCAGAACTGTGAATGTTAAATTATCGAAGTCATGATGATCTGGTTCATTCCATGTTTCAAAATTCCACTTTGACACGTATGCCAAACTATATTTATCTATGAATCAAATGGAAAACTTTAGTAAGTTGAACATTATATGAAGTTCTTACCTTTGATTTTAATAGAAGTATTGTGTATGTACAGTATAGTGTAGAGGTCTGAGGCACACATATATAACTAGGGTGCCTAAGATTTTTTGCATAGTACTGTACATGTCAATGTGGAGCATGGTGCGAGGGGTGTGGGACAGGTGAGAGAGAAGGTGAGGGTGGAGTGCTGTGGGAGAGGTGTAGGACAGGTGAGAGAGAAGGAGTGCTAGGTTGGGGTAGCACGGTTGTAGACTCTCCAAGCCCTGAAACACCAGGCAAGGACATTTGATTCCAAACAATTAGTTTATTGATTATTACAGAACGGTGCGTCCCACTCCCTCCCCTCTCCTTTTCCCAACCATGATTCCCCTCGCCCTGCCCCTTCAGTCAACAATAGAGACCCATATCAGAATCACATTTATCAGCTTGCACGTATGTCATGATATTTTTTCTTGTGGTAGCAGTACACAGTAATACATAAAATTATTACAGTACTGTGCTAAGACTTTGCATAGTATTGAAAATTTATGTCTTATTAAAATTGTAAAGATTACGCAACTAAGAATCATGAGTATAATCCATATAAGTCATAATAAAACTAAATTTATCTGTATAAATAGGAACATGTAATTAGTTATTTTATAAACAGGCTAATATTAAATGTTATTTATCAAATTATAGACCCATGGAGAAGTGTAAAACTCGAAAGATGCAGAAACACATTAATCAAGTAGCTTTCAAAAAGGTTTCTAAACAGGAGTTGAGACATACCAGAATTGGTTTTGGAATGAAAAGCTAGAGATAAGCTACCGGGAGAAGGGTACAAAAGATAACAAGGTATAATGGAAACATTTGCAAAGGAAAATACAGATTTTGTAATTAAAATCTAAGGTCAGTCTATGTACATATTATTATGAAGAATAAAAAATAATCAGTTGATTAAGCAGCATCTGTGGATAGAGAGAATCTGAACTGATATATTCAGAATGAACACTTTCTGATCTTGTTAGATCTAGATTTCCCTCTGAGTTTGCAATGAAGTTGAAGTGTAAAACAAAGTAAAATGGCTTCATACAGGTACTTAAAATCACTACCAATATCTGTCTCAGGACACAGAAACAAATGAACTGGACTGGGACCACAATTGCTGGAAATAACAACACAGCACAAATGTTCAGCAGGTCAAGCAGCAATTGTGCATTTAGAAAACAGGCGTTAACCTTACAAGCTGATGACTCTTCATCAGAACTGGCCAGTTCGTACGCACATTGGAAGCCTGGTTTTCTTAAAATTAATGTTGATTTCAGTAGCCACAGTTCCTATAGTATCTTGTTGGAAGGTTAGGATTGAAACAATGTAGGAGGCTAAACAGAAAAATCCAGGGTGGAAATGACAGGTAGCTAGTTGGGTTTCAGAGTCACATTTGCAGACTGAACAGAAGCTTTCTGCACTCATTCTGTTCTTGGCTTCTCCAGTGTAGAGATTCAAAGTTCAAAGTACATTTATTATCATAGTATGTATACAGTATGCAACTTTTGAGATTTGTCTTCTTGCAGGCAGCCACAAAACAAAGAAACATCATAGAACTTGTTTAAAGGAAAATGCCATACAAGACCATCAAACTTTCAAAAAACGAGAACAAATCATGCAAATAAATAACACACAGAATATTAAACAACAAACTGCAGAGTCCCTAAAAGTGAATCCATAACCCTGAGCTGCCAAGGCCAGTGAAGCCAGTCCAGGAACTGATGGCTGCAGCCACACCCACTCAATCAGTAAGTTCAGTGCTGTGTCAATGGCTGCAGGCCACAGCCGCAGATCCAGTTTCGCACTGAAGAATCTCGATCAAATAGAGCATATAGTAAAGTGCGTTCAGTGCCAACGACAGTAAACATCAAACCGTAGCTTTCGGATGCTGGATGGGGCAAGGGAAGAGATCAAGCAGCATCTATTGTAAATGCATGAGAAAGTGTAATGTGAAGAGAATTAGGTGCTGATGACAGAAAAGTTCTTACCTATGTACCTTTGTGCCAAAAAGGTGATCATTTTTTTCCATTCAACTACTTGTTTTTTGTCTTCAAAATTGGTAAAATAACCTGAAGGATCTCCCATGAGTTCAAATCCTAAAAAACACAAAGAAAGAAGCTTCTTGGTCAAAGTATTAATTAAATCAATGACAATTAATGCAGTCAATTAACTGCATAAAAATAATCAAAATACAAAGCGTATTATACAATTTAACACTCTGGTGCAGTGCAACCCAAAATGAAATTAACATTAATTCACACAATGCAGAAAATTCTTAGCCCGTTGATCAAATTTCAAATCATTTAAAATAAGGAGTAAATATTCTCATGATAAGCAAGATCTGTGTCCGCTCTTCTAAAGTAAATTGCTAAACTGTGACTGATTAGTTTAGTAAGTAAGAAATCAAAAGCAAATTAAGTTAAGATGCTTTCGATTTAGAATCCAAGAAAACTTTGCTCAGGAATACCGTAGTCAAGTTATATCTAAAAATCTTTTTTTAAATCTCCTTCAACAAGTTAGAAACTATGAAGAATTTGAAGATATCATCATAATGGTAACAAGTGAAGGATCAGGAAAATGATCTCCAGGAGTGCATATGTGACCATATCAATTTTAGAAAACAGAAAGACAATAAGTTCTGAGGAGGACCAAGGGATTTCTGATGAAAATTTAAATTATTGAGAATGGCAAACAATTTAGGACAAGAGGGAATCTCATAAGGGACAAACTTTGGAGTGGCAATAGACAATAACTGGAAGATGTGAGAGTTGAAACATGGTAAGACAGTCAAGAGGAGGAGAAGATGCCGGAGTGCCCAAGATATGACATGAAACTAAAGTCACACACAGTTGTCAATGTTTAGGGTTAAAGTTAGTCAATGTCAAACATTCCTGTCAGAGAAATTCACCAGCCAGTGAGGCATGGTTTACTTAATATCAATAGATCACTATCGATATCCAAGATCTTGATTTCAGATTAAGAGAGGTGACTTGCCAGGTAGTCTGGGTTTGAGGAAATTGAATGAAGAAAAAGGAACAGAATTTGAAAGCAATCATTAGACTATTTGTTGCACGATGGTTAGAAAGCTTGAAGACATTGTGTAAAATATTGTCTCGATAATTGTGTTTCTGTTAACCTTACACTGATACTATGGGGAAGGGGTTGCAAGAAGCATCATGGGAATTGTACTCTGTGCCCTTCCTATTCATTTTTGTTTGTAACTTACCTGGTTTTAGCCCATTCTGCCAGAGTCTGTGAATTAAACTATCCAAGTTCGTGAAATTGTACTGAAGCTTGCCATTTATCTCTCTGTTCAGAAAGGAGGAAATGAAAACACCTTATTCATAGCAAATTACAAAGTCTAACATTCAAATTATTCCAAATTGCTAGTTCTTTCATTTTTACATTTATCTCCTGTACTCATAAACATCAAGACAGACTCCCAGGACTTAAGATGACTTGCTTCCTTTCCAGTTTGATGAGTTTTGCTATGACTGATGATGCCAATGTAGGAACCATAACTTCATTCACAAATAGGTTAGGTGGTGTCTGACGAGACGAGTGGCTGGGTAGTTTTGAAACAGTGTGCTTCATCTGCCAGTTATGGCTGGGTTTCTGTGTGCTTTCAATACATAAACTCAAAGTTCTCAGTACCACTCCAAATGCTTTGAGCAGGAAATTCCCACCGATCAATGGGGATTTTGCGTTTTTTTCAAGGAGAATTTGAGCACATTCTTAAATATTGCCCTCTGTCCACCTGGCAATCTCTTCTCCTGACAGAACTCAGAATGGATTCTCTTTTTGAGGAGTCTAGAGTGGGGCCTGCCTATTGTCCATTGTAGCTATGTATAACTGCAGTATCAGAGTTATGGGTTTCAGTGGGGGAGGGCACTGATGTTAGTTCCCTTATTCTGCATGTGAATTTGAAGGAATTTGCACCTAGATTTGGGGCTATTTTTCTGGTGCTTTGAGGTGTCCACTGCCAGTAGCCCAGGTCTCAGACAAGCAAGTAAGCAGTTTATTTGTGTCGCACTTTCTAAACACAATTTAATTCAAAGTGCTTTACTAGAACAAAATATAAAAGTCAAACATCAAACTTCAGACAATATATAAGGGAATAAAATCACACAAAAATAGATATGATAAATATAAGTTACAATGCAGGAGGTTTCAATTAAAAGCTACAGTGAAAAGAAAAGTTTAAGCTGCAATTTAAGAGAGCTTAAAGTTGGGCAGACTTGAGATCCTCTGGAAGATTATTCCAGATATGTGGAGCAGAGTAACTAAAAGCTGCTTCACCATGTTCAATTTTGACACTGGGGACGGTAAGCAGACCCACCACAGGTGACCTGAGAGCTCGGGAAGGTTCATAATGCAGCAAGAGATCAGAGGTGTATTTTGGCCCAGACCATTCAGTGCCTTATAAACCAATCCTCTGATGGACAGGAAGCCAGTGTAGCAATCTGAAAATTGGAGTGATGTGTTCTATTTTTTTGTCTTAGTGAGGACTCTAACAGCAGTGTTCTGAATGAGCTGTAGGTGTCGGAAGAATTTTTTTTTTAGAGAGACCTGTGAAAATACCATTACAGTAGTCAAGCCAACTAAAAATGGACGAGTTTTTCTAGATCTTGCTCAAATATAAGCCCTTTCATTCTTGCTATGTTTTTAAGATGGTAGTTGGATGACTTTGTAATTGTCTTAATGTGAGAGACAAAATTTAAGTCGGCGTCCATCACAACACCAAGGTTTCTGGCTTGATTTGTGGTCTGTAACAACAGGGATTCTAAGTGATCACTGACCTTTAATCGCTCTTTTTTGGCACCAAAAACAATTATTTCAGTTTGCTGTTTGTTTAACTGGAGAAAAATTTAGCTCATCTAATCAGTAATTTATTCAATACAGTTTATCAGTTATTGTATGCGACCATAGTCACTTGATGACGCTATTATATAAATCTGCTGAACAGAAAGAGCATAGGAAGCTGAGCCATGCCATGCACAGCTTCCTCAGTAAAAGCCATCTATGCTCCAAACACCCAACAATTCGCCTCACTGAAAACCAAGAACAAAGGTGAACTCCTCAGGGATAAAAAAGAAGAAACAGTTTACAGACCTCCTCAATTATGTTTCTGCTCTTCATGTGAATGCCTTTTGACACCATCTTACAGCAGGCTACTGGAGCAGGCTTGCTTCTGTTTGTGACCAACGAAGAGTTGAGAGGCCATATACCAATCATAGAATAACACAGCCTTAGAAGCAGAAATCCCAAAAGTGAGTGGGAAGGGATTCAGTCACAAATTCATAATCTCACCATTCATATCTGGGAAAGGAGGCTATATCAGAAATGCCTTTATCATGACCAACTTTCGGGAAGGAGTCACATCCAAATGTGGGAAGTACAGAGGAGTCTCCCACCATCTGTCACAGGGAAAGGCATCACCATGATCTTTCTGAGCGATTGGCCTAAAACTGCTCTCTGAATTCTCTGTTTCTCAAGTGAGTGGGCATGGCCTTCATTGTGTGACAACTCCAAGGAGAGACAGAGAACAGCATTACCCACGATACAAGCTTTCCTAAACTTCACTAAATCACAGACATGAGCACACGCTTCAATCTTACTACAACTGAGTATAAAAGCAAGATTATAAACAAGGAATAAGAAACAGATTAGATTAGATTCAACTTTATTGTCATTGTGCCGAGTATAGATACAAAGCCAATGAAATGCAGTTAGCATCTAACCAGAAATGCAAAGAATAGTGTTATTTACAAAATAACTGTGAATAAAAAGTAAGTGCTACAGCACACAAATATAAAAGTACTGAGACAGTACAATATGGTTGCAATGCTGCTTAGTGCTTTATGTTTCTTTCATCTTTCCTGCTAAGAGTACAGTTTGATCAATCAGGCCACGTGACATACTTGATATTTTTATCCATCATTAGATAACTGGTTCTACATCATTTTGTATACCAACATTTTTTTCAATAGAGCTATTAAAATACATTGATAACTTACATTCAACTGTGATGTTTCAATATTTGCAATGTAAATCACTTATATTTGCTCAAGATGTTGAAATAATACTTTATGATATGTATCTGTGAAAATTATTGGTTTACAGATAATTCATTATGTTGCTGAAAAGATATAATCAGTATTTAGATAAGACCAGGATTCACCACACAAAAGATAAATCTTTATTAACCAGACATACCAAAGTCTGCTGAGATAGGACTTCAATACCTGTAACCAAGAACTAAGAAAGAGGGATACAGGATAAGATAATCAAATGAACAAGCCTTTATTTCTAAATCGAGTAGAAGATTTTCATGGTAAAAGATAACATAATGAGTATGCCAGATTTACAGTTTCAATACTGCATTGAAAATAAGTAATTTTGTAATTTAGATCACATTAAAGTGGATGGGGGTTTCACATCTTTATAAGCAGAGTGGGCATTCAGGTATTTAAAGCAGCTGGGAGCAGGTTGAGGATGGATGAGGGTACAGTCCTTTCAAATGTAATTGTCATTAGCAGATTGGGTAAAGTGTGATCCACAAGATAAATAATGAAATTCCAAAGTCTACGGCCCTGGTTTTAATTCAATCCAAATGCAGGGTAATGTTAACATAGGGGCAAGGGCTCTAATCCCTGTGATCCAGTTGTATAGCCCTGGAAATAACCTACTTCTCTGCAATGATAAGTAGGTCACCCTTAAGGATGGACAAAGATGGCCCTGTAAATATGCAGCCCTGAGATTTTTAAAAACAATGAATATCCAGATGTTTCTGATACAGTGCTGAGGTTACAAACAGTAGACAAAAGAAAAGGCTCAAGTGGAAGAGAAACGCTGGTATTGCCCCACTAGCCCAAAAGTCTATTTCTGTTTCTGTGTGATTTTATCTTACTTTTTGCATGTATTCATCTTTCTTTACTGTATTTCCCTGTACAACATTTAAAAACAAACTTAAAATTTAGCAAAGTCATTCTATTCCATTTCATTTCAACAATATCAGATGCCACCAGGAAGGCAGATTTAAGGACCCCCCCATCACCCAGGACATGCCCTCTTCTCATTGCTACCATCGAGGAGGAGGTACAAGGGCCTGTAGACACATACTCAACATTTCAGGAACAGCATCTTCCCCTCCACCATCAGATTTCTGAACAGACAATGAATCCATGAACGCCACCTCTTTTTTTTCCCTTTTTTTGCACAACTTATTAAATTTATCTATATAGAATTCTTTTTGCAATTTGTAGTTTTTTAAAATTACAATATTGCAATGTACTGCTGCTGCAAAACAACAAATTTCACAATGTGTCAGTGATATTCACTCCACTCTCATTCCACTCACACTTACAGTGCATTGCCCTCCACTTGCTTCACACCAATCCCACCCTTACCATCAAACCACAGACAAAGGGGGTGCTGTTGTAGTTGGTGGACTGACCTCTACACCTTGCTGATGCCAAGCGGCAACTCTCAGACACCTCCTCTTTCTTCTCCCATAATGACTTTCAATTCCCTGGCCCTGACCACCTCATTTTCACCATGGATGCCCAGTCCTTATACACTTCTATCCTCCATTAAAAAGGCCTTAAAGATCGCCGCTTCTTTCTCAACAAAATAATCAACCAGTTCCACTTCACCACCACCTTCCTCCGTCTGGCAGTACAGGTCCTCAACTTCAACAATTTCCCCTTCAACTCCTTCCACTTTCTCCAAACTCAAGGAGTAGCCACGGACCCCTGCATGGGCCTAGCTATGTCTGGCTTTCCACTGGCTATGCAGAACAGTCCAAGTTCCAACCCTTCCCTGGTAATGTCCCCCAACTCTTGCAATCTTAAATTGTTGCTTCACCCATGCTAAGCTCGGCAATTTCATCAATTTTGCCTCCAACTTCCACACTGCCCTTAAATTCACTTGGTCCATTTTTAACACTTCTCTTCCCCTTTCTTGATTTCTGTCTCAATCTCTGGAGACAAACTGTCTATTGACGTCTTTTATAAAACTACTGATTCTCATGGCTATCGTGACTATACCTCTTCCCACCCTGTCTCCTGTAAGCATGCAATTCCCCTTTCTCAGTTCAGTTGTCTCTGCTGCATCTGTACCCAGGATGAGGCTTTCCTTTGCAGGATATCAGAAAAGTCCTTCTTCAAAGAATGGGGTTTCCTTCCACCACTACTGATGCTGCCCTCACCCAAATGCTTCACCTGTCCATTAACTTCCTCCCTTACCTCCATTCAGGGCCCCAAACAGTCCTTCCAGATGAGGCAACACTTCACCTGCGAATCTGCTCGGTTGTCTATTGCAGGGGTCCCCAACTTTTTTGTGCTGCGGACCGGTTTAAGATTGACAATATTCTTGCGGACCGGCCGACCGGGGGGATAGGGTTGCCAGCGGACAAGAGTAGTGTTTGCCCCGAGAAAGACTACAATGACCATGAAGCTTTGCACGGGCACCAGTGCGCATGCGTGTACCTGCCGATATTATTCTCTGCAAACCGTTTTTGGCGATTCTGTTCGGGGGTGGGCGTTGTTAATCACGACCGGAATATTGGTAATAAGTGGCTAATACACTCAATTTCGTTTCTAAAAGGATTTATCTAACGAGTTTAATATTAGACACACAGCGCTTATTTTCCTCGCATGAATATAGTGATAAGTCAATCATCAGGGGAGGACGGGGAGCTTGAAGTTAGTGTTGAAAGAACTTCCAGTAGAAGTGGTAGAGGCAGGTTCGATATTATCATTTAACGAAAAATTGGATAGGTATATGGACAGGAAAGGAATGGATGGTTATAGGCTGCGTGCAGGTTGGTGAGACTAGGTGAGAGTAGCGTTCGGCATGGACTAGAAGGGCCGAGATCGCCTATTTCCATGCTGTAATTGTTATATGGTTATATAAGTCACTTATAATAGCATCATAACATTTTAAGTAACATTTGGATATTAAATATACAGCGCATATTTTCCTCGTATGAACATGTAAAATCATTGCAACGCACCAATATCGCTGAATCAGTGGGAGCCCTGGGTTTGTTTCCCTGCAACAAGATGGTCCCATCGAGGAGTGATGGGAGACAGCAATACTCAAACGGGGTTCCTTATGTCCAATCTATTCCGCAATTTAGTTTTCGTTGCATTCATCGCAGAGATATGTTGGAAATGGAAGCAATGTTTTCAGTGCTTCCGTAGCTATCTCAGGATATTCAGCCTTGACTTTGATCCGGAATGCCGGCAGAGATGTTATGTCAAACACACTTTTCAGCCCGCCGTCATTTGCAAGCTCGAGGAGTTGATCTCCTTCCCGTGCTGACATGGATGACGCGCGGGTAATGACCTCGCGTGCGTAATGGTTCAACAGTGGGCGTGACAGGGAATGAGGAAAGGTGGCGCTGACTCATATCGCTAAATCATATCGTTTCGCCGCGGCCCGGTACCGGTCCGCGGCCTGGTGGTTGGGGACCGCTGGTCTATTGTATCCGGTGCTCCTGATGCAGCCTCCTCTACGTTGGTGAGATCCGACGTAAAGTTGGCGGACCACTTCGATGTGTAACTCCGCTCCATCCGCTAGTAGCACAACTTCCCGGTGGCCAACCATTTAAACTCCCATTCCCATTCTGACACGTTAGTCCATGACCTCCTCTTTTGCCATGATGATGCTACTGAGGTTGGAGGAGCAACACCTCATATTCTGTCCAGGCAGCTTCCAACCTGATGGCATGAACATCGATTGTTTTCCTTCTCCTATTCCACACTCTGACCTCTTAGCTCTGCTCCTCATCTGCCTATCACCTCTTCCTGTTGCCCCTCCTTCTACTCTCCCTTTCTCCCATGATCTGCTGTTCTCTCCTATCAGATTTCTTCTTCTCTAGCCCTTTACCTTTCCATCCACCTGCCTTCACCTATCACCTTCCAGCTGTCCTCTGTCACCTCCCCCTATGTTTTTGTTCTGGCAACTTCCTCCTTCCTTTCCAGTCCTGAAGAAGGGCCTCAGCATAAAATGTCAACTGTTTATCCATTTCCATAGATGCTGCCTGACCTGCTGAGTTCCTCCAGCGTTTTGTGAGTGTTACTCCAGAGTTTAGATTTCGGATGTCAACATTAGTATTCATTTTAGGGCAAAGTTGAAGTGGAGGCATCAGTAGTTTACTGGGTGCAAACCTACCCTGTCCCTGAAGACCATATTGTCACTTTTGAATTTAGATTCATTCCAGTTAGATGTGCTAAAAGATGTGCTAAGAAAATGTGTTTGGTTCTAACACAATGCACAGGGGCCTGCAAAACATGAAATTTGCTAAATTGGTGAAATCTGCTCTAAAATATGTCACTAGTAGTCTTCCTTTCTTTCAGGTTCAAATGCTAAAATGTGACGCACAATTTCTAACAATTGCTACATCTTTGCCCCGGTGGTTATAGGAAACGGGCTTTGTCATCTGTGGCACGGAGAGAAGGGAAACATGGGATAGGGGCACAGCCTTCCTCTCTTTGGTCTCACCCAACGCCTCACTTTGTGCCAAAGTACACATTGCATTTTGCAGCCAGATTGAGAGCAGGCACTCAAAACACAAAGAACCGATCCAGTGCAGATGTCAATCAACGATCAGTCCAGCTGGCACAATGAGCAAGTAAAATATTGACATCCCAGCAGGTTCGGTTCAGTGTTCATGTTTTGTTGCAGCTCTAACTCATTGAATTACAGTCAGTGGAAACATATTTGCATTAATTTTGATCTATGATGATAAAATGAACATCTTGTAATTGATACTGTTGTCACTTGTGTGAACCACACCAAGAACACTCACTGATAAGGGGTGCTATCAATTTCCCCATGGATGACATTTTATAGCAAAATAGGCACAATTATGTTAAAAAATCTGCAGAATATATTTTATTCACATTTTTCATTTTAACATGGACACAAATGAATCAAGTTTCTCAGCATGAGTTTTGACCCATTGTCAATAAGTTTTGACAATAAGTCTCTGTCTTATTCCATTGAAGTGAATAGAACTTGGTCTTTATCTTTTTCAAGCTTAACACTTTATCAAATGGCCACTCGTGTACTTTAATTATTGTTTAAGATTTGCTTGACTTGCTGAATGTTTCCAGCATTCGCTACTTTATTTTGCTTTTCCTTCACTGATGCTGCCTGATTCTTGCCATTTAACCAACTTCCTGTACGTCATTGCTCTGTTTCAGTTACTTTAATCTTCGGCTGTCTCTGCATTATCAATCCTGAACTCTGCTCTACTCCCTTTTAAAAAAATTATCTCTAAACTGTCGCAAGTATATTGTTTCTGGGCTCAGTTTAAAGTCATTTACACTTTATCATTGGGACTTTGGTAGACCAATTAAAGTGTTTGCAGAAAGTTTCCTACTGTATACCTTGAACTTCTGAATCTAAGAGATATTTTGATCAGCATTAACTGGCTCATTTTGGAGTAATCAATAGGCAGTATTTGTGATGAGACTTCTTATTACAATATTATACATGTTTCCTGATTGCCTTTTATATGCTGACCTTCCCCTGAGTTGGAAAAAGAATATTAATAATTGACATGCATTCAACTTTGAAATACATTACATTTATCTTTTAAATACATACTTTTGATAAAAGAATAATTATAGTCTTTTAATTATCTGAGATTGTAATCTAGGCTAACAGTTATGCAGAACCAAGTGCTGCATTGTTAGAGATTCAGCCTACTCAATTAGATAGTTCGGCACTGCCACCGAAACTTGCCTTTTTTTAAAATTCAAGATTTATTTTCTTATCTGAATTTAAATTTTCCAGCTGCCTTTTAAGCTTATGGTTCTGGTTTCGGAGACATGTCTTCTAGTCCACTACCTTAACTTTTACATGACTATACAGTACTTAAAACAACACAAATAATTAAATTGTAAAGTAGCTCAATCAAAATTTAAAAAAAAATAAGTAATTTACTTTCCCCTTAGCCAGTAAAATCTTTAATCTGCCATTCTCACTGAAACTGGTGAGATCATGCATCCTATGTCCAATCTGACACTGACTTAGATGGGCCAGGCCAAAGGAGCCATTAGGTTCAGTAGCCAAATGCATGAAACTTTGGAATGGATGTCAGAAAGCTTACATCAAGTTCAGGTTCAAGTTTAAGTTTATTGTCATGGCCATTCATGGGATGTGGCTACGTTGATAGTCAGTGAAGAGAAGATGAAATTTCTGATCCATACTGATTGTGATCTCCCAGATCCAATTGCAGAAGGAAATATAGAGCCCTGGGAAAAAGACACTGGCTGTCCATCTTATCTATGCATTTCTGATATACCACTATCAAGTCACCTCTCATTCTCCTTCACTCCAACGAGAAAAGCCCTAGCTCATTCAACCTTTCCTCATAAGACATGTACTGCTGGAAGCCAATATATCCATCAAAGGCACAAAGATTTTAAATGATCTTTGTCCGTGTTTCAATGAATCATCTATTAGTTAACAATGGGATCATGGACAAAAGAGATTACTGCATTGCAATCCTGAAGATTCTAAGGGTGATCACCCTAGGATCTTCTATTTAGGAAGGTAGTAATCTCTTCAGAGAGTATAGAACCAAGGAGCATAGTTTCAGAATAATACATCTATTTCATATAGAGAAAAAGAATTGGCAGAGAAGGCCTGAGGGGCTGTTTGCCCAAAGCTTCTTGTATTGTTATGTTCCTACTGTATCTCAGGAGCCTCCTGACAATGAAGGGTGACAGCCATGATGAAATTTGCCAATGACTTTTGCATAGCAGCACAGCCACTGGCCAACTGAGAAA
Source organism: Mobula hypostoma (assembly GCF_963921235.1). NCBI lineage: Eukaryota > Metazoa > Chordata > Chondrichthyes > Myliobatiformes > Myliobatidae > Mobula > Mobula hypostoma. The sequence continues at coordinate 128,487,245 of NC_086100.1, forward strand.
TAGAGTGCTTGAAGATTAAGAGCAAGCAGAATGCTTATGATATACCTTGCCAAGTGAGTGATTTCTGTCTTCCATTATGCTTTGAGATTTGGACTACTTGCAATAAGCACCTCAAGCCCTCCAGAACTATGAACTGGATAAGCAAACCAAGATGTCGAAGCACTATTTCGACGGCACTAAGAAGCCCATACCCCTTCGCTGGGAGTACAAAGGAGCCCTGGGAAAACAGCAGAAGGAGCAGATAATTCACTTACCCACTATGTCAAGCATCTCCAGTCCCACCTGTGGCAGGATACAGATCTGATCTTGGCCCATCAGCCATCTCAGAATCTGCAGATCTGGAATGGAAGCAAGTCATCCTTGACAGTTACAGACCGTCTAAAAGATGAAGATTTTTCTGTGTGAGACCAGGTGCTAATAGAAACTTTTGCTTATCTACTAGTAAAATAAACAACAGGTGAAGTTCGTAAGTTAGAAAAGGTGACATCCTGAACAGTCTAACAGTAAGA